>NC_046222.1:6561968-6874098 GCF_009819885.2 Catharus ustulatus | reverse complement strand
TTTCTACAATTGACTAATTTAAAATTACTTCTTTTTGTTCTTTTTAGACAACATGCTGCTCTATAAGTTTACTTTAACAATATTAGACAATTTGAAGGTTTTCATGGTCATCAGTAAGTTTGAATAATTCCCATGCAAAAATAGCAAGTTCTGTATTCATAGCAATTAAGGACACTACAAAATACATTGTTTTAGCTTGGAGAGTAGAAGTATGATCAGATACAGTGTATGACATCCTAGATTTTTACTCATAGATAGCTGAGGTTTTCTCAATAGAGACTTTCTGTAATATTTTGTATCTAGTGGCATTTGATTTGTGAAATGCATCACATATTCAATTTAGGAGAAGTTGAAGTTGTGGTCGAATATGTGAATGCTAATGACATTCTAGATCTTATCACTAGGAATTTTAAATTTTGTAAAGCTGCAATCTTTACCTTTTCCAGTATATATGCCATGAATGCAACATATCTATCAGAAGGCCCTGTATTTAAACATTTATATTCCTTTTATTTTTTTCTTTTTTAAGATAGTGAGAGAGTTCTAACATCTCACCTGCATGCTACAAACCAAAGAATCTTGCCCCAAAAGTTTTATAAAAACCTCCTGTCTTAACTCACACGAAGACTTTGCAAAGATGTCCATGGTGAAAATGGTAAATATATCAATGCTACACTTCTCTCAAAGCAAACACATGGAAGTAAAGCAAATTGAAGCTACAGAGAAATCTCAATTTCTCAATATTTAGGAAATAAATTATTAGAATTGTTCCTTTAGTAAAACATTAGACCTATCATCACTTTTCTGTTTTCAAATAAAATTGATAAAGGGAATGGAGACAGGGACTAAAATAGCATATCTAATTTCTGGGCCTCTAAATGCCAAAACTAGAAACTTAGACCCTGTCCTAGTACAAAATAATATATTGTACCTGAGGAAGAGCAACAGACTGAGACATAAGTACCTCATTTATGGTATATCCTCCACTAGAATTTCTTTTTCTAGGGAGCAATAATACAACTGTGTTAGAAACCAAGAGTAAGAAATTTTAACTCATGTAGCACAAAGAAACAAAATTTTTCAGATCATTTGACATGAAATCTGCATGAAAAAGTGTTCCCACATCAGTTAATAAAAGATGTAGCACGTCAGAATGAAGCACTGATTTTTTTTGGTGTGAAATCTGCGACAATATAAACTATTGCCTTTTTATGGCAACAGGGAAAAATGAAAACATTTTGCATTTCAACAGAAGAAAAGTTGACATTTTTATTATTTATCACAACTGTTCCTTTTATTTTATTTTTGTGATATTTTTATCCTAGATAATATGCCTTATTTTAATAGATATACAACCTAATTCAGGAATAACTACTAATTGAGCTACTAACAGAGAAGTAAAATATAATTAGACTACATCCAGCACAAAGTGACACAGATTTTACAAACTGATTATTGTAATTATAGATTATGTCCTAAAAAGTCAGAAATGGTTCTTGTTATTGGAGGTCTATTCTTTCATAATTCCTCATTTTGAGAGATACCTAAGTGACTTGAATCTTGCAACAGAGGGTTTTATTATAAAATTTTATGTAAGCCAGTTTTTCTATCCCAATTATAATTAGGAATAACAACTAGGCACAGCAGCTAAGGATGAGTTCCAGTGGCACTGTTGTTCTTAATTTTCTGCTAAATTATTATGTGAATTTTAGCAGTCAGGGAAATGAAAAACTACCTCCATTGGCTAAAGCCAAGAACAGTTCAGATGTGCTAAATCAGGTTGTCCAAACAGCTGTGCCAACGTTCCTCTGTCCAAAACTGCTCGCTGAGTCTCAGGTCTTTACTGAGCACTCTGCCAGCTGCATGAAGTTATGCCAGATTGTATGCAACACAAACAAACATCTACTTGGGTTTATATTCAGACCAGCAGACATGATGCATTTGTGTCCCAGGGTCAGATTTAAGCCTAACCTTCCAAAAATGTATCATACTGTATTGACCAACTGTGCCATCTAGCTCTCCTTTAAGGTAATCCTATTATGTAATGAATTATTATGAGAGATTTCAGCATCGGTGAATTTGAATTAAATAATCCCTCTAAGCAGTTGGATTGTAAAAGAAAATATTTCTGCTGTACCTGGGCCAAGTCTTTAAACAGCACAGTATTTTTCTTTTTTTTTTAAACACAGATTAATTCAACATCATTACATTTTTTTATTAGGTATGTATTCAAACGAGACGCTAAATCTTACAAATTTTCAGTGAAGTCCTCAAAATAAATCAACTCATAAAAAGTTAATAAAACTGAAAGATAGGTATGTGTTAATTTTGGAGATTAAGTAGAAACAGGCTTATCTAAATCTTATAAACTAGGAAGTTTTTCCTTTTGATTTTTATCACTTAACAGTCATTTAAACACCAGGCTTCCCCTAACAACCCATGGAGTGTGATACAACAAAGATTTATCAGCAAAGCTGGTTCAGCTGTCATCTGATATTAGCACCTGGAGAGGAAAAAAACAAACAGCAACCGAATGAAGAAAAAAAAAAAAAAACACAACAGAACTGTTCTCAGCTTATTTAACAGGAAACACTTCAAAGGACATTGAAACAAACTCAGCAAACCAACCAAAAAAGAAAGGAGAAAATTACAACATTAGCATGAAAATACTGCAACTGCAAGACACACAATGATGGCAATTTAAGGAGTAAAAGAGTTTGAGGTTCCTCCTGAGACAAGGACTCAGAGGTGAATCCTTCACACAGCCAGAAGGCTTGTATTGATAAGCAGCAACTACTGAAGGCTCTAAAATAGGTGTTCTCTCAACAACTGCTTATTGATTGAAAAAGAAAATGGAAAAAAAAATTAACGGCGAAACGTAGTTTATTAAACGAGGTAAGGAATGATTCCACGTGGAATGACCAGTCTCATGGATTCATGGGAGATGGATTCTGGGCAAGATTTCCTTTTCAGCCAAAGCAGGACAAGTGGTAAAACAAAGCATTCAGTACAAGTCAAATAATGCACTGAAGGATAGCTCTTACCTAGGAGGAGGAAACACCTGACTGGTCAGGAGGTTCAGGTCATGATGTTCTCCCACTAAAACTGAGCACAATGGCAATGGATTTGAGAGGATTTCCTGTGGGCAGAAATACTGATGCACGCTTGTGCCCACCTGTGAAGGTGTGTGTGAAAGCATACATAAAAAACAAAATGTGGAATTATATAAAGTCAAAAGTATGCATAAATCCCACTCTGATTTCTTATGTTTTATTTCTGTCTTTAAAGCTTTTAGATGGGCAAGAGACCAATCAAGCATTAATCCTACTGTTTGAGAAGTGCTCTTTCCCAGACAGCAAATCTTGATGTAAAATGCCTAATGACAGGCTCTAACCACCAGTGACATCAGGAGAAATTATGGCTCAGGGTTGCAGGACTTTAAACAGCCTCTCATTAATAAATCCAAGTTAAAAAAAAAAAAAAAAAAAAAAAAAAAAGAAGGAACTCAAGTGAATGCATAGTTCTGTAAGGTGAATGAGGAAAAATAAGCTACAGTGAGCCTTTGGCCACTCACCAGCCCTGTCTAGTTGATGTACTGTGGTCTCGCTGCAAGCCTGCTAATTAGGAGCCACCAGCATGCCATGGTGTTCCTGCTATGCACTTTTTCACCTGCCTTAAATAAGCTGAGAAAAGCTTCAGTGGTTTTCATGTCACTCAGGGGTTTCCCTCACACTGTGGGTATCTCAGAGAACTGGAATATTTCAGATGCCCTTCAAGCAGCAGCAGCCTTGAGCATTCCCCAGTATATAATGTGTACAGGGGGAAACCAGCCCAGTTTCTAAAATAAAATACAATATGCTAAGAGGAGGAGCCAGAAGATTAAGAAGTGAATAAAGCCTCAAGGTATTATTGGAAAAGTAAATTGGAAATGCAAGTTAATGTTATTCTGCACCTACTGAATTTTTACCTCAGATGACCCCAAGGGAGAATGTGGAACTCTCCAAAGTTACCAGATGATGTCCAAACCAAAGGCTTGGCTAAATTTTGATCTCACAGGGGAATCAGAGGGATATCCTCTTTGTAGTTTGGCAATATGTTTGCTAAATTAAATTTAGACTATGTTAAAATTAAGCAAGTTAAATTCAGGCTACATGTCTGACACAATATGAATGCAGCTGTATATTTTAAGTAATATTTAAGTAATATTTCAAATTTTTCTTTCCGTGGGCCTCAGGCACACTGTCCTTCTACTGATGTGAATTACTCCTGTTTTGAAAAGGAAAAGGAGGGAAGGTTTTGTCTATGAATGTTCTCCAGCAGCCCAGGCTGATTGCAATGCAACAAGGTTTTTCTCTCTCAGAGAAAAATGGCTATTTCCTTATACTGAAGTGTGAAATGAGAATATTCATACTTAAAGGCAGTTAGAGGGGAGGACCATCACTCCACTCTTCCCTAGCAAGTTGCAACTCTATTGAGCAATTAGTATGCCTGTTAAATAAGAGAGAGGAACATTTTTCTCATGTTAAAATACTACCAAAAGCATAGCAGGAATATGTATGTGACAAAAAATCCAGAGGTTCTGAGAGGGAAGTATGTAATGAACACATTATAATTACCAATTCTTTTTAATCATTTCACATAATAGTTTCCCTAAAACATTTTTCCTTCATTAAAGTTGAAGTTAAGAGATAATTAGGAATTTTTTACTTATGAGAAGCAGAAAATTTTGTTTTGGATTTCAGGACATTGCAATTTCAAAAATCAGAACTTGCTTAGCATGTCAAAATCAGTAAAAAACTGCATGAAAATAGGTACATTTCTGTCTAACATTGTTTCACCCTATATGGAAAGGGAATAAATATCATGTTCCTGCACCAATTTAAAACTGATGATAAAAATATATGTGATCATAAAATGCTATGCTTTGTTCAAAGGAAAAAATACATCAAAGCAATTCTAAAACATGCTTTAGAAGCAGAGTCATAAAAATAATTTAAATATACACACAAGTGTAACAAATAGAGCTTGCCTCCTGGGATCATTACTTTGTATCTTAGAGGGGGAAAAAATAAAGGCAACTTAAGGGACTGAAAAGGGTGATCTAATGATGAAAACGTGACAAAAGTCAAGGCACATTTGTGAAAATTTAGTTCTAGACAGTTTGCAATGGGCTTGACCAAAAGTGTGAAGACAATAGCCTTTATCACATTGCACTTGATCCAATAACTCATTAATCTCTAAGACAAAAGAGACAGAAAATCTGTTATACATTGTGTTTGTCTAAACACAAATAGACTCGAGAAAGAACAGAGGGAACAGTAACTTTTTCACACGATAATGTATTCAATTCACGATATAGATAAGCATTTCAAACAATGCTAATTGTCTAGCCAGTACCACATTCCTCTAAAACAAGAGCAAATTGGACTAGGCTGATGTGGAATTCCAGCTTTCTGATATGTACTCTTCTCCTAGTTGGCACAACCCCATGTCCTTCCCTCCTGAGCACTCTGTGCCACCAGAGATTTCTGTTTTCCAACTGGAAATTATTAGGGATGAAAGCCAGATATTTTCATTAAAATAATTCTAGGCAGAAATTTAATAGAAATTCACCTTGCTATGTTTCACAAGCTCTGTAGAACTGAGAAGAGTGAGAAAACAAAAATATCTTGGCTGTCCCCCTCAGAAAACCAAATATGTGCACACTCACATAAAAAGAAATATTATTTCTTTGAAAACCTTGATTTAATAATATAAATTATTTCATGTAATCAAATTTGGCAAAAAAAAATCACCATGTAGTAAAAAAGCTAAATACAAATGGGGAGAGATTGTATTTGAATAATGCAAGTGGTAGGAGAAGAAGAGAAAATATTTGCATCCTCTCCTTTCCTTTAAATAATGTAGAGAAAAAATAAATGCAAAGTTTTAAAGACTATTAGCATAGGTCAGACAATGCAGGAAATAAATTGAACAACAAAACTGATTTTTTTTTGTCAGTTCATTCCATACAGATATTAATTTATGAACCATGTGTTGCTGATATTGATTTATAAACAAGTGCCAAAGAATAAAGGTCCTTAAGTCTTAAAAATACCTTAAGTCTTACCTTAAAAATCAGACACCTTATGTCTTTCAAAACTTTCTCAACCAATAACTGGAATGCAAATAACTCAGACAGGCAAGAATTAATAAAATTAGAAAGCAAACAAAAGAGCAACCATAATGGCCAGACTGCCTGACAAACACTCACTTTTCCCTCTACTTCGGAATTTACACTGGCCTGAAGCCCAGAAATGGCAATATGCAATCCTGCACCTGTGACAAGACTGATAACTTTTGACCTGTTAGGATAGAAATTGAAGACAGAAAAGGAAGACCAAGATCTTTCTAATAGAAACCAGCCCCTTTTCATCTGTTCAAAACAGTAATTTTCATGGTAATAAAATATGAAAGCATGAAAACAGGATCTTATAGTTTTATTTATTTTTTTTTTAATACCATTATAATCTATTTCTTAGTGGTTTGCACTTCCTGATTGAGAACAAATCTACAAACAGAGGGATTAAAAGAATACTTCCATGACATCTTAAAAAATTCCTAGGGTCTGGGCCTGCACTTTTGAAACAACACTGGTGTTGATTGAAATGCAAATTTTGAAATGCAAAATACTTTAAAAGTGCTGCCTTCCTCTCCTTTTGCAATACCAAAGTCTCAGAACAGAGTAACAAAGTCGGTGCCTGAATTATCAGAATCTCCTGATCCAGAAAAATGTAGGGCCTAATGTAATACTTATTGAATGGACAGAGTTCACTACACTGAATTGTTTTCAAGAGTCCTTTTTCAAGGACTCTTGCACTAACTTAAATGAAAAAAAACCAACTGTTTTAGGTAAGTCCCTCCATCATAAACAAAAGCTACAGAGGGTTATTTCATCAAAAATAGGAACAACAGAAATTTGTCATCATCTATGAATAATTATTGTATCCATAATATTCCACAGAACTATCCATAAACATTGCAAATATTTTCATAATTAAATGTCAGTTATTGATGCCCCACAGTATTACAAATAAACAATTGGAAACAGATAGTTAAGTTATTTAAAAATTCTTTAACATTCAAACATAAGTTATCTTCCAGTTCATAAAAAACTCGAAAAGTTGTTGGATTTGCTTTTTTAAAAAATAGTCAGATCAGCTATTCTCAAACAAATCACAAGCTGCATTTTCAGCTCTCTCTTCAGAGGAGTAAGATTAGGAACATAAAAGGAATAAATAAAATATTTGTTCTTTCCCAAGCACATACCTGATACACACAGACACACAGGTTTTAGTAGCTAAGGATCAAAATGAACTTGACAGACAAGCAGAGCATTTAAGAATTTAAAAGAATATTCAAATATTATTTTCCACATACACTTACAGATCAAGACATGGGTTGTGAATGTGTACATAGCAAATGTTATTAAGTGTTTTTTGGGGGAGGATGGGGAGTTAATGCTACTTATTTGATTGCTGAAAGATAGTTAAAGAAAACCAGTTGGTGTCATGAGGCCATGGCAAATAGTCATCAAATTATTAATTTTTCCACTCTCTATCTCCTTAAGCAGTAGCTCCAGTGTTCTCTCCTTCTGTTTCACTTTGCTTCCTATCAGATGGGCTCTAATACGGTCTGTACAAGACAGAACTTTCTGTAAAGCTTAATTCATTATGTATAAGTTACTTTGAGGTTTATAAGTCCTTTGAAGGCCTACAGCCTTTTAAAGATTGTACAGGACTCTTAATACATGACATTCAATTTCTGAAGATATAGTCCATGTTTTGACCTAGAAATGTTGGTGATCTGGATGTAGTCATGTTTCATGATTCTTTGGCATCTGTTTAATTCCAATTTTACTAAACATGCAAGGCTCAAAGTTCCAGACCAGAATCTTAAAAGGAAAGCATTCATCATACAGCATTTGCATGCCCAGTATCAGTTCTTTATCACTGCAGAAGAAAATCATGTCACTTTTCATCTCCATTTTCTTTCTATAAAAACTACTTAAAATGGCTAACATTTCCCCCATTTCTTATAGAGCATTATTTGCTTACTTTGATTTAGTGATGTTTCTGAATTTCTAAACCACATTTTTATCATTATGTAAAGCAAACAAAACTGAGATACTAAGCAATCCATAAAAATAAAAGTACTTCCTCAATCCATTCCAAAAAGCATTCAACAGTAATATGAAGAAACTGGGAGGAGAACAGAGATGAATGAGAGACAAACAACCAAGATGGAAACATTTCAATAACTTTCTCTACCTACCATTAAAATATATAAAGTTGCATGAATATTTCTTGTAAGTTGCTTTTGAAAATGGAACCTAGACAAACTTGACCTTTCTTATGTAAATATTTTCAATTTCTCCCTCTTTCTCTAATATTACCTTCAAACAGTGATTAGTACACATATACAAACAAGAAAGAAAAACAAACAACAACCCATCATATGCAAGGTTTTTATAGGGTACAGTTGCAATCTTACTTCTAAACTAATTTAGGGTGCCACTAACTTGCCAGAAAAGGAGACATAATTTCTTGACCTACACAGTTAATTTCCAGTTCCTTCTACAATTCCTAAGACACTGCAATGCTGTATCATTAAAAGCAAATAATTTGAATTCATTTGCATAATCTAGAAACCTGCAAACAAAACATAAAGTTTTGATTTTTCTTCTTTTGAGATGGCAACAATTTGCAGCAATCAGCTGCCAATACCTTGATTGTGTCCTATCCTTTTACAAGTAAAAAATGTTTTTAATAAAATTTGAGAAAATAAATAACGGATGATTTTGAACCAGTTGTCCAGAACTTGGCATATTTTTGCATTATTTATATATAAAATTACCTTGAAAATTATTAAGACAAAAAGGCCACCTCCAGATTGCTGAGTTTTGCAGTTTGAAAGTCTGAAAAGCAAACTCAGACAGAAATACTCTGAAAGACAAAAGACATTGAAAGATGCAAGAGCTGAAACCAGTGCATTCCTTTCAAAAATATAAACTGTATCTCCAAAGTTATGGTGCTTCCATGTCTGTTGAAACAGAAAAGGAGCAAAAACCCTTGGTAAATTGAAAAGACATGAAGGTAGTTGGTTTTTGTTTTGTTTTTAAACAAACTTGGTACTTTAAGTTCAACTCACATCTTATTTCCCTTATTTTCATTTGCCTTTTATACTGCATATGAAAAAGCTGTGTACAGTCACTCACTTCAAGAGTCTGTAGAAGTAATGCAGTAAAAAAAAAAATCCACTCTAATGGTATTGCAAACCATCAAACACCTCATTAAAAAAGCCCAGCAAAACAATACTGAAAACATCTCTCTAGTTCTAGCAGCATTTTCTATGTATGACTATAATAACAATAAGAATCTCGGCCCAAATTTGTAATTGAAAAAGTTCTCAATGCACTTGCAGTCTTTAGCAGGTGGCTTAGAAATATGAAACTATATGCCCCAATTCTATAAATGTCTGTATCAGTGTCTGATCTTGCATGCTCTAGAACAGTTAATTTTTAGTGAGCTGCATATTTTCCTTTGCTTTTTTCCAGTGTAAATTATCTTTGGAGAAATACAACTGTAACATGGTATGCCCAAAAATGTATACACTTGTACCCTCTGAAAAATAATAGAAACCAATGGGCCAGACAATTTTCTGTGTACAGAAATATTTAATATGACATTAACTTGCAAATGTCTAAATTTTCTACTTTCCCCCTTTCCCCATCAACCCTGTGATAGAATTTTAGCCAATAATTTACACATATCTAAAACTAACGTCTGTTCCTGTAAAATTTGAAGTAAGACTTGGTAGCTGTTTTTTTTGCCCCTATTTGTTTCAAATCAACCACAATTTCCTCCTTGTTTCAACTACTGTATTTATCTCATTGCAGTAATCATTGGTTCATTACTGATATCCACACAGATCTACTTTTAGATATTAGTTTGAAACATTAGCTCTTTTTAAACTAATAGAAAAGTTAACAGATAGTCTTGGTCTCTAATGGCAGTCTTCTGTATCCTTGAGCATAAGATGATATTGTCCTAAAAATCTCTGTAATTCTTTTACTTTATGGAGAGCCTCAGAAATCTCTGCATTTCCACCAAGAACTTTCAGTCTCTCTTTGCACTGCCCCAAAGTTATTGAAATGCCAGTTCACTGTATCAGAACTTCTGTTTTGCAGTGATTACAGTCACCTGAAATCCTAGATGGGAGCTAATACAAATAATTTTAATGAATTTAAGGAAGAAGACAAAAATTGGATTACGGACCACTTTACTCAAGGGACATGCATAGCACACCTTGTATTTTGTGACCCACTTGCCTCACCATGGTGAATACAAAACAGGAATATGGAGAATGGAAAATGAAAAATTATCTCATGGAATATATTCAGGAAGCATCAGTTTAATGTTCTGACACAGGACGCTATTGCAATGACTAAAATTTCCCTTTTCATTTTCTACCCCATCACTCTCATCTGTGGCAGAACATACTTTCACTGGAGGATGCTGCAAAAGAAATACCATTTAAGAGCATTACCTGTATCAGATCATACCCCCAAGAGAAAAAGTGGCACTAAATGATAAGCAAGACGCTTTCCAGCCAGCTGTTTACTACTACTGTGGTCATGGAGATGTTGTGTGGATAGCAGAGCTTGCATGACTTTCTGAAAGAAGTCTCTCTCTTAATTGACTGTATTGTTTAATCATCCCTCCTCCAATGGCAGATATTTACCACCAGCAGATCTCCAGTGATTGCAACCAGAAGTCACACCAATCTCTTCAGTGGCTCATTGTCCTCACCTCCTAGAACTGAAAGAGTTGTGGAGCATGATACACTTCACATTGAGCAAAATGACATTTTAAAAGTCTCTAGAGATGAACAGAAACTTAAATAATTGAATGAACTTTTTTAAAGCTTGATTTCCTAAGGAAACAAGATTTATTTAATGAAGATAAGTTGTGTTTTTGTGGTTTTTTTCTCACCTCTGGGTGACACAAAAGTCTAGTAATCCTTTGATTCCTCACTCTTTGCTTTGAGCTTCTTGGCTAACTTTAACCAAGTTTGAGACAGCAGGACAGACCTCACAGGTCTTCACTAAAACAGTGAGCAAAAAAGAACTAATTAGTGCATCTTGATAAGCAAAATACTTCAGAATATATTTGGTTTTGTCCTGGTATAGAGAATCAACATCCAAATGAAACGTTAAGAATGTCTTTGCCCACACCAAAAAAAACCAAACCCCAGTTGGAATTCTCACATTTCCAGGCAGAATACAATACAACCAAGAGACAAAAAAAATGCAGGAAGAATTAATTTTATGGAGAATTGATATAAATTAATAGAATTAATTTCATTTGTTGTCTGTGGATAATACCATAAGATCACAAGTAGGGTTCCTGAAAAAAAAAAGCAAGTTATTGCCAAAATGATAAGTGATGTGAATGAAAAAATTATTTCTCCCACTCCAATTCACACAGATAACCTTCGCAATGGGATAAAAAGATTTGAAAACAATATTTGCATGCATTCACACATTCAATTTCAATTGCATGGAATTTTCCTCCATGGGAACCACATGGAAGAAAGGTCAGTAGACAGATCACAGAGGAAGCAGAACGTGACACATCCTTACTCAGTGGGCCAAGATGCAGTACAAGAGGATGAGTGGCTGGAAGAACTGTCACTGGAGTGAGATGCTCTGCTCTCAGTTTGTTAGGTTGGGTAAGGCATAGGTGCTGTGATAGACCACAGCAGGTCTGTGACCAAGGTACAGAGTGCTGCAGCAATCTATCTAAAAATTACACAAGACAGACTCTGCAGCGACTACGCAGCATTTGGTGTCCAGATGATGCTCCACTTACAGAAAATAATCACAGTGATTTAAGGAATCATTTTTATCTTAATCTGTTGACATTTTTTTGTAAAAAAGAAATACCAAACACACAGCATTTTCATAATTAAAGATTTTGTACAACTGCTGTCCTTTCCTTCCAGCTATGAATCCTGTTTTCAAAACCTGAGACTTTATTGCAGTAACCTACTAAGAAAAAGCTTAATAAGGTTGCACTGCACAATTTTGCCTCTTTCTGTTCATATCTATGTAAGCTGTCAGAGTTTTGCTCTATTGCTGCTGGAAAATTCCTGATATTTTCTTAATTGCTTCCAGTTCTCAAATATGACTGGCTCCACATCCAATATATCTGCCCTTCCTGATTACATTCCTTAGCATGCAATTCTTAATCATTTGATATTTTCAATTCCTGTTTGCCAATTTATACATGACTGTTTTCCATGGTATACAGCTTTTCTGTCATGACAAGGACATATACTGAGAAGTTTACAACATCTTGTTTTCCCCTCATTTTAGAAACATTTGTTGCTATACACAATTCAGCAGCTGTACAAGAATTAATAAGTTGATATATAAGTTATCCATTTGTGCACTGGACACCACTGCATTGCAGTTTTACCATATTTCATATTTGAAACAGAATTCCTAAAATTCTTTTCTATTCTCTCCCTCATGTGTAAATGTGTGTTTATCATTCATTCATTGAGTAACTTTTTGAATCATGATTAAAAATTCTGATGTACAAATCCTAAAGTTTACTGTAGCAACTCCAATTATAAAAAGATGAATGAAAACCTTGAACTCTAAAAGAATGAAAAGACATTTTCAAAGACAAATTAAAATCTGTGTGCCTCCAGGGCTAATAACTTCCGAAATGCAATATTTTTTTTTTCCAAATTATGTAGCTGTTTACTGATTTATGATTTCTGCATACTTTTCAGTGATGGTTACATCATTTTCTCTTTACCTTGACAGAAGTTAGTGTTGAAGTATAGACAATTTTAATTCATTTCTGTCTTAATACAGAGACGTCATCCTGAGAGTTCCTCAAGGTGAATGAGAACTATTTATTCTCCAGTAATTTAATATTTTTTTAAATCTTGAAAAGAAATGTATATATACATATGTGTGTATCTGTGTGTATATAATATATATATATATATGTTTAATCATAATACAAACTACATCCATGTAGAAGTATATTTTGATTATGGGTAAGCAGAACGTGCATAGAAGTACTGTAAAACAAATGCTTTGAAGAACAACTTTGGGATGCAATTCTCTCAATATTAATTTATTTCCATTACATGCTATTTTTTTCCTATAGAGCAAATTGTGTATGATTTGCACCTCTATCTGAATTATAAAGAATGCTGTTTAGTATATGTCCACTGAAAAAGTTTTAAAATAACACTTTCTAAACCCACTTTGATTTCATTTGGTGTCTTACTGACTGGCTTCAATCTCATTTTTCTACTGCCCACACAGCAACTCCATCTGGGACTCACTTTATCCTATCTCTTCCATTTTTACACACCTTATTTTTCTTTTGCCCTTTTCATTTCCCATTTCCTTACTCACTTTTCTGCTCTACAAATTCCTCCACTACATGAAATGTACTGCACAGCATTACATGTACCATGTCTGTTTCTATTGTAAAATTTCCTGGACAGATACTACCTATACCTGATCAGTCCCTCTGCCTAAATATAACTAAAGTTGATTAAACAAAAATAAAAATCACCTAAAAGCAAGCCAGAATATGGCCTAACTACAAGTATATCTCTTTAGCTGGCACACAAGCAGCAGGCAAAGACAGATTTTAAACTTTTTTGCCTCATCTCACGAAAATTTTATCATTTGATGCATGAGTAAAATGAAAATTTATTTGGTTGTATGAGGCAAGGCCATGAGGAAAACAGATGCTGCATGCAGCAGTTCCTGTAATCCTTATTTATCCATGTGGGGCTGATCATGGGCTAGGAGCAGGGAATGGATGACAGGATCATGTGAGATTTGTACCAGCTATGTCCTCTGATTTTAGGTATAAGGCTTATTTAATTATAGGCAATCTTCTTGTCTGTTGTGAAGGAAGAATAAGACTTGAAAATGGAAATTATCTCAAGGAAAAGTTATAAATGAATATACTTCAAATATGATTTTCATGATTGTTCACAGCTTTGGGGTTTAGAGAAACAGTAAGGAGGCATTTTGTTTGTTTGGTCTTTAATGACCCACTCCTGAATAAATTTGCATCTCCCAGGTGAATTGGTCCCTCTACTCATTACCCCAGTCTAGGAAAAAGTTTATAGATCTAACCTGGTTCCAAATGCACTGTAAATCAACACCTTAAACTACTAAAATGATAGCAAATGGACACATTAAGTTGTACAGCATCTCAGTTCTTTGCTTTTTAGTAGCTTGCTGATGCATGTCATAAACACTATATGAGAACCATGCGTTTTCCCTTTTACAGAAAAAATATGCAGAATGGTCTAAAACCTTCAACAATGCATTACAAAAATTGTGCTGTCTAAGTAAATTTATATTATACTATCTGGTCATAGGAAAAAATGCTAGGCAAAATAAGTCATTGAAATTACTAGAAATATCTGCTGAAAAGAACAATGTTAACTTTGGCTGTTTTATTGGGAAAAATAGAACATTAATATACATCAAAGTTAACTATGAAGCAATAGCATTTTTCCATTTCTGATTTTAAATGGTGCTGCGTTTTAGTAAAATTGACAATTCAAACAATTGCATATGGAAAAAATAATCACATTCTCACTACAAAAAGGAATGTAACAACATGTAAGAAATGCCGCAACAATGAAAATTGGCAGTTAAAACAAATATGCAAAGCCTTGTGACTTAAATAAATCTTTCTGATAGGTATGGACCAGTAATCACACCAATTTCTGGTTATTAATTGCTGTGTGAAGGGAAAGTCAAGGACAGGGGTCCCTAAATTCCTTCTGTCATTGAAGCCTCCTTGTCATCAGATGCTGATCTTCCCACTGCCCATTCAATTTCCTCAAAACCAGTACTGCATCTTTTTTTTATCTGCTGGATCCCTTCACTGACCCCTCAATGCCTTGCACATATGCTCATCTCCTCACCCACCTGAAGAACACACCCTATATATTCACCTTCCCCTGATTTGCTGCAAATTTTCCTAAACCAGAAGGGATGGCAAAATTTTGGGTTTCACCTGGTGGTAGACAGAACTTACCACCACCAGCACAGCTCAGGAGGGGCACAAAATTTATATCTGCTCACATGTCAGTAGCTGATACGACAGTTTGGGATCCTGAAGTTTTGGTGGAGTCTGGACTGGTGGTGATGGTGTGGGCAGGAAGACAAACAGCCACACAGCAGCATGGATTAACTGCAAAAAGCTAATTTGCAAATAAGAGAGCAAAGCTCCATGAACAACAAAAATGTAGGAAAACAAAACATAAATTCTGGAACAAAAAGAGACTTCCAGTCAGAACAAACACTGGGTAGAGAAGGATTATTAGCATCCAAATAAGACCCAGTATTAATCACACAACAGTAGAACATTATAGCACTACACTGAAGCTTTAAAGGTCTAAATGTCCATTTCTATTTGATTATAAATAAAAAAGCATACAGCAGCATTATCTGAGTTCCAAGCCCATCTTTGCCAAGGATATATTCCCCAACTCACCCCAGCTGGCATAGGATCATTGAGTATCTCAAGTTGGAATGGACCCATTAGGATCACAAAGCCCAACTCCCTACTCCTCACAGAACTACCTAGAATAAAACCATTTGGCTAAATGAGCTGTCCAGACACTTCTTGAACTCAGGCAGGCTTGGTACCATGACCACCTTCCCAGAGAACCTGTTGCAATGACTTTCCACTCTCTCAGTGGAGAACCATTTCCTGATGCCCCATCTGAACTTCCCTTCAAGCAACTTCATTTCATTTCCTTGTGTCCTACCACTGGTTGAGGAGGATAATGTATTCTCCCTTCAGCTTCCTCTTTTATTTCCTCTCCCTCCCTGCCAGATTTATTTTACAGGCTATTAATAGCATTTGGAATTAGTTGCTCTCCAGACCTCTCCAGGGTGACTTGTAACTTAAAGCAAAACCAGCAGTGAAGGAGCAGCAGAACTCACACCCCACACACTGATGTGACCCCAGAGCACATCCAGACACAGTCTAACCAAAATGCCACAGGTTCTCAGAGCGCATCAGCAGTGACAGCCAGGTGTCTACTTTTATTTTTGTGCCCCATTAAAGAGGAACTCAAATCTCCCCCCCACAAATTCAGGACAGTAATTAATCATAGAAAAACATCTACTCCTACAGGAAAAAAAACCCCACATTATTTTCTCCCCCCTCTCTGTGAATGCTGAAATACTAGTTATGTCTGAGTAATTAATGTTATTTCATGCAAAAATAACATTTAAATATAAAAGAGAAATACGGACACAGGAGCCAAGACAGCCCCACAGTTGCAGGACCTTGACAACATCTCCAGATGCACCTTCTGCTGCCTGCCAGCAGCAAAACTGGAGAAGGAGCCAGCAGAGGTGACACCAAGGAGTTAGCAGCAGCCCTGCCTGATGCTGTGAGAACAAGCATTGCAGAGTTTGGCATCTGGTCCCTACTTTTGCCAAGTATGCCCTGTTTGTTTCCACAGCTGTTAAATGTGTTTGCTAAAAAAAATAATTTAAAAAAAGGGGGGGAGAAAAGCAGAAAGAGCACTGGTGATATACAAGTGACTGTGGGAGGAAGGATGAAGCCAACATGCAATTTATTCCCAGATAACAATTTTCTTTAGAAAATGTATTTCTAGTTATTAGGACAAGTCTGAGATATTCTTAGATGAAATTCATGCATAAATTCATATGGCATATTTGTGTTTACATCTTCAAAACACTGTAGGCAATTATCAGAGGGCTAACAAATGCATTTGCTGTAAACAACTTTTCCCCACTTTCTATATATATTTTAAATTACCTTGTAATAATCTGCTCCATCCAGCAGAGAAAATTATTTTAGGCAGACTGAAATCTGCACTAGTTGTTCCACTCTTCCTGAAGGTAAAAGGATACAAAATTAAACATTACTGTTAAATGAGGTAACTTGTTAAAAATCCTTGTGATGTGTGAACATAAATGTATTTTATAAAACAAAGCAGCCATGAAAAACAGTAAAATCACAATTCTCTTGAATAAACGAAAAAGAATCTCATTTTGAAGTGCCATCTAGCTTTTAACTTTAGCTCCAAAAAAGGTCAAATTTAAGAAAATAAGGAATTTCATTTAGGTGAATTAAGAGACTAAATATTTAGACTTCAAGAAGAACAAGTAAGTTCAGTGCATCACTTCAGGATGCAAAAAACATGTCATATTCAATTTCTGGCTAAGTCTTATCAATTTCTTTGCTTCTGGCAGTGTTTTGGTCTTCACAGGGGAATAATTCCTGGGTTTATTAGCATAACTGACCCTGTTTTACACCTGTGAGAGCAAACCTTGTTAATATGGCTAAACAGAATGCATATCCAGTTAAAACATGGCCTCTAGATAAATATGAAACACTGATCTACTGAAATTCAGTTACCGTCTCCTAGGAAAATATAAAGATATCTTGAAAATATAGTTATAAACTAAAACCATGTGTCTCATGCTATGATACTAATTTAGAGCTTAGACAAAATCAGCTTCATACAGGTTTTTATAAAAAAGTCTCTTCTAACCTGAAGCCTAATAACACAAAATAGGTTTAAAAATCACATTGAGTATTTAATCTCTGCTGGAATGCACTATGCAGTTTTATCTATTCTATATTTTCCGTAATTCATTCTTTCTTTCTTTCTCTCTCTCTTCTCTCTTTCAACACTAAAGAAATTTCCGCAAATTTAGTCTCACTGAGTTTCACTAGCTGTAAAAAAATAATTACTCTCATTATCTCACATTATTTTACAATTTAAAAAGGAACAATGTTCTATAATATTCAGTTTTTCTCTCTTTTTAAACCAGTTGCACGCACAATAATGGTTTATCTGAGAAAGCTCTGGCAGGTGTCTATCTGTACACTGCCTTGTCCTTGGGCCTCCCTAGATCATAATATGGGTGAGGAAAGAAGATTGTGTGGTGCCTCTCAGCTTCTGTGTTAACCTCAAGACACTGGTTAAGATTGTCCATTCTCCACTTTAGTTTTAAGTTAGAAGGGATCTTCCCATCAAGAATAGGCCTGCTATGATGGCAGCATAAATTAAAGTCAATGCCATTACAATTTGTAATTAGTTTGCTTTACAGACATGCTCTGACACAAACTCTAACCCATGCCCACATTCATTACTGGCAATAAAGTAAGGTCAGCTTCCCACAATCAGGAATAGGCACTGGTATGCAAGACTCACAGTGTTCAGATGAGTATTTTGTGGCCAGCACATTACAAGGATGTTTTGCAATATTGCAGAGCACTCTAGGCTAAATGGATGATTTAAGACAGCACAAATTCTGCCATGGATATATTCATGGATCTCTGTTCTTCTCATGTAACAATGATTTGAAATAATTATCATGGTTGTTCTTGTTGTTCAATGAGGGATAAGAGAGTCTCAGCAGAGATTGTGTGTGTCTGAAATCACTTCAATGAAATGGTTATTCAGAATAGCTTGAAGCTTTCTTATCTTGAATGCACGTTGGAAAACTAGTTAATATAAGCATTCATAGTCAGGGAAGGAATTCTCCTTCAGGACTGGAAGCTGGTCATGATTTTTTCTTGCTTGTTTTTTTACAAATTGAAGACCTTATTTTGAGTGCTGTTTATCCAGTAGAAAAGTAAGGGGGTATAATATTCATTCTGTTCTGCAGAATAAATCCTAGAAATGTCAAAGTCCTCCCTAGAGCCTGGTATTTTTTAAAGTCTCTAAATAAATATGTTTTATTGCTATTTTGACACCTGTTTGCCCCCTCTATACAACTCTGTCCATGAGTAGTAGGACTTGATTTATAGACCTTCCACAGAGGGTCAGTGTCTGTGGCTCAGAGGCACTTGGTGCCTCTTGTTGCATTTCCATAAAGTTTTCCACATAATCTGTTCACAGCAATATCTTAGTGCTTAAGTGATGGCAGTCAGTTTTTCTTTCCTAAAACACATGCAGCTCATCATCATATGAAACCTGGCTCTCAAGTCTGTGGAGGTGTTGATACTACAGACCCCCAAATAATCTGAAACCCAGGTTGCTGGAAGAAGAGTGCTAGCAGGGTCTGCCACAGGAGATGATATGGTGTTGTGTGTCTGTTTTCAGTGTGAAGGACCAAGAAGTTTCTCAGGAGTGAGAGAAAAGGTTATTTTTCTTCTTGTTTTTGTTGAGGAATTGTAGACTTGGGCCATCTAAAGTCCAGTAAGGAGTCTGCAAGTGAAGAATTGTTATAGATGGAACTAGGGCAAGGTGGTTGAATGGAAAATGGTGAGAGAGGAAGAAACTTCGATCTCTTTGTCTCCAGACAAAAAAAAAATGTAGCATGAAGACTATGATGCTGTTGGTGCTACAGTAGTTTATGCTACACCCAGCTAAACACTGTCTTGGCTGCTTTTCTGGAGCCTGACACAGTAAAAAAAATCCACATGAATAGGACTGTGACTGAATTGTCTAATCAGCTGCTTGGCTTCTCTGGCCAGTACTGGGCAAAAACTGAAAAGATTCAGGAAGATTAGGCACCCCTCCTTTAAGGCAAGTAACCCGGGTGTGATACTGTTAAAAGTTAGGCAGTGTAGACAATCTGATTTATCTTTTAAATCTCCCCAAACTAAAGTAAGACTGAGTTGTTTTGAGAAAAGAACAAAGGAGGAGTTAGTGAACTCTTGCTGTCATGTCCCCAGATACTGCCTCTCATTTTTCTGCCTGTCGAAATAAGTTTAAAGTACATCTCGCATTTCTCTTCCCTTTAGCTGATGTTAGAAAAGACATCAAGTGTCATCAGATGTTCTGTATTGGACAGGTTTTTGGTCTGTGGGGGACCTAGCATCAACAACATCAGTAAAGTGCATTCAGGGAAATAGGACTGATTCTGATGTGAAATCTTCCCTGCCACCATTTGATATGCAGTTGTTGTTCCTTAGATTATAAATCTGGCCATCTAATTTTAAGGACAGGGTAGAACTGTCTCTTTGGAAGCATGTAAATTCTTAACTGCCACAGATCATGTCAATTCAGCTTATTATTTCCATTCCAACAGAGATTATAGGAGGAGAGAACTTAACTGGAAATTAAAAAATAAATCCAGCATATCCTTTTCATGCAGAGAATAATAAATACTTAGAATAGCCTGCAGGCAAAGTTGTAGAGGCAAACAGCACCAGTCTCACTCAAGAAACAAATGGATATCATCCTTGGGGAAGCAGTCTACTAAAAAGAAGATGTCTTGATGGACCAAATGACCTTTATTCATTCCCCAGAAATCTCTCACATGGTTATAATTCTATTGAAGAACATTTCACCATTCTGGCCTCAAGTAATGCCAATTCTTCCTTGAATTATCCTTTTCATCAGTTCACTGATGAGGGTGATCCTTTTTTATACCATAACAAATACCAAACAATCACCAGTCCTATGTCATGACATTACTTTGAGTACATAATCAAAACTCATTTTCAGTCCCATGGCTGTACCTAGTTTTGTACCCAGACTGACTAACAAAAAGTTTTTCAAGCATCTGGGAAATAAAACAAAAAAACCTTCTCAGGATTTTAAAATTAACTGGAAGAAATATTGTCATTCTCCACTCCTGGCACACAGCATGCACCTTTTAAATGAAACACGTAGAGGAAAACAACAAGGTAAATCTCCCTCAGAAACTTAAGAAGATTCATGAAGGTCCTTGTGACTCCCCAGTGGTCACTAAAGTAAATTTTTTTTGCATTTTAAGTCGTTGTTATTACTTTCTCTTTTCTTTTTTTCAGATGTTTGCTTTAATTTAATGTGGATAAAAATTAGCATTAAGCATTCAAAGAGATTTTTTTTATACAGTGTCGTCCACTTGAGCCATTTTGAGCAAAAAAAAAATAGTGAACACTGCTATAAATAAGGAAAAGCATAGTTTATCAGTACCAACATACTGAAGTAAGAAACCTTACACCTGGGTAAAAGGAACCTTGATAATTTAGCCAACTGGGGAAAACCTGGTGTTACCTGTAAAGTTGTGTGTTTTTCTGCTTTTATTTCTGGAACACTTGACTCATACACACAAGTCACAGGACCTCTGGATTAATCTGAGGTTTTCTTCTCCATCCATTGTTCTAGGAGATATTTCTGAGCCTGCTTGCACTCTGCATTGCACTGTCAATTCCCACTGAAATTAAGAAACACACAGCATTTCACAGGACTGGCTCCACTTACCTAGAGAAATAATGAAGGAAAAGATGCGTCTGGAAATCCATCCCTAAACAGCATCTCTGCAGCTCTCTCCAAGTGTCATAAATTGAAGCTCAAGGGGAACTGCATGGCAGGAGTGCAAACTTAAAAAGGCTGCAAACCTGTTGAGAAAAGTGGGTGTTCACTAAGTCATATAAATCCAAGCTAGAGTATATTGCAAAAATATTTTAGACTATCTGAAAAGTAAAAAAGAAATAGTTCTGAGATTTTAGAGTTTTGCTAAATGGAACTATCCAGCATAAATGTTCATTTATTCTAGGTTGAGAAATCTATTAATATTACTGTGCTATAAAAGATAATTCCTGAAATCACAAAATATTAATAATAAAAATTATATGCGTGATTTAAAATGCAAGAAAATTAATTATTTGAAGTTCTCCACATTTCATTAAATTTGATTAAAAGATCTGTTCATCAGTAAGGTATTTTTTAAGTGTTCAAGCTTTAAATATGTGGAGAATTTTAGCATTTTATAACTTTGAAGAACTAAATTGGAATTTAATAAAATGGAAACAACAAACCATTACTTTCATTGTGATACTGCTATATATTACTAGTACTTTGAAAAATTCAGATTCTGTCAAACAGACTATTTATTTTCAAAATATAGCATGTAAGTAATATCAGAAAAGACAGCAGAAAGGCAACAAATTTTCAGACAAATCCTTCTGAAGACAATTTTATTCTGCATAGAGAAATGTAACATTAATATCAGTTACTAGGAGTGTGGGCGTTCTGAAAACAAGAAAAATATCCCTTGGCATGTTATGGTTTCCACCTGCTAAATCTTCATGTGCCTACTACAGCTTCATTTCTCTTGCTATTAGAATTTGCAACACAGACTTCTCTGCAATAAAATTGTTCTACTTTTTTGAGATTCACGCTATCACAAGTTATTTGTGCTTCACTTCTTGTTCTTTAGATTTTATTCATGTTGCCATCATTTTTCACAGATGGACCTTTATCCATGTTGTTAAATTACTGCAGCAGTCTATTAATTCACAGAATCCCTGACATGGATGTGTGTTGGCACAATTTATTGCTTTAGAGCCCCTCAACAACAGAACATTTACTTAATGGTGAAGTTTTTTGTGTATTTGCCACTTACACAAGGTCAGCCCCAGGAGCCAAGGTTTGAATTCAGATTCCTGAAAAATACAGTTGTCATCACCAATTTTAGCACTAGAATAATTATTCTGTAGTCACCTACAGCAAGCCTTATTTGCATAATATTGAGATACTTACTCATGCCATTATGCAATCAACTTTTTGTAGTTTTTTCTTTTTTGTTCCCCTTCATTTCGGACCCCTCACCCAAATAACTTACATAAATATTTTTTAAAGCTCCAATATAAACACTGAAATTATTATTAATCCTGGGCAGGGCAAAAATGTGTCATTTATAGTTTTTAGTTACTGTTCCTCAAATTTTACAGAGTGCCAGTCAATTTTTTACCTAATATATTAAAATGCAGCTTTTTCTCCAGAATAGATTTTCCTCTTTAGGGAAAAACCAAATAATCACCTCATTAAGTAAAGAATATGGAGCTGAGTATATTCCCCTCCTTACCTTCTGGAAGATAATTCCTACTGTTCTTTGTTATTTGTATCTTGAGTTTGCATAACCCTGCCCTTTCTAAAAGGCTAAATGAAAAGGCTGAAGAAAGTTTTCTGAAAAGGCAACCATTTTTTGTTTTCTCCCTATACTTCAGGCATTTGGAAAATACCATCCTTGAATATTCTTAGAAGTAAAATTAAATGTTACAGCTAGTCAAAAATACTGAAGACACATTTAAAAGGACCCTATATTTCAAACCTTAACTGAATTTTAGCTACACCTTTATATCTATAAAAACTGGCTTTAAATGTTATATAAAGTAATAGAGAGTTTTCTCAATGAAATACTGTAGCTCTCACCATTGTACACTCACAAGGGCATGGTCCAATCTAAGGTATTTTCTCAAGAGAAAGATAATAGTTAAGAGGTTTTTTTAATTAACCCTGTTTCTTCTTTTAGGAATCTTGCTGACTTAATTAAAGAAGAACCCACTGGCCATTTCCATTTCCAAATTTCTTGGTACAGACTAGATACCTTAATACTGATTTAAAAGTCAAAATCTCCCTAATTTCAGTGGACTTCTACCAAAATATCTATTAGCACATGCTATAAAAGGTAATCTCTAGTGAGAAACAAAGGGGATGAAATCAATACTACTATTTTATAGGCAAGCCCCCTTGCTCACAAAAGATTTTAAGTCATTTAGAATATTCATTGGGTGGGTTGCCAATTTTGTGAGAAGAGAGAATTATGTTTTTCAAGGGCTGATATCTTGAAAACCAGATTCAGACAACACTGGAAATTGGAGAGGACTTCTTTTTCAATTATTTTGAATAGCACATAGAAAACCTTTTTCTCTGTGGACACATGAACATGGAAGGAAAAAAAAAAAAAGACATTTTGAACCTGTCTTGTGATAAACGGCAAGATTTTCAGAAATAAGAATATCCAAGGATATAAGAGCTGCCCACAAAGAGGAGATAGACTTCAGTGAACCTCTGGATCTTGAACACAACTGTATCTTGGTTTTAGAAAATTGGAAGATCTTGCAGTTAGTCTAAGTAAGGAAGGAGAATGTCTAAGTAAGCAGTTATCGTTCATATTTGAAATTATGCCCCTGTTTTGCATAAACAAATATATTTAATGAATTCATATTGTGCCCTTGTTTTCTGTCAAAGGTTCTAGCTGAGAAAATATGAGGATTCTCCCTTAAATAATGGACAAAGCCTTGGAGTACAGACATCCTTCTGGCTGGAACCCACAGGAAATGTCCCTTCAGGCACTGAGGTCCTCTGCTGAACTTCCTTAACTCTTTTCTCAAATGTATTCCAAAGCAGGATTCTTTAATTCCATATCCTCACTCTCATACCATAGAATTGCACCAGACAGACCTGAAAGGGGAATATGGGCTGCAAAATACCCTTTGCCCAAAAGTTTCTACACCCCATCATGTTACTACACAAGTTAGTCTCCCAAATATCAATGGATCATTTATCCCACACAATTTTTATAACAATTCAGGAAACCCAAATTGCTGGTATGTTTTACAGGCAATTTGTCTGTTCTTAGTTTGTTAATATTATGAGTATGAGACCATGAACCTTGAGCTGTAAAGAGGATTTTGTACCATCATTCAAATCAGAAACACCATGACTCACATAAAAAAGGAAATTACTGACTAAATTCCTTTACTCTTATTTTATTGTTCTGAGCAACTCCGAATTATAGCCTTCATTAAATAATGGTTGGTACCAATTTTTCTCTCAAACATTAAACAATTTATCATTCTATTTCTGCTTTGGTTATAAAATTTTTTGACAATCTTGAAAGAATAAAATTATTAAGTTTTGCTTTCTGTCAATGCAGAACTCACAGACCAATATTTTCACATTTGCCTATTTGAAAAAGGCATAAGGAATGTAACAGACATTGGAGCAAGGGTTCTATACAAAAATTTAAAAATCAATGAAATTTATTGAAACGATATAATTTTCCACTGGTAAGTCTTCCTTACATCTTAACAGTGTCACTTTTCACTGCACTATGTATCATGGTTTAAAAAAAATTACTTCTTTTTCTTTAATTTATATTTTGCTAAAATTTCAGAAGTATGTGTCTCATTTCTCATAAATTGCTTTCATAATCCTAACCATGAATGTACATGCTGATCTTGCAGCCCAAATTTGGCAGCTTTAATTGTTTTTTTTCAAAATATAAGAAGACTCTTTTGACGTTCACATATACTGCCCAGCATCTGAGGTATAAAATGCAATACAGATACACCTTACTTGAGCAATAGCAAAGAAAGAACATTAGTAGAGAAAAGTGCAAGTTTCTCTAACACCACCGCTCACCAAAAATATTTTTCATATAAAAGTACCTTCGATAACAAAAAACCCAAAAATAAACAAAAAAAAAATCTATTATTTTTAAATAGAATGGTGATGCCAGTATGGAGGATAGGATTGTCATTACAAATTAAACAATGCAAAGAAAAAAGTCCATTTTTACATCTATGTGTATTTTTCTAGGAAATAATATGAAGACAAATGAGTTAAAACAGTAACATTCATATGTGGTAAGGTTTTTCCAGCCACATAAAGAGTTGGCAATCAACTTGAGATTTGACTGTATGTAAATAAGCATTCAGTCAGAATTTTAATAATACAGAAGGCATTCAAAAGCTGAGTAACTTATGTTTTGTATTTTAATGAAGTCAAATGATAAGATGGAAAGAGGGAGGTAAGATTCAAGCAAGCAAAAGAAAATTGTTTTGTAAAATGTATTTAATGATGGATGATTTCAGAGTGTTTGCAGAAACCTGTATCATTGGCTTACAATTAAAAATTCATTAAGTCTTGCAAGGCCTGGGTAGCACTTTGTAAATAAGAAAGAGCATGTGAAAAATTCAAGTGAATGCAAGGACTTAATAGAATAATCATGACTTGAAGAAGTGCCCCACAACACAACAATACATAAATATGTATGTGTCAAGGACTAAATCATGCTCACTGTACTTACACTAGCAGCTCCATTAACTTGGGTTATTCTGAAATCAACCAATCTACTCAGAGCAATAAAACAAACAGCACCCTAATAACTTTGATGGCCATTCCATCACCTCTATTTCTACTGGTAATGTGTTACATAAGCATAACCCATAAAATGCATGAGACCACAGCAATCATTTTAACTGAAGGAATCTTTTTTCTCAATAGCAGATTTTTTCTATTCTCACCCACATTAATTTCAATTCAACTCAGTGACAGAAAGCTTAAGTCAATGTTAGTTTAATGTCTAGTTAAGATAATGAAACATTTTTATAAAACTGTTTCCATTTAAGATTCAGACTTCTGTCATTTATTTCAGTCGATCCAGAATTATACTCTATGGGTTACATAGAAATCCATCATTTGCACTTACTCTTTTGTCAACTCCTGCTAATTTATTAATGATAATTTATTATTTATACTCATATTCAAAGACTCTATAAAGAGAAAAGCATGTATAGCCCGAGATACAGTGAAGAATAACTTCATTTCTAACAAAACAAAGCATCAAAACACATTTTTGCCTGAATTCAGAAATCATCAATACCTTACCATCTCACAACTCTCTACAAGTAACCAAGCAGCAAATGAATCAACCCATTAAAATAATGGAACAGGCAATCAGCACACCCACCCGTGCTTTCAAACACTGATCTGAAATACTTTGGAATGACCCTAAATTACTTGAATAATTGTGGAAATCCCTGCCTGACTCGGAGCACAAAAGGGATGCATTCATACAGCTGGTACTGCTGGGTTTAAGGAAAAGGTAGCACCTGCTGTTTAATCCACCCACATTATATGTTTGCTTCTGCCATCCAGCAGCATCTGTGGTGGACACCAAGAGCCTTGGAACAGCTGGTCTAACCCAGATGTTGGATATTAAGTGTGAACTGTAAAGAAGCTCAGCAGTGAACTCTGTTCAGTGTAGATGTATCTGCCAGATGCTGCTGTCGCATTTGGCCCATCCCATCCTATCCTCAGCCTATTATCATGTCCTGCTTCTTCACAAAATTAAGGAAATATTTTTTTTTTTTACTTTTTACCATGGTAATAGCACGTATTTAGTCAGGAACATTTTTGTTTCAACATTCTTCTTATTTCTTTAGGATCAAAGCCTTGGCTTTCTCCCTCCCCTGCTAATTCGCCGCCTACACACAAAGACATAAGTGTAACACACCACTATGTTACTGCATATTTTAAAGTTTTCCTTATAGGACAGGTGAAAAAGAAGTGACTATGCATTGTTCGAGTCCTTCAGTCCTTCCACTAACTCTATGGGACTGGTTTTCAAATCTCTATGCAGTTTGAGCAGGACAATCCCTCTGGGGAAGCAGGACATGACCTTCTCATTTGAATTACGCAGATTTGTTATTCTGATCTGAACTCACCTGTCAAAAATATTAAAGGGCAAATAAAACACCCAGAAAGCATGGAGAGTGAGAGAGATGCATAGTCAGAGAAAGTTATTATTATCTTGTAATACCATAGCAAATGTCATATTACAGGGAACAGTTGAGAAAAAACATGCAATATTTCATACTAGAAAAAGACATGCAACTAGATGAAAATAAATATGAATGGAATTTTGAAAACATAAATTGTGTTGTTACAATTGAAATAGATGCTACCATATCTGATTGTTTTTTCAGAAGCAATTCACATTCTTATTTTCATCTATCTTCACATCTTTTCAGTTCTTTTAATTTATTGCCTCTTGCATAAATGCCCTTTTCATTCATCTATACACTACTTTTTCATTAAGCAAGGCTTAGCTTTACACAAGTTCTTCCACATCCAAGCAGCAGCTAGACATCTCAGAGTGCCTGCAAATGTAATTGACCCTAATCATTACATGACAATAATCACTTTAATGAGACCTAGTCTTGTCAAACTACTGGCATAGTGTCAGCTCTTTAGCTCCCAAACAAAGAATTCCGAATCAGGACTTTAGCTGTACAGGATTTTTGATCACCAGGCTTTCTCAAGGAGGTGATAATTTAGATCTCCACTGTTTGCACCGACAGTTCATGGGGCAGACAGTGCCAGCCTGACTGCTCTGAGCTCAGCTGACCCCAATTCCTGCAGAAGGCAAAAATCCCAATCTTCCAGCCCTATCAGGAGACAGGCAGGTAGTTTGCAGTCAAAGGTGAAGGCCACAGAACACAGAGCACTGATGCTTTTGCAGTTGATGCATTGCTCTGCTCTCATGCCACCGATCAGCTCTGCCACTTTTATTTTCCTTCCAGCCTCAGTCATCTGTTCTCCTGGTGAATCAATGCCATGCTGGCACAGCAGGGAGGACAGCGTGCTCCCCTGCCTGTCATTTGTCTGGCTTCTAAAATTAGCTCCAGCCTTTTGTGAGGAGCACACAGAGGTGGCTTTGTCGAAGAAGAGAGCCCTGCTGGTGCTGAGACCTTCCCCACCACGGCGGGGCCACGGCTGCCCCAGTGACACCCACCCACATGTGCCCTCCAATGTCAGTAATAAAGTGAACCCTGAGCCTGAGAATGGAAAAATGTCCCAAATAAACCAGAGAAAAAAGTCTATTAAATCTATTCATTGATGTTGGAATATGAAAGACTTCACCGTCTCAGTATTATCATTACTTAGAAGCAAATTCATGATTAAACAATAGTTAACATTTAACTTAAAACCTTGCTGTTTTGAAATATTTGAGTTATGATTTGAAGTTTCTAATTCAGACTCAAACCAGGAAATTAAATATTTTAGCAATTAGTAAAGTATTTTCCAAACTTCAGGTAGAATATTTTACCTATTAATTTATTCTCAGTATTTGAAGTGTGGAACAGGGAAACCAAAACACCACCTGTGGTTCTATTTTATTCCGAACACATCCTTCTCTTATCATTTTAAATACTGCATCAAAAGGAGCCTGTTAAGGTGATCATGTTCATTGTCAATTCAGAAAAATAATATATTATTATCTCCTAATGATGTGATTCACATTTATAATAAAACTAAACCCTACTTTCTATTTAATTCTCTCCTCACAAAATCCAAGTAATAATGCCTGGAAGATAACTATAGAAGGAAAATTACCTCAGTTTTAGCCTTAATATTTTTAAATTAAAAGTAACATTGTTTATACTTGAAGGAACATTAGGAAGAAGTTGGGTGTTTAATATAACATATATGACAGGAAAGAAATAATGTCTTGGAACATACATTCATGTTATGTGATGTTACAGCTATTAATCAGATGACCACTCAATCCAATGGATATGAAAATGCTTGAGAGGTAAAACATATACTTTCATGTTCTCCATATGGCAAAAAAATTAACTTATTAATAAGATAAATACAAAGAACTACTGTGGGTTCATAGCTTTTAGTTTTTTAACATGTAGACAGTTATATTTAAAAAAAAAAAAAAAAGTAATTTAGGTAAACTTTAAAATACTGGTTTATTAAATGAATGCATTAGTTACAACAGATAACAGCTGAGAATTTTATCTACCCTTACCTTTCAAAACCTGTCCTGACAGGTTTGATGAGCAGAACAGCCTAACACCAAATCACTGTAGTATCTCCTCAGTAATCAATTAAATCTTTGGGACAGACTGAGGAATGTCTCAATGGCCATGCCCCAACCTTACTAGAGGATGACAAAGCTGCCGATTTGTTAGGAAGGCAGCTAGACTATCCTTACCTCTGCTTCAAGGGAATATCTTTTATTCCACAGTTAGAAAGTTATAAAATGTTTTTTCCACTTTCTGAAGAGTTTGTTGATGTTCTCACAAGTCTGGGTTTTTGCATTCTCCCTCCCAGTGTGACAGCAGATGCTATTGTGCTTCTAACACAGAACAACTCTGTTACACATTTCAAATTTCCTGACACATCAGGGTCTGATCATACAAGATGCTGAAGGTAGCTGGTCCAACACTGTGTTATGCTGGAAGCTATTTGAAAAGTGTGAGAGAGGAAATTTTGTGAAGTTAATAGTTTCAATGTTATAAACAGTGACACTGTGTACATAATAGATGAGTCCAACACACCCTTTTAAATCTTTTCTTTCATTCTTTTCGTCAAGAGAGTGGTAAGTGTTCTGAAGAAGGAAAATATCAGTCTAAAGTCTCCCAAGCCCAAGTATTGAAGGCACACTTTCCTCTTTGTGTTTATGCTGCCTCTAGGATTATTTGGAGTAGCCACAGTTGGTTCAGCTGTGAGGGGAGAGAAGCTTCTTTTCTGATACGGCCATTACATCTACACCTGAGTCTGCTTCAAAATTGACAATCTTCCCACAAGCATTCAGTTCCACCCTTCAGGCTGGCTCTGTATCATTTCTTTTGACTGAACGCAGGAAGAAAGTAAAGGAAAAAAATTGAAAAAGCACACTTGACCCAGGTGCTTGCTTTCCATGCTGCCTTTGTGTGACATAAATCAACAATTTTGTATGTCGGTGGCATTTGGCTGCTGTAGCTGAGCAATTACCTTCAGATATTGCTGTCTCTACCTCAGCTGTACACTGGGGTAAGGGCATGAATTCGACCTGAAATATCCCCATAACCCATTTGGATGCACTGTAAAAGCAGTCAGTAAGGGGGCACCTCAGACAATTGCCATTCTGTAACACTGGTCACATCCTGGGACTCAGAACTTCACTGCTACAAAAGCCAGGTCAAGCTATTCTAACAGTTTCCTGGCCATCTCAGAATCTTTTGTTTCATACATCTGACTGACTGTGGAGCAGAAGCCAAATGTAACTTCTAAGCTGCATATATTAATAAAACTTAAATAAAATTCTCAATAGAGGGTCATTAACATCTTGGACTTACCAGTAGAACCTAAAGTTTTTTTTCCAGAAGACTCAATGGAACAAGTACAATAATCCCACAATTAAGGATAAATTATTAATTTTAAAAATATATATTCTATAAATATCAAATAGTTTATTATGTTTTGATCTACTACCCTTACATTTCACCACTGATGTTATGATGCCAAAGAAGAGAAATAGGGAAATCTCAGCTTTATAATGTAGAAAGAAAGGATGAAGCTTCAAAATAAATAAAAACCGCATCTCAGATTTCTGATATTGTTTAGGTGAGTTCCAGTTGCAGGGTTTATATTTGAACAACTTGTTTCCATATAAATTGCTTTTAGCTACAATAATAAAGTGAGGAAAACAGGAGATATCTAGGTTTAGGTAACTTAAGCATTTTGGTAAACAGACACAAAAACTGAATGGAGAAAAAAGAACTAAAATGCTTTTTTTTCTGGCTGTCAGGTTAAAAATATCTTTTATTTACTCAGTTGCTTTAATTTTTTGGTGTTTATTTTTTGGGTTTTGGGGTTTTTTTTGTTTGTTTTGTTTTCTGTTTACTGTTTGGCTGAAGAGAAATATCTTCTGTAATCCTAACATATGCTCTTTGTGCCCTGAGACAGAGACCATCTGATAAAGTACACTTGAAAGACCTCAGCATTTGCAATGGCATGGCTATACTCAGCAGCTTTTCTTACAGCACTGATAATGTTACACACAGAAAAGAGGATCTATGCACAATACTCTGACTTGCCTACTCCTACAGAGCCTCAGCTTTCCTCTTGCTGTCCCAAAGTGGCTGGTGAATAGCAATGAGGCTGATAATGAACCCTGCAAAATGACAGCTTCTAGAAGTTTAGAGTTCCCTTCAAGAGCAGCAGCACTTCAAGACAAGATTTCTTTTCATCTGACAAAGAAATTTGTTTTCAAATATGTCTCACTTAGGTGCCTGGGGAATCCAGTGGACAACATGACAGACTGCTTCAATTTCTGAATTCTTACCCAGGAAGCCCCACAGGAAAGGGCTGCTCCCTTTCTAGTGGTGAAAGAAAAGAGGCTGCACTGCTGGACTGCCAATGTTCTCACAACTCAGGAGTGAGGAGGAAGCCTCTCACATCTCCTCTACTGAGCCTCAAAGTGTTTCAGTATCATATCTTACACATTCTCCTTCAGTACTGAGTGAATTAAAAGACACCACTTACTGTAGAAAGGGTTAGGTAATGGGAAGAGAATGATTAGTTTATCTTCTAAAGGGTTCATGCATGATAGATGCAACATTCAAAATTCACTGGGGATGGGAGTGTTGTGACAGGATTCTCTACTCAAGGCAAGCAAGAGTGTAGCTTACAAAATCTCTGGTATTTTGAAGTTAATGGGGAAGCAGAGAGGATAAGAATTTTTTATGTTTGTGTCTACAGAATATAAATAGAGAAAAATCAATCTCTCTCTTCCTATTTATCTAGCTTCTTACAGGGTCCTCAGAAACATTTTGAGAGCTACAAAATCATGAACGGATTTCATCCTTGAGGTCTTCAATCAGCACAGGAAGTATTCCACTTCCACTGAGTCATAAAGTCAGAATAGCTTTTCAAATCAGGAATTAAGCTATATTTGAGAGTCCTTATCCAGTAAGACTTTTTTTCATCCTTGTCTAGTTTACAGAATATTAATCTGTACTGGTGTAGTAAAGTAGCACAAAATGATCCCAATACATCACCCTCCTGCAGTCACTTTTACAAAAGCAGTGAGTTGCTTTTAGGGCAGTATCATACTATGCAGAGATATTTTAAATCTCTTAAGTGCTCTCTGAATCATGGTCCAAACCAGGCAGAGCACAGAAAGAGGATGAAACATGTAAGCAGAAGTGCTAGAGGATTTTGGATACTGCTCAAATGTCAGGTATTTGAGAGTATGAGGGACTCAGAAGCACAGAAACAAACAAATAGGTAAGAAACACATTTCCTAGACATGTTACTTTCTCCAAGAGACAAAGATTTCATCATTAGAATGTGAAAGAGAACAGCTTTTCATGCTTGAAATTGTGATGCTTGTTAGGAACTTTTGTTGTTTCTTAATTGTTTTCAATAGCTAAGTTCATTAATGTCCAGTCTGGTAATCTGAGATTGCTTCTCCTGCAATTTTCATATTGATTTTCCCTATCAAAATGAAATTATATTTTTGTAATGGCTTCTAACTCCTTGCAGTATCTGGCAAAAATAATGACACATTAATTAAATCTTTATGTTAATGGCTTTAGATGTAGTTCCCACCTCAATAAATCAGAACCTTCCAAATCTGCACAGTTTATTCCACTTGCAATCAATGTTAATTTCCTTTTGCTTCAGCAACTTCATTTACTTTTCTACTGAAAGTCCAATTATTTCTGATTACGATTTCAACATATTAAAAATTAATGTGTGATATACAATATCTATCTTGTAATTCATTGTAATTTAAGTTTTCTTACACTATGGTGTTTGAATTTGTTTTGAAACTAATCTCACAGGATAAATACCAGTGATAATAACCCAAAGTTTATATTTTGATTTTCACATAATTCCTCTGCAATTTAGCCATGATCTCTATCTGGGCTGTTAACACCATGAAGCTGATGTTTGACCGTATGACATGTGACAAAAGAAAATTAAAAATGCAATGCTATGGTTGCTTCTGCAATTATAGAAGCGTGTCTGTCAGAGCCTGTGGGCACTTGTAAAATTAACAAAGTCATGTGATCACCATTAAATGAATTGTATCTATGATTTTTCCTTACAAAACTCTGAGGCTGTTCAAATGTTTCATCACTGCCTCTCTTTCTTTACATTCCTGCTCTAATAACAGTTCTTCTAGCAGTCTTTCATGATGTCTTGTCCTTTGTTTTAACATCACTCTGAAGTAATGAGTAAGGAATTCCTAGTATTTCCTCTTAAAACAGATTATATAATTAGGACAATTTTTAAAAGACTGTTTAACACATGAACCTATTAAAACTGCTATGGAATGGAAAACTTGCATGAAGTTTTTTTGAAATCTATTAGGATTTTCCTCTGGCTTTGTATGAATTTACCATGATTCTGCATTAATTTTCATCTTTTCTAGTAAATCATCTAATTGTAGATTTCCAGTCTTGGAACTGATTTCTTTATTTATGCCTTATTTCCTCCTTTGCAAATTGTCTTTGTTACCTTTGTGACTTCTTTTGTGGGCAGAATCCATTTCTGGCCTTGCCTGTCAAAGCACTGCAATCTTCCTCCTCTAATTAGCAAATTAGACATTAGTATATGCATCAGGATAAGTAGCTGAAAAAATGATGAGTGATTTGAAGTACTCCTATAGTTAAATGATTAAGAGCTTTACACAATGCTGTAAATCATTGGAGGCTCCTTTGACTAAATCTGACAATTCCTTTAAATCATTTGAGGGACCATTTGAGACATATTGACACTTCATTAGGCAAACAGAGTGGAGTTCCTGGATGTGTTGTATAGCACTGCATTCCAACAATCACTTTAGCTAATTCACCTACATTACATTCATATGGCCATGACAGTGGAATGCAGAGGTTGTGTTTGCTACTTTCTAAATGGAAAAAGAGCTAGAAAATATTGTGTTTAGATTCTTCTTGCTCTAGCTCTGACAGTGTTGAAGGAAGGCCTGTTATGCTTGCCCTCTTTTCTCTACGCTTTTTTGAAACAGGTATAGTTCTCTAAGGAATCCTGGTTCTAATGAGATGAATATTTCCGCTCTGATTTCAGTAGCTCCAAAATTTCTGAGGTTGAAATTTCTGGATAAAACCCACCAACCACTTAAGCAAAAATAATTTCAAGCACAAGTTGATGTTTGCATGATATATCAGTTCCCCATCCAGAAAGAGAGGTTGGAGATACCAAATGAGGCTGGTACAAAACACTTCTAAGAGCTGGTCTACAGCATGGGCTGGCTGAGGACTAAAAGTTCACTTTGTCTTCAGTGAGAAGAGCCAGAAGAGGAAGAGCTAGAAGTCAAAAGAAGCCAGTAAAAGCCACACTAAAACCCGAAGATAATCTATTAAATATTGGATTAGGCTGGTTGGTTTTTTTCCCCTGTTTGAAATGATCCAGACCTGCAAAACTTTTTTTTCTCCCTCAATAGATATTGTGGTTACTTAAGTTTGTATGGGCTCAAGGAATGAGGTACATGTTGGAAGAAAAAGCCACTGAAATTTGTTAAATACAGAAGCAAATATGGCTTTGACTGTCCAGTTTGTACATATATTTTCAGCTAAAAAATAATTTTCTTAGTAGGAGCCTCATACACAACCTAACAAGCAGCAGATTTAAAGCAAAAAAACAACTGGAAAACAATATTATAGATATATGGATGTTTACTTGGTGATCTTAGAATGGGTCATAGGAATAACCTAGTCATTGAGACAAATTTTATAGAAGTTGCACTTTCCAGTGAGCCACTTGTGGGCTAAGGCTTAGAATAATGGCTCTCTAAATGATAGTTTGCTGTTCATAATCACCTTCAATCATTCCTCTCTCCTTCTCCCTTGCTTCAAGCCTAGAGTATAAAAGTATTTTTCTTTATGAAAAATGCAGAACAAAGCTGGTACACAAACTCTGTAAGTTATACTTGTGCTCTTATGGACATTAAACCCAGTATCCCTCTGCTCTCAAGGAGGAAAAGGTATCAGGCAGGAGCTATTCTCCTCTTTATTTATATATATCTTCTGTAATTTCTAAAATAAAGGAAATCTGCCTGTCATCTCATTAGAATTCAGATATTTTGCTTCTTTCTTATTCAAAAATATCTATTTAATTAATGAAAAATATTTTGCTGGTTTGTTCGTTCGGGTTTTTGTTTTTTCCTCAGAGTTCAGTCTCACAATGGATATACAGCTATTGAGCACAATCAATCATTCCTCCTGGAGCCTAAAGTATAGTGCAAAACAGAACATTAAATAAAAAAAAAAAATAAAAACAAAACCAAAAAAAAGCCAACAACAAATCAAACAAAAAACCACAAAAAACAAGCAAGCCAAACCACCAACAAATGCAACCTGAACTGCAAGACTGTGATTCCAATTGTAGACAAAGACTGCTGTGCACAGCCCCAGGACATCCAGTAGCCTGGATTTCAGCAGTAGGTATTCAGTTAGAAAAGGAAAGAAAGGCAAACAAAATTATTCAAGTGAATTTGCTGGTTATTTGAGTAGAGGCTCAGTAAAGGCTGGCATTGTTAGCTTGACAGTTAAAATTATGCAGCTGAGGCAAATTTGTCAAAATCTGGCTTTAGCGAAATCAACTGTTTCTGGCAAAACCTCCATTACAGTCATTGCAGTTAATGGCCATGTAAAAATGGGATTTATCAAAAGGAAATCCTACATAGTTATCTACAGAAGTTAGGTTAACAATTTTTACTTAGCACAAGTACTGATATTTTCCAAACAGAGAAATAAAACACTTGCTTTCCTTTCATCTAATACACTCATATAATGAACTTTCAATAGCTAGTTTTAACTCTTGCCTGCCAGCAAAATATATAGTGCCAGAATATATTCCAAAACACATGAAAATGAGGAGCTTTAGAGACCTGCATTCAGCTCTGGGGCATCCAGTGCAGGGCTGTGGACCTGTTAGAGTGAGTCCAGAGGAGAACCACAAAGATAATCAGGGTTTTGGAGCATCTCTCCCATGGGCACAGCTGGAGTTGTTCAGCCTGGAGAAGGCACCAGGGCAAGCTTCCAGGACCTAAAGGGGGCCCACTGCTGAAAGAAATAATTTCCAGCCTGGCCTCCCTTTCCCAAAACTTTCAGCAGAAGGGTAGAAAACACACAAACAGACCTGTTTCTCTCTTCCTCCTCTGAGATCATTTACAGAACAATAACAAGGAGAAATCCCTGCACACAATCTGCCGTGGACTGCAACAGTGCCTTTTCTCTGTGAGATGAGTTGTAGTGTGGTCTGATAGAGAAAGAAATTAAAAATTATTTTAATTCATCCATAATCTGGTCTGAATGGATGTTCAGGGCATCCAAGTGACAATAGGAGCAATCATTCTCCATCTGATTTTAACATATTCCTTGAGTTCTATATCCTTCCCTGGAATACTTAAATGCTATCCTATTTAAGTACATCATTCTTGAGAGAAGTAACAACAGCAACATCATTTTCTTCTTTCTACAGAGCATTCCCAACACCTCCCAGGCAGCATTAAATCCATTAGAGATTAGCCACACTGCAGATTAAGCCTGACAAGATAAAAATCACATAAATAATAAATGCTGAAGTAGCATGCTATGCCAAAGCCTATTTCATCAAAGACGACAATGAAAACCTCTTACTATTTTTGTTTTGATATTCCTGATATCAGAACGGGACAAGAAGCTACATCTTCCACACTTTGAAGCCTCAGGGGCAAAGCATTACAGATGAAACACCTCTGTCAGCTGTCAGTAACCTGCTTTCCAGGAACACAGACCCACTGCCACACTGGCCTGGAAAAGCCTTGCTGGATTTCATCATTAGTAAGTTTGCCTGTGAATTTTATGGGCATTAAGTTCTTCTGTGTTGATACAGACTGCATTCCAGTTTTGTTGGTTTTTTTTTTTTCATAACTGTTAACTTATTATGTTACTTAAGATACTTTTATGCTTCTTTTAGTCATTGTAGATATTTAGTAGTATCTCAATTTCCACATACATTAAATGTGGGAAGTGGTAAATGAGAATTTCCTTAATTTTTTGGCATGTTTCTCTTGGGGAGGGGAAGTCCTCATAGTCTCATATTAATTTTTCTTATTTTTCAGTTAATCCCTATTGTTTAATTAAGTGTATTACCTGTATCTCTGCTGCCTATTTGTGCAACAAGTGTTTGATCTATACAGTGTATGTTAAAAAATCTTCAAAGTGCTGGTTTATTGTATTTTTCCATGAAAGATAATCTTGAGTTAATTATTTATACTTTCTCACACTCTTTTTTTTTTTCCCCTTCATATATCTAGTCAGACGATCAAATTTAAAACACATTGGGTAATTCAGCAATTTTTTAAAAAACAGCTGATTTCGTCTCCTCATTTTTTATTAATGATCTTCCCTCTATTTTTTTCTTTTTTCTTCTGAATAGTGATAACTCATAGGGAGTTAAAACAGGGATTTCAGCAGCTCTGATAGAAGGTACAGGGAGTTGGAAGATGAAAAGCTGGGAGGAATGGCTGATACCCCAGAGGGCTGTGCAGCCCTTCAGAAGGACCTTGACAGGCTGGAGTCACAGGCAAAGAGAAACTTTCTGAAAGAAAAATGAAAGTGCAGGGTCCTGGTGGACATCAAGCTGTCCATGAGCCAGCAGAACCCTGGGGACAATGTCAAGCAATAGGGGAAGAGAAGGAAGCTCAGAAATTTCACAAGGAACATGAGGAAGAACTTCTGTCCTGTGCACTGACCAAGCACTGAAACAGGGTGCCCAGAGAGGCTGTGCAGCCTCCCTCACTGGAGATTTTCCAAAAGCACCTGAACACAATCCTGCACCCTGACTCTGGAATGGCCCTGCTTGAGCAGGGAGGTTGGACCAGATGCCCCACTGCAGTCCCTTCCAATCTGACCCATTCTGTAATTCTCTCACCTGACTTTAGTTCTAGCTTTACATTTTAAATGCTCATTTTCTGTTAGGTCACTTTATGCCTCTACCTCTGTTTCCTCTCACACTTTTTTCTGGTCTTCTCTACTCATAACATGTTTTCTGCTTTTGGTATTTATAGAATATATATATCCCAAAGCAAAGACCCCTACATAAGTAATAAATGCTAGCACTACTAACAATTATTAATTGAATTCTGCAAAAAGACTGTCTGATGTAGAAATTCTAAGTCAATTTTTTCTCCTCCCTTTCCTTCATCTCTCATTAATCTCTTCTGCATAAACATTTTAAAACACTTTTTCCTTGGTGTTCAAGAAAGGAGTTTTAATTGAAAACTGTCCCCTTTACCTATGTATGAATTACAGGACTATAGAAAGGGATCAGGACAGAGGGTCAGACAAAGGGATCAATAAAACTGCACTGACTGCAGTAACATTCCCTGAAAACCAGGTACTCAGTCCAGAGATAATTTTTCATCTTTCAATGGGAGACTGAAACAAGACTCAAAGTTTTATTAAGGTCCCTCCAAATCATTGTAAGTTTATAATAATTATTTAAGCAATTATTAGCATTATAAGCAATTTAACAGAGGTGCAGCCCTGTTATATATATCAGTAAATATCTAGCAATGTTCTGTATATTCTGCCCATATTAGTAATAATTTAAAGTTCTCGATTAATAGAGGTAGAAATATTCCACAGTGATACCGTTTACATTTTTAAGTGGGCAGGGATGTTTTAATTGCTTTTTCCTAGAAGAGCTCCCTTGCCAGATAACAGATACAAATTATAAACTCTATGGTCACTGTTACATTATTAGCAAATATTTGCCAGTACAAGGTAAGTAGATTTTTTTCCAAAAGTAAATGATGGCAGAAATCCTGCCATATGCAGATCTAAAGACTTCTTTTTAAAATATCAATATATAAATTTAAAGATTTGTGGCACACTAAATATTCTGAACGCAGGACCTGTGAAGAACTCAACTCTCATTCTTTACAAATCCAGCATGCAGGAGTCTGTAGAGACTTAGTGTACTTATGACTCAAAGAAATCCAAATACTCATTTCAAACCAGAAATTTATCAGGATTTTCCAAAGCCAATGATAAATTTCCCACAGGGTGTGTTATAAGAAATGTTAATCCAGTTGCAAGAAATATGTATAGGGGAAAAAAATTGTCCTAGTCCTCACATGCCAAAAAGTCACCAAGTTCTAGAACCCACTGAGCTGTTTTTGGGCTAAAGAAATAACATTTTTCTTCAAACAATCCATCTAATTGTCTTTGTCAATTAATGATTCCACTATAAAATCTCAGCAAGGTATATTATAAAGGACTATCTGAAAGATACAGTTAATTTACACTTAAGGTATTTGTAAGGAACACAACTAGGTAATGCTGGCCATAGGAAATAAAGTTCATGATTCTCTTATCACCAAACTGTCACAGAAACTCAGAAATATTTCAGCACAGAAGTGAAAGTGCACATATGGGGAAGAAGTAAAAGAAGTAAAATGCAGAAGGGTGAACAATAGGTTCATTTTTAAAAAGCCCCAAAAGTATGTTAGAAAGGGCAGGAGTTACTGAGTTATAAAAATTCATTCAGGTTTGAGGTTTGCTGTTCAACTTAGCCTTCTTAATTTCAATCATCTACCAAAATATACTATGCCATTCTGCTACCAACAATAAATTTCATTTTAATTATGTTGGAGATTCATTTATATGTAGATGTTCACCATCAGATGCATAAACCCAATGAAAGAGATTCATTGAACATCTGCCTCAGAAATTTAACAGAGTCAGGCCTGTTTAATGAGTAGCATTGTCCAACTACCTGTTCTTTCCATCAGATATAATTTAATTTACCTTTTTTCCCAATAAAAGTAAAAACATAAGGGGGAACTATATCACCTTCTCCTTTTTACAATTATTACATACAATTTGTAAAGACAATAATAAAACATAAAAGATTCCCCAGCTGAAAAAAAGAGCTGAGGGCAAAACATGGTAAATAAACTCTTGTATTATTGATTTGGAACTAGAAACACAACACTGAGTCTTATACCAAGGGAGTGATTCATGTACTAAACACGAGCATCAGGTGCCATTTCAAATGCCCAAGTGGATACAAGACAGTACAACACAGAGCCTGATTCCCTCCTCTTCTGCAGCAGCAGGTGGAGGTGTGGGATATCCTTAGGCATCTAAACAGACACTAGATATGCAGTTTTAAGCACCATTATAATTTGTGATTTGCCTGCTGCATTGTATCAGTGGTGGCAGGTTCATTTTTGATGACATCGCCTTCATTCTGAGCTACACTGAAAAGACTGTTTGGTCTTGATTTGGTTTTATTTCAGGTTGTTTTACTTCAGGGCAGCATAGCTTTATTCCCATTTGCACATCCTGACTGCACCAATATAATATGCCTGTAGAAACATCATATTGAAATTAGGGAGCTAGATCACCCAAATATAACAGCTTCAACTAGCTCCACTAACAATGCTGAAAATCCCAACATTTCTATGAACTGAGAATATACCTCCTACAGTGTGAAAAATATTAATTTGGTCATTTATTTGAATTGTCTTTTTTTATTTGGGGGTTATGTGTGGTTTTTTTAACCCCCCTCAAACTCTACAACACCTGTTGCAGCAGGGATGGTATCACACAAGAGCAGTAGGATTGTCCAGCTGCTGAGCCAGTCTGCTATGAAATAATTCCTTCCAGCAACACCACATGATGGGAACACACCTGCAACAGGTCAGGTAGCACAAGGGGATGCAATGGGGGCAAAGCACTCCTGGGAGAGAGGAACACATTCCTTGGCACCTGGCACGTGCAGCTCTGCACAGCAGCTGTGCCTGGCACGCAGAAACAGGGAGCGAGAGAAAAGCTGCTGCACATAAAGTTGTCATCTCTCCTCCCAGGCTACTTCTGCCACATGTTGGTTTTCACAGCATTTCTATTGCCTCCCAACAACTGCACACACAGCATCTATTCTACCACAAAGCCAGATCACTAGCTTTAGACTATGCTGCAAAGCTTAAAATTTCAGGAAGATCCCCCTGGAGCCAATGCTGATCTGTGTAGTTTCTTACTGAATATGTGAGTGTGAGCAAGTGGAATTGCCTCCCCAGAGCAGTTGTCTTTCTCCTTCACTTTCATAGTGTGGGGAAAAAAAAAGTTACTGCAATTGCAGTGCTTTCCTCCTCTTTTCCTAAATATTAGCAGAGGTGTTTAAGTCTTGAACCACACAACTCCTGGAAAAGATTATAGTGTGTTGAAAGGTAAGATGCAACTAACAAAGTCTGGAGAAAACAAAAGAGATCATTGAAAATTAATACATTTAAAAGAGCTTGCTAAGGATGCATGGAATTCAGTTGTGAAATGAGACTAAAATTCTGGCCAGGAAACTAAGCACACACCTTGAATGATAAAGAAGGAAGCTACCACAATCCAGGGACAGCATTACATGCCAAAACAGACAGAAGACAGACTTCCATATGCTTTCCTCCTCTTTTCTTTTTTTTTTTTTTCATTTGGCTATAAAGCTCAGTAGGGGCCAACCTAAGGTTGTTTTTTTAAAGTTCTTTGCACACTAACCTTTGAGAATCAAACTTGTGTTGCCAGCCAAACTATGGTCGCAAGATTATTCAGCTTTAACTTACAGTTCATTTTATTCTTAAAATACAAGCCCCACATCACTTGTTGAAGCTTAGTTTGCTTAAAAAGTAAAAAAAAAGAAAAAAGCTAAATGAAACACATACTCATATGTTTTGTCAAATGTTTTACAGATTGTTTGTTTACTTTTTATTTATAAATACTTTCCTTTTATTCTATTAAATAAAAAATCCTCTTATTTTAAGAAGACTGCTTATGAGAAGAGAGAAAAATAAAATAGTGTCTGTTAAATACAAAACGTGATAAAATACGGTGACAGTTTCTTGCAGAGTTTCAGACTCCCAAGCATCTTGAAATTCAAAGTTCAAAGCACTTCAAATGAGAGCTCTTTAGTCTCATGGCTGTGCCCCACTTACAGCTCAACTTTGAGCATGGAACGAGAGAAGAGACAAATATGAAATATCTGTACAACAGTGAATTTTAGTGATTATTGATGTCGATCTCAGAAACTCCTATCCACCTGCATGCATAAAATCAGGTTGTGATTGCCCCTGTGGTGTCCTTACCTCTGTCTGTCCCCTGTCCATCTGGGCCATATCTGTCCTCCCTCCAGCCTCCTGAGAAAGCATCTCAGCTACCAGAGATGGTGCATTACAAGATTAGATGAGATAGTGAGGGTTCAGTCATACTTCCCTCCCTCAGAGAACTATCATTTTTCAGAACTAAATCATACATCATACTTAAGCTTTGGACTTGGGTAGTGATAGAATGAGATCAGGGTTCAGACAGAGAGGCTGTGATATTGTGGAGTTTAGATACAGGCAGAGTCCTGGAGAATGCAGCCATATAAAGGGGAAAAAAGGAGGAGATATGTGTAATTGATATGTGGTTGTTATAAAAATTATTAATAAATCCCTGCATACTGATGAAAACCCATTATTAATTAATACACAGAGTTTTCTGCAGTGTGGCTTACAGGAAGTGAGCACCAAGTCTGCATCCTGCTCAGCCTTTTCCAGGCATTCAAAATCCAGGAAATTGTAACAAAACCACATGTATACATACACACTCATATAGACGCTCTACAGGTGAGCAGGTGTACAGAAGTCCTGTCTCCTGGTAAACTAAGGAGGTTGGGGAAACAGTAAAAATATTTTCTTTTATTCAAAGAAGTGTAGCTATTTTTACTCGCCTAGATTTGCTTTATTTTGACCTCAGAAAAAGCACAGCTTCCTAGAATCAGTGGATTTGAGTGTCTTCTGCAGGTTGTTACTGACATCACATATGTCTACAGCAAATTAAATAGGCTCTTTAATGAAAGGGACAGGGCTGTGGTACTTGTAAACCATCAGTGATAAAATGGCTTGGACTGCATGATTTTTTTTCTTGTAGTTATAAGTTCCTGTTTTCTTCCATGTCTATTCATTCTGAATGTGCTTCATATTTGCAAATCACTCCCTGACTCTTGAAGGGGAAAGAACAGTTTATAATCTTACCTCTACAAAGTCCTAATAATCCTTTTAGAGCAATTCATACGATGCTGCTACTCCATAAAACAGAGTATATTGAAGAATTATAACTGTCTTACTGAAATCCTTCTCTTGAGGCCATAAAGTTCATGCCAGTATCAAAACCTCACCAAGGTAAGAAAGGGCAGAACCTGTCAGGTGATGAGGGGAACAGTTTGAGAAGCAGCCCTTGGGACTGCCAGCTGCTTGGCATGAGGATGGCAAGAAGAAAAAGGAACAAAGTCAGTGCTTTCTGGCAAGAAAATAGGGTAAGATTTCTAAGTTGTACACAGAAGTCAGTGAGGAAGACAGAGTTGGAAAAACCTATTATACACAACATGAGATTCTGCTCCTAGTGAAACATGCTTCCTCTGACCAGCGGCGTTACAAACAAGATTGATTTTGTGGGGTTGGTGTAGATTTTTTGGTTTGTGATGGCTGACTCCTCAAACGTGAAGAAAGTGAATAGGAGAGTACTCTAGACTCTTTTTCAACTGTAAAGAAAGTTCTGAAAAAAATGTAATTCAGTTCTTCCTAAGCTTGGGGGGTGTTCCATGTATTTATTTAGGCTTGATACCAGATGCAAATGCTTAATACCGTAATTCTAAAGACAGTCCACTTCACTGATACTGATTAACTCTGAGAAGTGCTGCAAGTGGATGCTGTAACATTTTAATTACAACATTATTTGTAATGATATTTTCAGTTATTGGAATCTAAAGTGTTCTATACTAGCTTCAAAGAGAAGTATCCAACTCCAGAAAAAAGACTGATTTCCATAGAGCGATGCTCATCGTGTCCTCTTTCTGATTGCTCATTTTCCCTTCCATTCTTCAGCTCTACACCTCTCAAATGTTACCCTCAATTTTTCTCCTTTATTTACTGGTCTGCTTGTCACATTAATTTCTCTAGATGTTACTCTAACCCATCTATCACATGTACACACGCTCTCCCCTTTCTGTTTCTGTCTGTCCTGCAAAAACTGTTGGGATGTCCCTTCTAGGAGTCCAAAGATGTCAAAGCTTAAGCTAAGGTCTAATGCATACTAGAGAAACTGGTTTTCAGATGAGGCATTAAGGAGTACAACTCAGTATCCATGATCACAAAAAAGCAAAAAAAAAAAAAAAAAAAGAAAAATTGAACAGCTTGCAGTTATTTTAGAGAAAGTGTGTAAAAGCCAGGAATAGCTTCAAGAAATCTTCACTGAAAATGGTTTAAGAGAACTCCCGCCAAATTTCATCTGCTGAAAATAAATTCCTAACTGCAACATTTTTATATGCTCTATTTCTGACTGCACAGTCTCATGCTTTATTTACCAAATTAATGTTTATAGCACAAGGCAAGAATATTCTCAACATACATGACTGTAATTTGGCTATCTTCAATGAAATTAGAAGTGTTCACACGAGAGTTTTAAAAATGCCTAAATTTTAAAACTATGTCACTATACAATTCCTTTCATTTTTTAATTGCTTACCCACATAGAATTATGAGTGGAAGAAAATAAGGCAAGTGGTTTCTTTTCTCCTATCATTTCCAGCTCTTTCAAATCTTTCTGCTGATGGTAGATTTTGACAGAGAACATCAAGCTGCCTGAGTCATGTCACATTATTGCTAAATGGTAATTTTCTAATTTCAAAAATGTTAAATTTTAAGGGTCATTGGTACCACAGAACCCTGCATTTGCTAAGAAAAAGCCAACATCTTCCATCCTGTACAAATTCCACAGAGGTGAGACAACATCCATTTTGCTCACAGCACATAGTTTGAGATATAAATAGTATTTATATGCATAAAGAGGGGTCTATAAAGCTCACATTTGCCAAAGAACAGTGTGAGGTGTAGATTAAAATAAGAACTACTTCTTTTTATTTAGCATATATGAAAAGGGAATAAAAAGGCAGATATGTAGCTTGATTAAGGGCTTTGTTAGGTTTAAAGCTTCAACACCAAGCCTTTTGTTTATGAAATTGTACAACTGAGACTGCCTAAAATACACAACTTATATTTCTACTGAAAAATTGAAGTGCAAGAACAAACGAGATCAAGGCAATGGCAGCTCCATGTGCCTGTGCCAGGCAGTACCTGCACTCTACATGCATAAGAATGTCCTTTGCCAATATGTGATGCCAACACTGTTCATCCCAAAGTGTTTCAAGAGCTGTGAGTTATCAGTGTAAAGGAAATATTTCTGGACTGGATGTTAGAAGAGAAAAAGAAAAAAGTAAAGTGGTACACAACAGCAAGTGGAGGAGAAAATTGAATCAGAAAGCAGGACATTTTCTTATCAACCTGAACATGCTGGTAAGCAGCTGGGAGAATAGGATTAGCACAGTGTAAGATGTAAAGAAAATGTAGAAATTAGAAGGTGGAATAAAATTTGTCTTTGTGCTCTTCTTTTTGTAGAACTTCCCTGCCTGGGAAGACTTTCCAGTTCCAAAGTTCCCAAAACATAAAACAGCTCAGGAGAGCAACAGAGTCTGTGGTGTAAAAATTGGATTTACTTTAACAAAATTACATGAGTTATTGCTATTATATGAGGGTTTTCCAATCTACAGCTCTTACAAACCTTGCATGTGCCTAGTGAGCATTTCAAGACCGCTGCCTTCCCTGGGCTGGGTTATATGACAGCTACCTGGACTGTCCTTTGGTCACATCCAACAATAATTCATAATTGTGTATTTAAGGAGGAGGAAACCAGAGGGGACTGGGGCACACATCACTGGCAGCGCTGGGACCTTTCTGAGAACTTCAGGTTGGGTGGTACAATCCCTTAACTCTTGGCAAGGTGGGATCTCAGAGTTCAGAGAATCAAGTCTTGCACAGCAGAGCCTGTCCTGACAAATTCCCCATAAGAAATATCCTTCCTACAGCCAAGTGTACCAGTTTTATTGCAGAAAAGTAGCCATAAAGTCAGTGTTATCTCCCAGGATTTGTCCCATGGGACTTGCACTCTAAAACAACTCACATGAAGCAAACTAAGTTTGCAGGCACTCTTGCAAGCCTCTATTAAGTTGGTTTGCTTGTTAAGAAATAGATTACTTGTTTTCAGCTCCTGCTTTGACTTTGTCATCATGTCCTCATTATCATATTCAATTAATTAGCATGTAAAGGTAATATTCCAGCATGCACACCTCCCTTAGAAACACTACTGAGTTCCACTAAATAAGGTAGACTTGGAACAGATTAGGGGGAATAAAGAAGGAAGATTTAGGAGTTTGTATGCATGCAAAATGACACATCTCTTAGGAAAAGGGCATCATAGTAAAATTATACAAGTTTTCTGTAAGGGGACCAGAAAGAAAAGAGGAAAAAAAGGAAAAAAATAAAGAGAACAGATAAAACTGGGAAAAGCTGCATACCTACTGAAAAGTGCAATCGTTTTTGCTTTGCCTTGACCTCATTATAAATTAAATGATTGAGAGAATAGAAAATGAGCATGTATTAAAGCCATATATTCCTTTTCCCTGTCTCAAAGAAACAAACAAATAATTTTGTCAAAATTTTTGGGGGATAGTAGGGCATTAGCTACTGTATTACTTTTAATCAAAAGTCTCAAATCAATTCATAAGGGCAGAAACAGTCAGTTAAACACTACATTAGCTCTAAAATTTAGCCAAATTATATGGGTTGTATCTATAGCTTCTCTAGCTTGGGTGAAGGGTGATTTTGGAAAAAAAAAACAACCTGATCATCTCAATTTTCTGTATTTTGGTTTTCTCTCAGAAATGGTTTCAAAGCACATGATTTGGGGAACTTCCATATTAAAAAAACGTGGAAGATGCACAATGGAGGCACGCCTGATACACTTCATTCAGTCCTTAATAAAGCTCATAAAGCAAAACAAAACAAAACTAAAACCAAACACGCAAGCAAATCTATAAATGCAAGAGTGGTTGGTGTGGATGTTGAGTCCCCACATAACTGACAAAGCTGTTTCTAAAGATCACATCCTGTTAATGTGTAGTACTTGGCAGTGTATTTGGAATATTTTTAGTTGGAAGGTACCTCTAATCATCTGGTTCAAGTGCCTGACCACTTTGGGGTGACCAGAAGTTAAAGCATGCTTTTAAGGGCATTGTCCAAATGCCTTAAGCACTGTCTGACTTCAGGCAAGGAAGAAACAAAATTCTGCTCATGCAGAACATGAAGGGAAGTGCAAAGGCATAAATCTTCCCTTAGACAGTGATATAAACCCAACAGACTTTACAGGGTGCTGTTTAGTACTTGCCCTTGCCAAACACTAGTTCAGAAGTCTCCAGATTTCTGTGGTTTAAGTTTCAGTATGATAATTTTCAGTGGTGTTTTGCAGAGTAGGTGACTAAATTGCTTTGCTCTTGGTTGGTGTCCTCATTCCGGTGGTAAAGGGGATAGTTTTGGTTTTCATCAGGAAATAGTCTCACCCCTTTTTCTTACATATTTTTCAAATTAAGTGAAATATATATGATGCCACACTTTTACATTAAGCACTTCCAAATCTCATTAACTGCAGAATAATAAATGTAATCCTGCTACTGGTACTATTTGCTTTCAGGGAGGTAAAAAATTATATGTTTCTAATGCAGACAAATTGCTTTTGGATACAGCATATGACCCAGCATACTCAGGATACAGAGTAATCACTAAAAAGCTATTTGCTCTGCTTTTCCCTACAATCTTTTACCAGAATATCAATGTTGTACTGGAAGTAATATAAATACAGCACAACACATTGATCTCATTGGGGCTGCTGCTGCAAAGAGGTTATACATATATTTCCTAAGGCCTCTTCTAAAATGCTTTTTCTCACTCTTCCCCTGTCAGAAGACCTTGTTTCAACATTGTTACCAGAATTATCCCTACATTAAGCTTGGCCTGCTATTACAAGTACATTTCCAATTCCTCAGTTGAGAAAGTATTCAAAACTTCAGTAGCTCACATAAAAAAAAAAAAGAGTTCAAGTGTTCAGAAAGAGGAAAATAATGTAAGTAGTCATATAATGCATTAGGACAACTACAGATATTTCTCTTAAGAGCACACTCCCTGAACTGAAGCACTAAATTCCACTTGTAGCTAAACCCATTTATTATCTGGTCCACTGAGTTTCAGGTGCATTTATTACATTAATATTAATGGCAATATTGATTTTACTCTTGGACAGATCCATCACTAAGGAAAGTTGTTGTCACTAGTATCCAATAACTCTGAGAAGCTCTGGTCCTATCCGAGCTACCAGATGCCAAAGTAATGCACACACCCCAAACACATCACAGCTGCCCTGCACATCTGTAATAGCTCGAAGGTATCTTCCAAAAATGACCAGTTGGTAACTGAGTTCTGGAAACAGCAACTGTCAATAGAAAATTGTCACCAAGAGGCACAGTTTTTTTAGTTAAAAGCTGTGGGTTTTTCTGATTTGTTGTTGAACTTTGCTCTTCTTTGTATCCCAAATATTCACCTGTTTGATTTTCACTGTAAAATGTTGAGTGTGGAATCAGAATTTCTGTATTTTATGGATGTATTTTTAGATCTTAAATTGGACACTGATCACCTTCCCTGAGATGAATAAATAAATTGCTCCCTGCATTATGCACTTACTTCTTCTAGCTGGGCCACCTGTGCATGCTGTTTCTGCCTAATTCAAGACAAGCCAAACATCAGCTGAGTGAGCTGATCACACAAGGCCTGTCAGCCCCTTTCATTGTTATTATTTGGAGCTAACTTGAAGAGATGTTTGTCTTAGAGGTGACTCTTCCTTAACAATTTATTTCTTGCAATCCCGTTCTGTTCATTTTAAGTATCATACTTCCTGCACCATCTTGTTACTAACTTTGCCTTTTATTTTCACCAGAGGATGACAGCTTTGTTAGGATTGACTTTCTAGTACTGACAGTTCTGGAAGAGCAAGGATATTTGATGCATTGCTTAGGAAGAAAAAAAAAAAAATCTGTGGTAAGCATTTGTTTATCTATCTCTTGTTTGAATAGACAATCTTGCATTTCCAACCTTTACCACAATGCTGCATTACCAATCTTTCTGGGAAGAGAAATAAAATTATGATCTTCTAAATTAACTCATGTTCTTGAAAATAATTCAGTTATCATCCTTTAAGGCTTGCAAAGAAAATTTCTTCCTCATATACTTTAATTGGCTCACCAACAGTACCATGGGCTGTACATCACTAAATGCCTGATGCTAGCTGGTAGTAAATCAAATTTGCATTTTACAACTGACATGAGTGTTCAGTTTTTCTGAAATAAAACTTACAGTATACTTTCACTGACAAGTATGCAGCATTTTCACTTCATCTTCACCATATGAATTTGAAGGTTTTTTAGGTAACTTCATGTGTCAAGGTAGCACAAGCTGGGGACCAAAATGGATTGTTCCACAGGCATTAATTGCCTTAATAAGACAAAGGAATATAGTGCTTCACTGAACTGAATTGTTGTCCTGAAACTCATTTTTATGCATTATGTTCAAGGTTTCTTTTAGCTTTAGAGCTTAGAGAAAAAAAGAAAAGAAGAAAAAAATCTTGCTATAGTTATGTTTTAAAACAAAACTGAGAATTTTTAATATGCTGTGATGTTAAGAATCGATGTAGTATAATTGAACTTTTATTAGCAGAAAGTATACTTCAGGACATGATAGAATCTAGAAGACAACTTATAAATACTATAAGGCAGAAATCACCAGTTTTCCTTTAACTAATTCTAAGCATAAGTTGATTTTTCTATACGGGGCATGTTGCTCCTCTAGATAAGCAAAATATCAAAAAATTGTCAGCAGATATGAAAGGCCACTGAGCAATATATCTCTGATTTTAGAAAAAAAATCCATCATCATAAACTGAAATGGTCATGCAAGCTTTATGAAACAGGTAGCTCTGGAAACAGAAATTATTCCTTTTATGAAAATACTATATTATGTAGCAGCTAAACAAACTCCCTGTGCAGATGAGCCACTTATCATTTTTTCCTCTCCTTGTATTTTATATAAATCACTGCTAAAAGTAAATGATTTAATAGAAGGTTTATGTTAAACCATCTAAAGGTATCACTTTGCCTTCTTAGATGCCAAGCATCAGTGCACTTATCTTTCTTGTTTCTCTTTGCAAACAGAAGTTTAAGTTACATCTGTAATGCAAACTTGACCCAAGTGACTGGAACAGAGATAATTTGCCTCACTGTCTGCCTAACACCTCCTTCCTCACTCTGTATTCCTGATTTTATGGCCCAGTTTTATCTCATTTATGCATGTTGTTGAATGGCACTTCCTCAGCCCAGAATCCTGGTGTGCAAACACAGCACTGTTTATTGCACTTGACCTGCCAGGCATTCTTTAACTGATAAAATGATCATTCACATCTATCTTGCACTCGAGAAGAAGCAATTTTTATTAATCATATAGGGAAAGATTTCAAAGGCACAAGACTAAGAGAGAAAAATCAATGGAATCTGCATTCTCAGCACACCTTGATTTCTTGGAAAAAAATCCCCTAGTGTTAACTCTGCTTAAATAATTACTTCTATCTATATTTATTATAAATATTTATTTGATTTTATATTTGTGAAGTAATCTAGAGTGCAGGAATTCACTGCTCCTTACTTCCTTCTCAAAGGTATTGCACAAACTCTGTAGCTAAAGTCTGTGTTAGAAGTTTCTCATTAATACATCCCTAGCTTTTTCATAATGCCAGATATTTGTGCTCATTTAAGGCAGAGACAGAGATATTCATTGTTATTTCAAAGGAATCTTTTTAAATTCAGTTCTATTGCAGTGAATCACTAAAATATAGTTTGAGTGCTTTGCTAAGAATATTTCTTTCCATTCTAACTGAAAACAAGATGAAGAAATATTTTGGTTTTTTTATTTGGTCCAGTCACCTGTATTCAAAGCAGTTGGCTATTTTGTGCTTTACATTGATACTGAATGTACAGTGCTAAATATATAATATATAAGCTTATTCTATCCTTCCCCAGGATGTCCCTGCTTGTTTCTTGCTTTGCTTAGGTTTCATTTCATCCCTCTCAAATATTAGTTTGCTTTATCAAGACACTTCAGTCTTCAGCCTTATAATTATCTTTCAGTCTTGAGCAAGATGTTTATTTTGTACTGAACTTGATGGATTTTTGTTCCTGATTTCAGAGAGGTTTTTCAGTCAGTTTTTTTAATAGTGTCAAAGTTGCCATGTACCTGCAGCACATCAAAAATTGCACTTTAGAAGTTTTTTATACACATACTTTTATGTATGTGTAATAATTCTTATTAGATGTCAGAAATCACCAGGTAGTTTCCTTTTAATAACGTTGCAACTGAGTGCAAGAAATATAAAATCATAAAGGTGTGGGTCTACTGGAATTTTTCCACCTCTCAGGTTCATCAGAAGAACATTCTCAAATTGTCATTCATCATTTTGTGGTGTAGTTTAAAAAAAAACAAACCTAAAGTCATCCTAAAAATTCAGTCATATCATCTTACTTCTATTCAGTTGCTCTTTTGCTTTCAGTGGAATTAAACAGCATTTAGGGAATCAGTATTAGCTACCTGAACCCAGCCTCACAAAAAATTACCAAACTGATAATCACATGGTAGTCAGCACTATTAAGAGATTTGTGAAAGGAAAAATTTTCTTTTTTTAAAGTGCTATCATAAGAATAACTTCAACATGAAAATAAACACTACTGATACCATAGACCCCATCTCAAAAAATTATAATATTCAAGTGACAGAACTGGGTTAGAATCACAGAGTTTGCATAAGAAAAAAATAATCACACCTCAGCAATTTCTTCATTCACTCTGAGTATTCACATTTTACACAAAAAATACTATTTCTTAACTGATGTAGTATTTAAAAAAAAAAAAAAGGTAAAAAAATATGCATGAACAACAATGAAAAATAAAGGAACAAAAAATGCTATACCACCACATCTCTTTCCTCTCCTTTGCACATTTCAGGGAAATAATATATTTATTAGAGAACTTTAGGAAACATCATAGTTCATAACTTGATTTTCAGATCCTTTAAAGACTTTTGAAATGTCTAGTTCTAAATCACATGGATATTATTCTGTTAGCTGATATGAATGCAAGTGGAAAATGTAATATTTTTTGGTGGCTGGTTTCATCATATTCTGCTGTATAGAAACTGTGGGAGTGTGTCATTTCCAGACATGTTTACAATGGCTTCAAGACATGAAGATAATCTTAAATATCATAGATAAATGTTTATTTGAGTGAACCAGAGGAATTTTAATTCTTCAATGGCAACAGTGGTAAATTATTGTTCCTCAGGTTAGAGGTCTTGATTAAAGGATTTGGGTTTTTTGGATTGAAAGTGTAACTGCATTCAGTCTATTTCTTTGAAATATACAATTTTCACTGATCCCAGAAAAGAAGTATTTTTCTAGCCACTGCTCCTTCTCCAGATGCCTTCCAATTTCTCTTTCCTCTGTACTTGAGCAGCCTTTTTATTTGCACAAGTACCTATGCACACATTAATTCCTGAACTCCCAATTTTACTCCCCTGTTCCTACCCTCTCATTTTATCTATATCCATTTGACAGAGTGGAAAATTTCATTCTCCAACTTTTTATCTTCCTTGAACACCTTCCTGGGTGTTCTTTAAGATGATTAAATTTCTTCTCCTTCCCTCTAAGTGTTCTCATCCTTTTTTTTTCAACATATGATCACATTCACTTTGAAAACTGTGACAACATCAGAAGTCCTACTCACAAATGCTCTTTGATTAGTAATCTGCCTTCTAATATTGCTTTTCTTTTTGCCCATAGTTGCTAAATTTACCAAGAGCAACAAGTCCAATACACTAAATCATCACATTCTTTTCTTCTTACAAAGTTTTGATAAATCCAGATGTTACCTTCTTTCATACTTTTCAGTTACCAACTATATATCTTCACATCTATTGTCCATATTTTAGTGCAAAATTCATGTATTTGCTCTGAAGAGGTAGTTTTAACTCTAGTTTTGACATTTTTATACCCTTGTTTTCTCCTGTTTTCGCAGTGTCAAAAAGCTGCAAGTAATCAATAAACATTGCTGCTTTTTGCACCAGGCTTTGCTCAGAGCTAAGAGGTTCACACTTCAGCTTACACTCTTTGTCTACATGTCTGTGGGTGGAAGTGGAAGAAGACAGAGAAAGCTATGTGTGTATTAAACAGGCAATGTAATGTACTGTAAAGCACAAGATAACCCTTATTTATGCCTAACAAGAGCCTAATCAACATACATCACTGAAATTAGTTCTTATTCTTTGCATGCTAAATATTTAATGTATTTAAGGGAAAACCAAAGTCATGGAACAAGTGCACAAGAAATTACACCAATTCAGCATACAGTAGACACTAAATTGAGTATATAGCAACCACCACTGATTTGAGATCCTGACAGGTTGTTAGGAATGGCAGAAATAGGCACTAAACAGGGAAGTTTCTAAATTATTTTTACTCTTTCCTGATGTCTGCCTTTGCTATTCTGTCAATTTTTCAGACCTACTAAATGCTAAACAAATATAACCTGTATGTGCCCATTTTTATGGTCAGCTTATTATGAATTTGACTTGAAGGTTTTCAAGGGAATTACAACCTATTCCATGAGGTAACTGGGCAAAATTATCAGTGCTTTGAACTTCAGGATTCAATTATATAATTATTATTTATTCCAAGTGGTTCCAACTACTTATGCTACAAATCCCTAATTTTTACATATAGCCTACCTGAAGGCCTATAATTTCTTTTAAAAATATGGTGGCATTACAGAATTATGGCCAACTATATATATTCTGATATGATTACAGCACTGAGAAGACATTCTGGAACAGATATTTATCACTAGACTGATGACAGTTTCATTAAGTCTTTAATACTTTAGGCTATGTATAACCTTTTTTGGTAGAACTTCCGTATAATTAGCCAACAGTCACAAAGTTATTGCTGTTTCCATGGCTGTCCCATCAAATTCTAGAGGCACAACAGGCACATTTTTTCAGTTCAAATGAACATTACACGATGATCTTTCATTGCTGAAACTCTGAAGTAATTTTGTTTTCCTTTTCCTGTATTAACCTTTGTGGTGGTTTTGGCATCTTTGAACTTGCATTTTTACCAGTATCAGAAACACTGTGTATTTTCCACTGCCAAAACACTGCACTGAAATTTATTTTTGTTCTCTGCTTAAGACTTTCATTTTTTTTTTTTTCTTCTAACTAGAAAGAAGCACCCTTACCAAAGCATCCTTAGTAAGAGTTCAAGAATAATAAAACCAATATGATTGGATCAGTTGCAAACAAATATCAGCAGAAGGGAAAAAACAAACAAAAAAACCCAAACAAACAACAAAAAAATCCCAAACAAAAACAAACAAACAAAAAAACCCACCAAAGGATAGTTTCTGAATATTTCACTCTGCCCTGTATCTGTGACATCAACCAAAACTCTACCAAAAACTGTGAGCAACCCACAGGATCACAAAAAAAAAAAATTATCTACAGAAGCACAACACAGAAAAGTCAGAAGCCATGCGCTGGTTAAGCCTACTTGCTATAGCACAGACATGGCATACCAATTTTATTTGAAAACAGAAAAATTAATTAAGGTTAATTTTACAAATTGCAAATATTAGGAATTTTCTACCTGGGAATATCAGGTGTTTCAGCTGAAGACAACGGAATGACAATGAGGAAAAGAAAAGAATCACAACCACAGCATTTTGAAGCACTTTCAGTAATATTTTCTAGCAAAACCAAAAATTGCCACTATGCTCACAAGCCCTTGACTCTTGTCCTTCATTTCAGACTCTCACTGTCTAAGTGAGATTACACTGCAGTTTGGTGGATGCAGCTGAGGAAGCAGAATCAAACCACAGCAAGACATCTGAACAATGTGTGTCATATCCTTTTCATTTCAGCCGTTCACTTAATGGAAGTCCTGACAATTGGATTTATCCAGCTTATGGAGAGTATTTTAATTTATATCAAGATGGCACACAAGAAAGGTATGAAGGGAGAAATAGATTTTTCTTGTAAGTAACTGAGCAACTAGAAATTGAAGCTTCATGGGAAATCAATGCAATTTCAAGTCTTCAGTGAACTTCCACAGGAAGGCTGAGAAACTTACTTTTCAAAATTGTGTCTGCTACGTTCAATCTATCTAGATTACTACAAAATAGGCCATCAGTTTGGATCACTGTAGTGGGTATAGCTTTTGTAAAAAAATGCCTACAGAGAACATTACTGTTAAAAGAAATCATCATTTTACAGGCAGTATAACATCCAAAAAAAACCCTCTTGAAATTATTCCTTTCCTATGCTCTGAATATGAGACACATGAATTCGCCTAGTTTTTCAAGCTTTTATCTTGAAGACATATTACCTCACACTGCATGATAGAATCACTCTAATTCCATTGTTTTAGAAATCTTACGCAGTTCTTTGAAGAGAACAAGTTAAAAAAAAACACCTTAGGGTCATGGAACGTGTACTGCATGAATATGTGTGATAGATGTACAACATCTGCTATGTCTTCTCATCTCACATCATGTGTGACCCAGTTTCTTCTCTCCCATCTCATTTTGAGACAAGAACATTGGACCTTACATCTCATCAGTGCTGAATGTGGCATCATCTACACCAGGGAGAGAAATACTCCATATTCCTCAATATGGCAGGAAATACCACTTTGAATGTTCTTCTCTCAATGTGATAAATCCTCCAAACAAGATGAATAAATTATAATTTCTTAAATTCCTTGATGAAGGCAAATGAAACGTCCACCTTGTTGCTTGATTTTCAATAATACAAATCAACCAGCACTCTATCTGCATTTTTAAACTCATCACTCCAGCCTTCCTTCTCAAGGGGAGAAGAGGAAATGGGAGAAAGGCACCTAGAGTGAAAGAGTTTCATAAACTAAGGGAATATTTCTGAGGCTATCAAATTACTGCAGTGACATAAATTGGTTGAATTTTGTTCATAACTTTTACAAATTTAAATACAGTAGTTTCACGAATACAAGCCGCACGGATTATAAGCCGCACCCCCGGTGCCTCGACAATGTTGCTGTCTTTGTCAATAGATAAGCCGCACCCCGAATATTAGCCGCACTTTCGTTCGTCGCGAGAATCCGTGCGCAGCTTTCACAAATTGGCCAATTAGTAAGAGGATCGCGGCATAGCGGGCTTTACTGGCTCGGGGCGGGGCCAGGCAGGCTCGGCCCGCTCATGGTTGCCGACGGGGCCGGGTGGCCCAGCTCAGCGCCACGGTTCGGCGGGGCTGGCCGGCTGGTGCTGCCGCCGCCGCCGGGCTCGCTGGCCCCCCTCTCCCGTCAGCACCGCCCCGCTGCCGCGTTCGCTCGCCCGGCTGGCAGGGCTGCCGCCGCCGGGTTCGCCGCCCGCCCCGCTGCCGCTTTCGCTCGCCCTGCGCCGCGCCTCGCGAGCGCCGCGCCTCGCGAGCGCCGCGCCCGCCCCGCTTTCGCTCGCGGCGGCGCTTCGCTCGCGGCGGCGGTGCTTCCGCGAGCGGCGGCGGCGTTTCCGCGAGCGGCGGCGGCGCTTCCGCGAGTGGCGGCGGCGCTTCGCTCGCAGCGGCGGCGCTTCCGCGAGCGGCGGCGGCGCTTCCGCGAGCGGCGGCGGCGCTTCGCTCGCGGCGGCGGCGCTTCCGCGAGCGGCGGCGGCGCTTCACGAGCGCCGCTTTCGCTCGCCCCGCCGGCAGGGCTGCCGCCGCCGCCACCAGGCTCGCCGGCCGCCCCCTCCCGTCTGCACCGCCGCCGCGTTTCCTCGCCCTGGCCGGCACTGCAGGCCCCCGCACCGCCGGGCTCCCCCACGCTGCTGGCCCCGATTCTGCTGGGCTTCCCCCGCTGCCAGGCAGCCCCACCCACCGGCCTTCCTGCTTCTGCCATGCTCCCCTGCATTGCTAGCCCCAGTTCTCCCGGGCTCCCCCGCCCTGCTGGCCCGGGCTCTGCCGCCCCCCTGCCCCGCCCTGCTGGCTCAGGCTCTGCCGCCCGCCTCCCACACTGCTGGCCCCGCCTCTGCCAGGCTTTCCCACCTCTGCCGGGGCCGGCCGGGCTCCAGCTTGGCTTGGGGCTGCCGCGGGCTCTCACTTCCGTGTTGGCAGCTTTTAGAATTTTGTTAATAGATTAGCCGCCCCGGAATATTAGCCGCACTTCCGGGTTTCCACCAAAATTTTGGTCAAATTGGTGCGGCTTGTATTCGTGAAATTACTGTAAACAGGTCCACTTTGGCCTTCATCACTAGAAGGGTGTTGTTAGCATTATCCAAAAATATAAAACACTGTATTGGTCTGGACACAAAGTTCTGCTGTACAAAATACCAGCCAAACTGAACCTGTCCTACCTGCAAGATGTTTTCTGTCATAAATTTAGCATTTGAAAATACCCTTCATAACAGCAATCCTGCTGTGGAAAGCAATTTTGTTAGTGTTTGGAGTTTGTAATCTCTAAAGAAATTCTGACAGTTTATATTCTGACTCTGACATGCTCTGAAAGATCTTTCACTTCAAAAGCATTTTTTCAATACAATGCCTAAGGAAACTAAAAAAAAAAAAAAAAAATTAAACACTTCACAGCCTCTAATTTTTCCAAGAATTGGATTCAATAGAGCCTTAACAATTTCATAAGACACAATAGGGGAAAACTACTTTCTTCTGTTACCTTATGGGAAAGAAAAAACTTCAATACCTCCAGTACTCCTGTTTTTGCTATGGGGACAGCTTCTATAATCCACTTTTTGTCATCTGAGAACAGCAGAAGCCTTTTTAAAAAGCAGAAGTAGACTTTTTTTGTTTTTTATTTTATTTTTCTTAAATAGCTAAAAAAAAAAAGAAGTAGGAAAAAAAGTTATTCTTGCCTGGCTCTGTAGATTATATAACAGTTTTATATAAAGTAGCTTTTAATATTTAGCAAGTTCTACATAATAGCTTTTAATGTTTTTAAATGAGAGATTAGATATTGGTCTTTTTACTGTCATTCCAGCAGAACTTGTGATTTCTTGTGCATCTCTGAATGTGCCAACAGAATTAAGAGAAGGAACTTGCTATACACAATATGCTCCATTATCAAACATGTAGTGATGTTCAAAAGCATAATGTTTTATAAAATGCTGCAAGAATTTCTGTAGCATATTTTCTATCTTGCTGCTTTTCAATGAGATGCTCATATTTTATCAAACAACATATTAAAGCCTTAGCATATATTTGTGTATCCATTTAGTTTTGTCTGATGTACTTCTATATAAATTTATTAATAAATAAATACATTTGAAAATAGATGGAGTTAATTTAATTGCTCTAATCTATATCATTTGCCAACGTTCTAACAGTTATTCTCAAGCATATTCATGATTGAATAGTTTAATAGAATTAGAACTGGATTCTTTTGAGTGCAGACCTGTGCAGAGAACAAACCACAATGCAGAAAAGAAATCCATGGAAAAATCATATTCTCTTGTGGCAAAAAGTAGATGAGCATAGCAGATACCACTCTTTGATATGTTTGTCCCAAGATCTTTCTGTACATCAGGTTTTTATGGTATTGGGCCTTCAGCCTGCTGAAATGTGGCAAAGTTATCTCTGAAGCACCTGAAGCTGTTGACAACTCTAGCTGAATATTTCCTTCCTTTTATTGCACATACATTGAGTCCTCAGGTTTTATCAGTTTCTGTATGATAACTAATGAAATATTCAAAACTGTGACAGGCTACAGGAAGCTCCAGAGAACCACCTACATGTCTATGCCACAGAAACACCTCTGTTCTTCATCTGTATTTCCTAGCCACACTTATGTCCTGACCAGTGTGCCAATCATTAATTTACATGGGTTTTATTTGTTTGAATATTTTGGTTTTATTCCTTGTTTTTAGCAACATTAATTAGAGAACAAGATCTCCATCCTCTCCCTCCCAGGTGAGTATACCAAAACCTCATATCTGTCACTCCCCTTGGATCTGCCATTTCAGAAGTTTCAAGTTATGAAGAGCTCTTTTATTAGCCTTCACTTCATCAAAGATGAGCAATGCTGCCTGCTCTGATCCTGTTTCCTACACAAAAATCACAGAGCTAAGATCAAGATCTGATCTGCCTCATGGAAATTCATATCAACAAGCACTCCCAAGGTGTTCAGAGACCCTGAACAAGAAGAAGTCTGGAAAACACATGCCTCAATACTGTGCCTCAAAGCTGTGCTGATTAATTTCTCCCTTGCCTTGCTGCCTGTGTTTCTCAAAGCCTTTTTTGATGATCCAGGATTTGCGGTAAAGTGAAGACGTCAATGATAATTCTCACATCCAATTTTCACCTTTACTGCAAAAAAGGCACTCTCTGGATGGGATAAACTGATCCTGAGTCATCCACGGATGGCTTCAGCTGCCAGGCATGTTTCAGTAGGGTATCCCATAATCCTCACCCCTTAATAACAGCACCTATTAGCAGCTATCATTTCAGATAGCCACGATGATTTCAAAAACAAATGGTTTCCCTCTGTTAAAAGCTGTTTGTACTGGTTCCAGGAGCAGGTTTTCTCACTTTCTGAGACTGTTCTAAAGCTACACCACTTTTAAGAAGTTTACATGATAGTCACTGAATCATTCTGAGAGTAGCAGTCTCCCAGAATTCTTTATTAACTGTACTCCTCCTGAATCTGGACATGTGCCCATTCCTTTGTAAGGAAATCGAGTTGTTTCTGTCACAGCAGGCAGTTCTCAGCAAGCTTTAGATGCTCTTCCCCACCCTCACTACATGCTAGACAATTTAACATGTTTCTCTCACAGTGACTGTACACAAGGATAATAAATGACTAGCCATTCCAAATCCTGCCGTGCCTCTGGCATTTTCCTCTTGATGATCTCAAGAGCACTATTAGCACCAAATATACACCTGTGGCTAAAAGATAAAATAGCAAAGTACCTTCTTCTCTTGGAAGAATGCCTTGCAGCACAAGACTCATTAATCTCCCAACTATTTTGTTTGGGTGCTCCCAACCTCACATTTAAGAGCTGCTCTACACTTCATCTGATGCACAAAGCAACACTCAGTGTAATCTGGTTCTCTGCACAACTGCCCCTGTCCCTTTCTAAATCTTCTGGAGCTGGGAGAGCTGCATCATAAAACTTAAAAAACATTTAATCTTAATTGAGCTTCAACCAAGGTATGACAGAAGCACTATTTCCCTGAGATCACCAAGACCAGCTTTTTTTCCAAGTCCCATTTGAGAGAAGTGCCAAGTTATAAATTTCTTGGTATAGCCAGGCAGTCCCAGAGCATCCCTGACCCCCCTCAGTACTGACAAAGCACCAGGCATCAACTTTGCTATTTTCTTGTTACAGGGAATGATTTTGCAGTTCCAGCATGCTGGGAAACATCTGGTGAAGCTGCTACCAACTCTCTCATGTGCCACAATAACCTGCTTCCTATGGAAAACTTAATGCCAAACAGAGTGAAAGAGGGACAGATCAAAAGGATAAAAATGGACAAAATTTGTGCAGTGGGCTCAGGCTTAGCACAAGGGAAGACAAAAGAACAGGCAAGCGGATGAATTCCTCTGTTATGGGTCTCACCAATGCTGTTTGTGTCTCTACCAACCTGTTTAACTAATCTTCCCTCCATTCTGCAGGTTGACACCAAACACAAATAACAGCAGCTGCAAAGCAGGCATAAAAATTCTGGAATTCAAACCTCTAGATGATGGTTCAGTACAATGGCTCAGTCTTGATTCTTTCTCTTGTCTATTTATTGTGGCTAGACTAGCAAGAAACCATTCCAAGCAGGCAAGCTTGGAGGGAAGAGTTAAATAAAATTTAATAAACTGAGCCAGTTAAAAACAAACAAGCAAACAAAAACAGAAGGGCAAAGGGGAAAGGCAGCAATTTCTGGTGGAGATTAAAATCAATCAGAAAAAAACTGCTATAATTTGGAAAGCAGTTGAGAAAAACTGAGGCAATTCAGTCTGGGGAGGACCCTTCTGTTTCACCCTGCTGTTTAGGGCTGCAAATTCCTTCACAGAACTTGCCAGCATTCTTCATATTTTGCTTTCACAATTCCAATACACTTCTACAGTTCCAGGCTAAAAAACAGCGCCAGAACTGTGACCATTCCATACCTCTCAGTGACCCTGGGGAAGGGTGAGGGCTAGGACAGGGAGATAAATGCAAATATAGTAAAATAAACTGTAGTTCATAGAACTGCATCTCCCACATGGCATGCTGCATACAACCTGTACCTATCCTTAACCAAAAAACACATCTCTCAAATTTCAAACAACATGCAAATTTCCTTCTTTTTTTGTCTATGTCAAGCAGATTAAACCCCTCTTTTGCTGTATATTTATCCTTCAGCTGGCTGTAGCCAGCTTGTTTCTGTTTAGTTTGGATCAGCTCAGGATGCCAGCCTTGTCCTATATGATAATTTCACCAGCCTGGACTGTCTCCCATGACTCTGCTGTGTCCCTGATCTTACACAGTTTCCTCCTCTTGACTAAGCAGCTTCAGCACAAACTATTCATTGTTGAAAGAATCATATTCCAGATTTATTCCCTGTCCCAAGAGTCTATCTTTACTCTTTCATCCCAACATTTCTCCTCATGATACCAACTACACATAGGGTTTTCACCCTGGCCAGCTCAGTTACATTGTACTCTGATTAATATTTAGTTCCTTTAGCCAATTTGAAGGTTAATCCTGTGGGCACCTCTCTATGATGAAGCCATGCTGCAGACAGAGGTGGAATGATGGAAATGGAAATTTGCAGATTTGGAACAAGAGTGAAGTTCACATGCAATTAAAGAGCTTCTTTGGTTAAAAAGACATCAACACACACACAAACCTTCTACTCTCAGTTCCTGTATCAAATGAAAATTAGGTACCATTATGCTCATTAGCATGTAAAATTTAATTCAACTCTACTTAGCTGAAGTAACATGGACTGAGCAACTAATTCACAGAAGTCTTTCCAACTACAGTAATTTTCCCCAATTTCATTCATTTTCATATGGCTAATAACTGCAAAATATGCTCCTGTAAAGCATGTGTCACTCAATGTACATTCTCCTCAGCACACTTGATGACCTTGATGTTGATTATTGTTGCATTCCTCTGTCAAAGAAAAGGATTTAAAAATACTGTATGTATTTGTGATTATTAATTCCATGTCTTCTACATTCTTGTCAAGTCTACTTAATGATTTATTCCCCCTTGATTACCTTGAAAACTATTATTAGCTAGCTGTATTAGCTACTTATCTTATTACATGTGAGGAAGGTTTTGCACTGAAGAAAACAGGGACTCAGTTGTCCTTGATGCAATCCTGTTTATCATTCTCAGATTTGTAACAATTCCTGTCAGACCAGCCTTCCTTTGTTGCCTGAGCTTTTAGCATTTTAGTTCAAAGTGCTCTCATCAATTGTGTTTCATTTGGAGATAAAATATTCATCAAACTATCAAACCCTTACTATTTCATAAGAATTTACATTATCCTCACACTTAAATGATAATGTTTGGGGTTTTTTTGTGTCCATCCCCCTTGACATACATATCTGCCTTTCCAATCCCAGTTGTTTTCAGCTCTGTGAACGTCCTGTTCCAAGCAGGTCAAACATTCCCATCAGAGCAAGCTCCTGAACATCAAAACACAAAATCTTAAAATCTTGATTATCCATTTCTTCTTTCATACTAAATATAAACTTATAAATATAAACCTTATCCTTGTTTTGCAAACCAATTCATTTTGAGCATACATCTGACTTAGTGACTAACATTTCAGTTTACAAAATCCCCAGGTTCCACATGTACACTTTCTTATTGAATTCTAGTGAAGTGGAAAATACTTGTTATTGCTGTGTTGTCCTTACAGGGGAAAAAAAAAACCCAAACAAAACACCCTTTGCTTAAAATCAACTAACTAGTTATTAAAAAAAAAACCAAAACAAAAACAAATGAGCCTACACATACACACAAACCCACATCCAAAACAACATTTCTGTGCAGTGCTGGTTGTCTCTCTGGAAGTGTCTACCTAGTTCTCTGACTGTCTTCCTCACAGTAAAAATTTAATAAGGAACTAATCCCACTCTAAAGCTCAGAGCTCTCTCAGCTCTATCAGTGATGCTTCTTCACAATGGTACTTCACAACCTCCACTTTAGCAGTCACAGAAATTCATTTCATGAGTTGTTCTTCAAAGCTTGTAGTCATATATTTCTTGATTTATCTGGAAGAACTTAGTCCATGCAAGAGTGGCCTCCTCTAAGACTCTGGTAAATTATGCTTAGCCTTTCTGTAGATATTTTGACTAGATTCAAATGTCCTTGTGAAGAAACCAAACAGACCCTCATTCATTCATGAACTGAAAATCAGCATGTTCTTTTTGGCAGATAGGCACAGACAAAACAGATGGAGATTAAAAAAAAAAAAAAAAAGAAAAAAACAAGGCCAAAAAAATAAAAAAAAGAAAGCTTGATTTTGTAATTCTCCAGGAGCCACTTCTGCCAGATCTTTTGTGGATTTCCTCACAGTTGTTTTGCTGAGATACTATTGTCCACAACCATTGCAAGAAGTTAAAATAATCCTCATCCATAATAGGCTTATGTCTGAGCCAAACCCTGACTCCTCCGAGTGATAGTTAATATCGCTGAGCATCAGAATAATTCAGGATGTAGCTTGCTGGGACTGTTCTTCCTATGAGCACAGGTGATCATTTCTGTGTGTGTGTTCACTCAGACCTATGTTCACAAACACAATTCTAGACAAAAAAAATTCTTTCCCTTCCCAATCCACAACACGTTTCTTGCTCCTCTCTCTGCTTCAAGCTTTAAAATTTCATCTTGGCCAAGATGAGAGACACAGGGTGCACATCAAATGGGCACAAAGCAACATGTCCTTACTTGACTCTCTCTATACATCATTTTCAAGCTGGCAATCATGTGAATTGGCAGCACACTGACACAGAGGCACTGCCCATGAGCAGCATCTGCTCTTAGATATTTGAAGCACCGTGTTCTTGCAAGCACAATGGAAAAGGTGTCACTTTATCTGTCTCGAAAGAGGTGTGAATGTGTGCATGGGAGAACAACACACAAACATACATTGGATTTCCAAGTCTTTTGGGATGCACAGGGAAAAAAAATAACTAAACCTCCATATTTTAATTTTCTCTGAATCCTAGAAGACTTACTGTGCTCCATTTGCTGTTCTTCCTTGCAGTAGTGATGCATAAAAACCTCTATTCCTTTGCTATCAAGAGTTGCCAAATTATCATAAGAATACACTGCAGTATGTAGCTGTCCTTACAGAACAAAATGAGTACCAAACACCTAAAATTCATACGCTCAGAACAACTTTTTAAAAGTTGACTTAGGTTCAAGTGAAAACTCAAAAGAAGACATAGGATCTGTAAAGTGAAACTCAAAAGGAAAAATTGGCCAAACCACTTAAACCTAAATATAAACTTCTATCCCAAAACATTTCTTCCTTGAAGGTTTTATTGTTGAGGGGTAGGGAGGGGAAGGTTTGTTTATTTGGGATTTTGTTTTGTTGTTTTTTTTTTTTAACAGATTTCAGCTTTGCTCCCTGTGCAGTGCTTGTGCAGTGAAAGTGAAATAAAATCAATTCTATGTATACATCAATAAATACTTTCAAACATACATAGATGTTTTCCCTTCTGCAAATTAAGGAATGCATAATTTTCCCATCCATGCAAGAAAAATACAGTTAGTGGCTAAAACCAGATATATTTTACATTTTTTAAAACTGTGTCAACAATTTTCTTTTTTCTTTTCTAAACACTGGGTTTCAAGTGTAAGAAAAAAAATGATACAAACCCCGTAATGTATTTCACATATTTCAGCAAAACTTTAAACGTGTCTCACTTCTAATCCCCTACAGAATATGTAAAACACTGAACTGCATATTTTCACCAGTGTTATTCTACTGTGAAAAGCTAATTAATTCAGAAGACTGAAAAACTTGGTTTTCTTTTAACAAGGTAATTGATAACAATTCATTTACAGCTTTAGACTTACAACTTTCCTGATGATGCTTAGTAGATGTTTAAAAAAAAAATCAAAAAATTTACTGCAAGAGAGAAACAAACACAAACAATCTTAAAGAATAAAAAAAAATTTTAAAAAAGACAACAGATGAAGGATGAAAAATATATTAGCTTTGACTGGAAGAACTTGTTTTTCATCACCTATATTTTATCTACTAGTCAGTCCAGGGGTTTGATTCCCAGAGGTATGTCTGTCTCTCTCACCATCATGCTACAAGGCACTAGATAATACAAAGTAGAACTGTAGTTAAAATTCTTATTATGTGCTGGTTTCCCTACTGTTGCCTCTAAGGCAAAAAGAGACCACTGAGCTCTATTGTATTGAAGCTTTCAAATGCAATTTCAGCCTAATGCTTTGCATTAATGTGTGGCATCTCTGAGTGCTCTGCTCCACTGCTGAAGGAAAGAATGACTCAGGTGCTGTGAGAGGCACATCTGTGATTAAATATGGCAGTGGTATTTATGCTGCAAAGCCACTGGCAAAACAGTTTAAGAATTAATGAGAAGAAAGTTCCACCACAAAAATGGTGGAGCCAATTTATGTAGACAGATTGACAGTGCCCCAAAGAGAGAGAAAACAGAGATTAGTCTACCATCCACACTTCTGCAGATAATACTAAGTTGTCCTTAATAAATAGAGTTGTACATAGACATTAATCTCTACCATGAACATACAGCTTACTTATTCAGCTGTATTATGCTATATAGCTTTGAGAGGATGAGATGTCCAAAACAGACACTGACCTGTTTTAGACCTGCATGTCTTCCAGCAACCGATTATGCTATTTGTGAGTACAAATCTATAAATTAGTCTCCAGAGCAGAAAATGTTTTATTTTCTTTTTCTCTCTGCAAATTTATAATTTTTAGTTTAGTCTTTAAAACTTACTAAATTTAGTCTTACTGAATGTGATGGCTCTTATAAAGTTATCCCACTACATATATGTAGACACAGAAATACTTGTTGTTTCTAAAAATGCTGTCTATTAAGAGACACAGCAATAAGAACAATGTAAAGAAAATTGCAGCTCTTCATCCTAAAAGCCCAGTTAGTGAAGTTTAAAAGTTATAAAATGGGAATTAAAAGACAATCAGACTTAATTTTTTTCAACTTTTTTTAAGTGTTACCAATCCCCTACCAATAATAACACCTACACAAAACACTACAGCTGTTTCTATAACAGAGTTTCTTTACTGTTACCAGCTTCCCTTTCATGAATCACACAAGGAAATTTAGACGGGTTTTAGTACAAAACATTAAAATTTATTTTTAAGTTGTGCTACTTTAATTTTAAAAAGAGTTGCACTCCAGAGTTTGAATTTTTGTATCAGAGAACCATAACAAAATAAAAGATAACCTGATGGCTAAGAATGACTTTTTATATAAACTCTTCAATATGCCTATGTATATACATCACTTTGGGCCCCATTTCTAAAACCCATCCTGTGGCAGAAATCCAAATGAAAAGAGTATTAAGTATTGATCCAAGTTAAGATAAAAGCCTAATCCCCACTCAAAATTGTACCAGTGAGGTTTTGGTTTATTTCTATAATCTTTTAAGGACAAATTTATTTTTAATTTTTACACACACACACATACACACATATATATATATATGTAAGATTATCCAAGCTCAGAATGAATGATTCTAAATTCAGCACATATTTTGGTTCACAGAGAGTAGATTTATCTCTGTCACTCTTTGTTTCAATCTCTGTGTCCCTCTGCAATGACCCTCCACACAGATCTCTTCTGCACAAATTAAGTTACTACTTCAGTTCTCCTCCCCATCCCACCCCAGCACGATTCTCCAGGCTCAAGTGGAAAGGCACATAAATGTGGTGAAGCAGTGTGTGTTTGTTTTTCAGAGGGGGAAAAGGTAAGGACCCATATTAATTGGACAAGATGCCTGTTAGAATTGTGACAGTCTCTCTATACCAATCAGAGCACATTAAGATTGTCAGGCAAGTGAGCAATTAGCACAATATACCACCCTCCCTGTACTGTAGGGCACAGGATTGTCACATTGTTTAGCCTGGTCAGCTAAAAGCCTTCCTAATTTTCCCATTTTTTTCCTGAACAAAACCAAAATAGGGTTATGAACCACTAATTATCTTGGTTTAAAAACTGCTGAAACTGGAGTGACCCCTCTGCTTCTGAGCACCCCTGTTTGCTCCTGAACAAAACTTATCTGAGAAAAAGAAGAAAAGAAGGGAGAGACACACCATTTATTTGGTTGGTATTTGTTTTTTCTTTTTTTTTAAAGTCTGGCCACCTTTGTTACAGATCTCAAGAAGAGGGTCTGTGAGCTCAGGGCCACAGATGGCAGAGGATGAGCAGGCTCCAGTGCTCAGGCACACAGGGCACATCTGTGGAGAACAGGACACACAGGACACTTGCCTTCCTGCCTCTGGTCTTGCAGAGACACTTCAAGAAAGATAAAAGGCTGGGGTAAATAAATATGGCTTTATATTGAATCAGTTCTATTTTCAAAGCACACACTAAAGTGCCAAATCAGCAGCAGAAAAGAAAATGCATAGTTTATTAGGAAATATGTGATATGCTAATAACTTTGAAAAAGTAGCTGGGGAGATGGAAAAGAGCCTCTTCAGGCTCCTGTAAGATGTGTATGTCAGGTCTATTCCACATAAATGAGCAGGGAACACAGAAATAGCTTTTTTGGTTTGTTTTAATAAGATGAGCTCAGTTTTTTTGCCTCGTGAGATTAGTTTGTAATCTTCAAGTAGAATTTCCCACAAACTTGCACAAATATGAGCTCAAAATCTGGTCCTGTCTGAAGCAACAGTCACTTTTCCTGTCAAAGCAAGCTGGATTTGTTTTTTCACTGGAATGCTACCTAAGGATGCTCTTATTTTAAAAGATATATTCATTCAGTCTGGCAGATTAGAATAAAATAAAGTATTTCAGATGTAAGGGACCTACAGTGATCTCCTGGTACAAGTCAGGGGATCAGAAGTTAAAGCACAATATTAAGGGCATTTTCCAAATTCTCCTAAACAGTGACAGGGATGGGGCCACCATTTACCACCTCTCTGGAAATCTGTTCCAAAGTCTGACCACCCTCTTGGTAAAGAGGATTTAACAAAGCTAGGGAATGCTTTGTGCATAATAGAAAAAAACCCCAGCAAATTATTAAATACAAAAAGCAAACAATTAAATCTTGATGCTACAGTATAGACTTCTATCTTCATTTACACTTTGCTCTGTTTTTCCTGATCTATGCATACATGGTCGAAAATGCCTGCAGATCTGCTCGTAGATTGCTTTTCAATGAAAATTATTGAGCCTCTGTATCATATGAAATAAGATTTTTGGCCTTTGCTGAATTTTTAATTAATTTTTACTTCTAGCTTCAGGAGGGAGCTGTCTTGCACAGTAACTCACAGACAGAGATGAAGATGTTTAAACTCACTTCTCAAAAACATCAATATTTCACTCATGCTTACAAGACTGGAGGAATTCTGCAAACTAAAGCATTATATTTGTTGTTTTAAAGACTGCTTTCAGCTGCTTCTAGTACAGCAATCCTTCTGAATTTTGCAGGTATGAGGAATCACTAAGATGAAGTGTTATACCTATTCATGTCAACATGCACATCATATTATCCTCTCTAACCATTCCAAGGATTCATGCCAAGAATGACATATAAAAATATGTAACTCACTGTGAACTGCCATTACAAACACCCTGTTTTCCAATACACTGTTCAGAATGGGAATGATTCCCTGTACTAGGATATTGCTTTGTTATTATCATCATTATTTTTATTCTGGCAAATCCAGAGCCCTTAATGATTTCAGCTTGCAGCACAAACTTGCCTCAAGCATTCTGTAACCAGGATGAGGAAAGCTGGACAAAACTCACTGTATTCATTATTTTCAATGTATTTTAAGGCAAGGACATTAGAATTTCACTGAGGGGGAAGGAAAGGTTTTCCTACAAATGGGGCTGACTGTGCAATTCAAGCCTTTTCCTGCAAGGCATTCTTTAACAGCAGCAGGCAAAGATGCATTTCAGATGAGTTGTTACATAGCTCAAGTTGCAGCTCACCTTTTCCAGAGAAGCAAAATGGCACAAACCCAGGGCAGAAGTGAGAGTGTGATTTAATTTCCAAAGTATTTGCCCCTTCCCCTTGTAGTAAGGCAACTTCAGCTACCTTTGTCATATCCAGCCTGGTTTTATGCAAACCTCACTTAAAAACATTTAATACCAAAGACACTGCAATTTGCCAGTGCAGAGTTCCAATCTCCTTTCCATTACTTATTTATTTTTCCCATAGTATTCAATGCTCAATATTTATTGCAATTTAAGCCTAGACTTCTTGAATGCCCTAGCATGCACACAGAAGGAAAAAAAAAAAAAAGACCTTCGTCCTGCAAGAGTTATGAAGTAATCTTGCTATTCATCTTGGTGCAGGTGAAGACTCAGTCACAATATTCTGACTAGTTTTGGCTCTCACTGTGCAGTAAAAATATGGTCTGGCATAGCTCAGAAGTTTTCCCTAAGAATTACCAGAGGTCCTACTACACCTACATATGCTGCCACCTTCTTTCTCAAGGCAAGGCTGCAGCTACTGGAAATTATACAAAGTTTAATTTTTCTTTAAATGTAATTTTAGTTAATTTTGTTCACTTTTGCCCCAGGGGAAGGGAATTGAAGTTTCTTTCTGTGGGACTGTTTGACCAGGCAGGTCTAATGAGTTAAACATACCAACAGACTGGGAGTAGCACAGAAGATACACAAAAGATAATGACCAATAATGACCATGAATGAACATCAACTCCAAGCATCACCCCTGGCACGGTGGAATACACCTGGTCTGGGAAAAAACAGATAAGAATGAGGACCTAATTAACATCAGAGGCAAAGAAATCCCCAACCAGCAGGAGCCCAAATAGTAAGAACTGCAACACTGAGGACCAAGGAACATTGAACCAATGAATTTCTATGGGTTTTGACTGTAAAAAATGAAAAAATCGAGTAAAATTTATGTGTGATGAAATGATTTTCACTGCACAACCCAGGCAATGTGTGGATGAAATAATTTCTGTTGCACATCCTGGCCAGAATTAGTAATGCTTTGCTTCTTGAAACTAAAAATGTTGTTGGAGAGTTTTTTGTTTTTCTTGCACTTTTGGTGACACAGCCAAGCTCTTTAATTACTGCTAGAATTAATGTCAGCAAATGGTCTCTCTAACAAAGATGGCCTAATGAGTTGCTGCAACCATCAACTTTTGGAGGACCACCAGTCAGAAATTTTCCCTCTTTAGAGAGGGAAACAGGCACTAAGATAATTACCAATCTCAACATTTAGAAGGGGAATATCCCAGCAACTAACTAATTTACTGGCTTTTATGAGGAAATGACATTTTATTAAAAAACACCCCAAAAAAACCACAACAAACAAAAAACATGACAAGCAAACAAATTTGGTGTGAAATATAAAAGAAGCATACAGAAAATTTGCTGCTGCTCCTGGCTACTTCCTAGCTTTGCATAACTGCTGGAGGTCTGGGTGCTCCTTGAAAAGGAGTATTACACATCCAATCACCCTGACTGTTCCCAGATCTAAAATATCAGGGTTCTTGTTCCCCTTGGCACACAGTCAGACACCCATGAAAGAGTCCAGTCCCATATTCACCAGGGGCCAAGACAACATGAAAAACTAGTCTAGAGCTCCTTAAATTTAATTTTGAAGTTACAATGATGGGGTGAGTTTATAAATTCAGACGGGGAGGACCTAAACCCCCCTAGGACTTTAAATATTAAAAATAATACCCTTAATTGCATCCTGGAGCATTTGTGTGTTGCAGAAAGATGACTGATATTTTAGCTTTTGAAAAATGGAATAATACTTGGGAATTCTTGCCCTTTTTAAGGTGTTAGCCTCAGAGTCCTTAGCCATGAGGCAACTCTGCATTCAGATCACAAGGACAACAAAAATGCCTTGATCTTAGAGAAAAAGAGGCTGTCTGCTACTTGACCTCCTCTTTTCCACTTAATCATGGGCCAAGCCTCGTGCTGGCAGCCCATCAGACACCGACGTTGGCTCGGTGCTTTTATTCAGTAAGGGGGAAAATAAAAAAAATAACAAAAGAAGAAGTTTGGAGCACTTATTCCATGCACACTACCAAGTGTTAGAGCGTGCACAGGACACTTCTCAGTCCTTGGAACACAAGGGATGCTGCAGGAGCCAGGAGGGGCTGCCTGGGGAGCAAGGCTGTGCTCCCATGTACCTTGTCACCACAGATTATTTCACACTCCATGTCATACATGGGAGTCAGGAGCAAGCTTAATGAACACAGGGCCCAACAACCAGGATTAGCAGCAGGAAGTTATAGAACATTAGATTAATGAGCTAAAGCTACCAGGCCCAGAACAGGAACAATTGGTAAGAATCCAAGATTCACAGCCAAGGACCAGAGTCCTACAGAACCAGTTGCCAGAAATAAATACTTATTGTACCAACTCAAAGGGAATAGAAAAGAAGAAGTTAATTTTCAAAGCACATGACTGGAGGACTAAAAAAAAACCCAAAAAACAAAATATCCCAAACCAAAATAACAACCAAACCAAAAAGAAAAAAGCAGGAATGACAACCTCCTGCACAGAAAGAACAGTAAATAAGACACTAATGCACAAGCGAGAAGAATTTTACAAGAGCTTTTTTTAAAAAAAAAGAAAATAGTGTGGATTCCAACTGAGGGAAACCCACAGAGCCAGAAAATAAAGTTGATAGAAGTTCCCAATATTTTTCTTTCATTCTGACAAAACCCTTTCTCCTGCTTAAAGCTGCTGATGTAGATGCCTTGTGAAAGTGACACTCTAGCATTGCCTCAAACAGAGCCTGGGTAAGATCTGGATGCAAAGAAGTAAACAGCCATTTTAGTGCATTTGTTTCCTGTTGTTTGCACAAATCTGAACAGCTCTGGTGCCTGTCTCACTGTTAATCTTTGATTCCAATAAGATTGTCACTGAGGGAGGGGAGAATAGGTTTTTACTTATTAGTTTTTGCAGGACAGTGGTTTTAAAAGGAGGATATTTTGAGGGTAAAAAAGAAATCAAATAAACTTAAAACATGTCAGATTTTCTGTAGGCACAGATAATTTAGTTATCTGAAGTTTTTGGTATTAAAAGAGTAAAAAATGTCTCTCACAAGATAAAATCCACCCCAAGCCAGGGGTCCCAATTTAAATTTCTTCTCAATTGACCAAAGAATTAAAAAGCTCCAAAACAACACCAAACATATCCAGAAAAATGTAGCTTCAACATTCCAGCATGGATACAAATAATATCAACAGAAGCAAGAAAATGCAGTTGGATTATTATTCTTTGCAAAGAGTTCTCAGCCTTCCAGCTCTACTTCAGTTTATCCTTTTTACATTACTCTTTTGGGGTTTTTACACAAACTTATAAAGCAATGAGCATTTTTGCTTATCTACAGTAAGTCCTACATTTTCACATGCACAATTGTTAGAGATGACCAGAGAATAAGACATTTGTCTGTATCTATATTTTTATAAATGAAAATAAAACAGAAGAGTTTTACACAGAATTCCTACAAGGAATCTACTCATAGATTAAAATGTGGAAGACAGGAGCATCTCATTGTGCTGTTCTCATCAGAGATACTCTGATTAGTCTCCTTCCTTTGTAGGATACTGGAGGGAACACTGTTTCTCAGCACATCACTGCTGTACATCTCCTGCCACGCACACGAGCCATGAGAAAGGAAAGAGAAACAAGATGAAAAAGAAGGAGGAGGAAATAATTTCTTTGCTGTGCAGCAGATTCTCTTTAAAATGGCTCGCCTTCCAGATGTTCCCCAACTGCAGCAATTGGCAGATGGCAAGGAGTGCAGATGGATGGGCACAGCTGAGACACAGATACAGCTGTGAGTATCTGGCTCAACAGTGTTTGCTGTTCCTCCTGCCAGCCACAGCACTTCTAGAGAGTGGGTGGCAAAATAGGGAGAGGATTTCCCAAATTCATGGCAGAGGAAAAAGCCTTCTGTTAGCATCACTGTCTTCCTTATTATCCTGAGTGCATGATATTATAAGGCATTTTTCTTATTCATTAATGAGAAAAGATATACTTTGCCATCTATTAATTAATGCCTATGATTAATTTGGAGAAGATTTATTAGATGCAAATCTGGGGTTAATTTACCCTCTTACAGCTTGCCACTCAGTTCTTACGAGGCCACAAGACATTATACACTTTATCCTACTTCTACACTAACTCCTTTATTAAGAGCAAATAGCAAGCTGTAAAACAAAATCCACTAAAATCAACTTTACCTTCATGGTCACATACTAAGTTACACCAAACTTAGGAAAACAACAACAAAGAGACCAGAACTGCAAACCATATCAATGGCAAATCTCTTTTCTCAATCCATAAAACATCTGCAGAACTTTTTTATCCTTATGATTTCTAATCAATTTTTAAGCATTTTCTTGTTGCTCTAGTGTCAGTTTTGTCTTTATAATCAATTTTACTGAATTTTCTGCATCATCAAGATATTTTAGCCTAGGGAAGGCCTCAGCCTGGTAGGCTAATGATTCTCCAGTAAGAGATATGTTAATAACCATTTCTACCTGGAGTAATAAAGTGCATAGAATATCATTTAAAAGGCAAACAGTAATTAAGATCTATACATTTTAATAGCATAAGAAAACAACCCAGCACATTATCTCATGTTTTGAAAGGGTATTCTGAGCAACAACCATAGGAGAGCACGCTTAGAGACCGATAATTTGAGAGCAAGAATTCCTATTTGCATGCTTAGTTTACACAGACAAACTTCAAGCCTTGAGTGTAAGTATGTGCTGATAGACATGAGCCCCTTCTCCACGTGCCTTCCTAATTTTGGTGACTGTTAGCATGGGTAATAAGAACATTGATGTGCATTCCTTCTGTTTCAATGCCTACAGTCACCTCTCCCACAAAATAGCACAGCTGACAGCCTGCTCATATCCAGACTACTTCTAGAGCTCAGTTTTCCTCATCTTTTCCCTTCCCCCTTCCATAACATCCAACAGCTGGAGTCTCAGTCTGTCAGAACTGAGAGCAGTTTCCCCTCCCTCTTTAATAAAATCCCATTTAGACAGGAACATTCTGTTGGTGGACATGACTACTAATGCCATGTTTAAAAAGGCAGGATACTTCCCTTCAGAAAAGGGATGGTAAGGGGCTTTTTGTGCAGTCTAAGTGCAGAGAGGCAATTTTCATTAAAGTGAGGTGACTTATTAAAATGGGAAAAGGCTGCATGATAGAGATGACCACATCTATCCATCTGCAAATTGCAATACTAACCTGTTTGTTCTATATATGAGAAGGAATAGAGAGCAATTTCAGAAGGGGAATGAAACAGCATTGATATAACCCTTAAAGAATAAACTCTTCTTTCTTGGAAATAAAAGACATGTTTCTAAGGCTGTGATAATCCCTAAGATATTCTTTAAGAATCATATCCAAAACAAAATACTCAGGGATGATGCTACAGCACACAATTACCATTTTCAGCATACTACATAAAGAGTGAAGGAATGGAAGGAGTGGAAACTGATGATATCCTTAGTTATAATTTAGTGGCACACACACAGAGTTAGTGCTGTTTTAAACATACAGAGAATGGCTCTAACAAGTTCGAATGAACAAGTCTATAAACTGTTAAATTGGTTTGGTTAATAAATGAAATTACTAAACAAGCTTGCCAGACAGATTTGTCAGTGATTTATGCACCTCTGAGAGAATATAAAAGATTTGTCTCTGGGGATGTTCTTATATAAAAGGCTTTTATTGGTATCCTGTAAATCCATTCATGGTGCTATTTCCACTCCTTTGAGTGTGGAGTCAGATTTGTGACAAGTTTTTGTTCAGGCAGTTCACAGGAGATTCTATTGATCTCATTTTTTGACTGCTTATTTGCATATTTTTATTTAAGAGGGAAAAATTAGTCAAAACTAAAAAAACTAAAAATAATTAAACAGACAACTAAATCAATTCAAATACAGATAAACCACTTCCATGAAGTGAGTAGATGCACTACCCTTGAATCATACACGACCTTATTGAGTCAGATGAAAAAGTCTTGTGATTTTACTGAGGGTGTATTTAATAAAACTGACTAGAGACATATTTGAAGACCTACATCAATATATTTAATGAGTCAAAAATCATGTATAAATAAGAACTGTAGGCCTGCACAATGAAACATTTTAAAATTTCTTAGTATGAGTCTATCCCTTCCTCCTCCCTTCAGAGGGTTTCTTCATTCCTTCCTTTTCAAGGTGATCCTTTAAAAAACAGCACCCTGTTTCTATGACACTTTTAACTGCCTTCCCCAAAAAAGTCTCAATTCAGAATGAAGCATAAATTAGTTTTTGGAAATTTTCTGTTCATGATGGCTCTGTTAAGCCAGTAAATTAGATGGGAACAAACTTAAACCAATGTGTGGGCCAAATTCAGACTAGATGAAACAAGATAATTGTCCTCTACAGAGAGACAATAAGCATACTATTGCCAGATTAATCTCCAGGCTGTTTTCCTTTCTTTTTGCAACTGTCTGCCCATTCCAACATTGTACAGCCCTTTTCATGGAGATATTCCTTCTGAGGTCCAACCTAAATCTCCCCAAGCACAACTTGAGGCCATTTCCTCTCATCCTGGGAGATGAGGGTGGGAGAAGAGGCTGATGCCCACTCAGGTACAGCCTCCTTTCAGGTAACTGTAGAGAGAAATAAGGCTTCTACTGACCCCCCTTTTCTCCAGGCTCAACACCCCCAGTTCCCTCAGCTGCTTCTTGCTGGAATCGTTCTCCAGTTCTGTCATCCTCCACTGGTCACCCTTATTTATTTATTTATTTATTTTAAGTATTTAAAAGGAGTTATTTTATGTCAATACATTAACCAAGCACAGGAGAATTAAGAAAACCCAAACAAGCAAACAACCCTCAACAAACCCAGCTGTAGTTTCTTTCAAGTAAGAACATTTTAATTTAAATGCATATATTTGGTACTCATGCTTCTGTCTAAAACTCCAGTCTACATTAAAGCAGAGGTGAGCAGTTGGAATTACACAGGTTGCATCTCTTATTTTCACACTTCTTTTTTTTCTTTTCAAACTAAACAATCACATTATCCTAGACTTGAACCTAATCTCTTCGTATTCTTGAACCTTTGTGCAAACAGTGGTCGTATGTTCCTACAAGTCAATTCTGCACTGCTTTCACAAGTGAGAAACTCTGCTTGTTGTATTTGTGATTCCCTGAGCCCATGTGCACACAGACAGACTGTGTGGATGTTTACAAAGAGTCAGGTTCCCAAACAAATGCATTATTTTTTTTTTCTTCCAAAAGTGAATTTCTTCACCTTTTCATATTTACATACCCAGCACACATTCACCCCAAAGGCTTAGACACAAACTCTCAAATGCCAAACATGTTGATGCTGCTCTGGACACAGTCCTTAGAGTACTCCATGGGTAAGGAATGCCTAATTTACATCTCTATTCAGGATCTCTTAAGGATTTGTAGCATAATCTCCAGCGAAATTATTAAGTTGGTACTTTTAACAGGTTCCATATGATCCAGAGGACTGAAGCGACTACATTGATAATTTCCACAAAGAGACAAGCTAAGGGATATTCCATACCATATGATGGCAGCTCAGGTATAAAAAAAAAGGAAAAGGAGTAGGAAGGGAGGACATTTCTTATGTACAATAATTCCCTTCCCAGGAAGTGGTTGCATATTTCTTGCTGATGGGAAGTGGAGAATAAAATCTTCCTTTTCTCTTTTGCTGGTGCATGATTAAACTTTACTTTTGTTTCAGTAAATTGCCTTATCTCAGCTTTTAGTTCTTTACCAGCTTATCTCCTCCCCTGAGCAGTTGGCACTGGGAAGGGACAGCATGGCTTGGCAGCTGGGAGCTGAATCTGACTCCACTTGACCGGACTCAGACACAGGAGAGGCTTAGACCCGGACTCAACAGGAACAGAGCTGGACCTGACAGACCTGGAATTACCTGGACATGGACCTGACTTCACTCAACCTGCCTCACCTGGACATAGGGGCAGAATTAGATCTGGACCTGACAGACCTGGAATTACCTGGATATGGACCAGACTCAACTGATCTGGACTTTACTTCACTTGGGTTCTGTGAGGAAAAAATAAACCAAACCAAAAGTCCACCAGACCAAGGCAGAGCTGACATTTATCATTAATTACTCCTCCCCACAAAAAGTCCCATGGATACTCTGTACCAGAGCCTGAACCCTCTCTATTTTGCCAACAGATCTGAATTCACCCAGCAAATGACACTCAATTCAAATTTACCTTAAGAGTAAAAAGAAAGCATTCCAGGTACAGCAACCCTCCAGTCCTCCCACAATTTGCAATTAAAAAAAATCAAGAGATTAAAACTTTATTGAATAAGGACCGTTTATCACTTATCTTTCATTTCATGATACAGTCATGCATTATGTTTTTTACTGATTGTGCGGAGGGCAGAGCAGATGGTGAAGGCCATGTTTAAAATAATGCACCCATGAAAATCATGTACACTGCCCTGAGATTGTTCACAAGACAAGTTATCTTCATTTCTAGAGGAGGTAAGCTCTAATGAGTTAAGTTCTGCTTTGTAACATGGTTGGAGTTCAAAATCTGCTTGTTATACCATCATGAAACACCGACAATGAAATTTTGTGATAATTGTAAAGATAATTTACCTATGTTGAGAATGTGTGTGTGTGAGTCTTTGTATACATAAATGCTTGCTAGGAAAGGTTTATGCTTGCAGATTTACAGGTTAAAATTATATATGATGGCAAAAACTACTCCTGCTCCCGGTTGCTTTATTTTGGCCTCCTGTAAGAAAAAATGCCCTTTTTTGCTATTTTCTTTTTTCTTCTGCATAAGATTATAGCAGGCTTGCAGAAACACCTCTCCAATCCTCTTCCCTTACTCTGCCTACATTAACACTATCCCAGCCCCAAAATAAATCCTCGATTTCAGACCTGACAGACAGTTATTAAAGCAAGGAAGGTGCTACAACACAACACACTACAGAGGAGTCAGAAGATTTAAGCCAACAGCTATTTTTCGGCAGGATTCTTTTAAGCCTTGCAACAAAAATCATGTGCTGTGTGGCACCTGAGGTCCTCATGCATGTCAGCAACTGGTTTATTTTCAAATTGTAAAATGTCTTATTCAGTTAGGATGACATAATGACTCTTAGGACCCCCTTAAATTTTTAAGCTCCTGAGCTGAAAGCACACTGATGGAGGAGTCAGGTATGCCAGAGTTAAGTATGAAGCCTAAGGCTTATTAAATACATGATAAACCTTTAAGGCAAAGCAGTTGCATCCAATCTTTGATAGTAATAGTACAGAAAAACTTTATAGAAGAAACAAAGGAGATGGCACCTGATGTTTTGCTTCAAGATTGGAAGAAGGGGGTGTTTCAGTTTTGAGGCAGAAATATTCATTGCTCCCTTAGGCAAGAAAATATTCATCTGGAGTTCCTAAGTGCATTTTGCACTTCTGTTGTATTTTCTATTACCTCCACCTAACAAAAAAAAAAAACAAAAACAAACAAACAAACAAACAAAAAAGACTAAAAAATAGTGAGTGCCCAATACTTCAACAAAAATTGATATCTAGAATGTTGCAATATATATAAAAATTACTACATGTGTAAATAGTGATCTGAACCAACTTGGAATTTAACTGTTGGTAGAAGCCTTTGGTAGAAATTTATTTTTTCAGGTTTAGAGTGTGAATTAAAAATTTATTTATTATTTTTTTTAATGCAGCCCTCCCAGTATAATCTAGAATTTGCTGAAATTGTAAGCACAAGTTCAGGAGGATCAAACATGGCATACAGTTAAAGAACAGGGTCCTAAAATCAAACCTTGCCCAAATATTACTTTTTTAAAAGCAGAGAGCAAATGTACCTTTCTAAAAAGTATTTCTGGCTGTATCACATTCACAGAAAAGTAGATTTTACACTTCAAGAAAGAAAGTAGATAACATCAATCCTGTTTTTGCTTTCTAACACAGTTTCAAATGTAAAACATGTTACGCTTGTGTAAATTAACAATCATAAATTTCAGAAGGAAATTACATATTTTAAAGATTAATAGAATATAAAGTTAAGACATATGCCTGGTAGGAGACCCTGAATGCTGTTTGAGAAGACTGCTTTTTCGTAGGCATCTCCCTAAAAAGAAACTAAACTTGAAATAATAGTGTTTCATAAGCACACTGCCAAAAATTTTGCAACCATCTTGTTAAAGATTAATTCTACCATCTAGGCATCTTTAGGAAAATAATAAGATCCATTGCTAAATGATTTCCAGAACAAGAAATTAAATTGATAAAATAGGTAGGTTACAGCAGGTTAAGTAGTCCAGTTTTAGTATTAACTAGTGCATCTTTACACATGAAAGCAACAGGAGGTTTTCATATTACTTGGACTCCATAAGTACATGACCTTTCCATGCATTTCTAGTATTTCCAGTATTTCCATGGCCTTTTATCCTCTTTTCCACTTGCGGGTTTCAAACTGAAGTAACGCGTAAGAGCAGAGAACAATACCTAACTGAAAGAATCTGGGAGATGCCAGAGAAATTACTTCTTTTGGTAAACAAAAGATCTAACCAAAGTTTGCTCCAAATAGCACTTTGCTACCTTAGGGCCATGAGAAATAAGTGATTTATCTCCATTTTTCAGACGAAGAAAGTTTAGTTGATGCAGGTGACAAATTACATGTATCTATAAGCAGGAGCAGAACCCAAACCACTTCCTTTCTATGCTCACACTCTGACAACTTGACCATGCTTCTATGTCCTTTAAAAAAATGATTGCCTCAGCAGCCACTGCCCAGCCAGTTTAGCTGAAATCACTGCTGCTCTGTCGGTGATCTAATCAGGACAGCAGTCAGCCTTGCTCTGCCGCGGCTCCCGCAGCGCTCGTCTCGCCGGGAGCTGCAGCATAATGCACCTCCATAATGGATGGTTGGATCCAAAATAAAGGTAAGCTCTTTGTTTGAAACGCTCATCTTATCGATTTCGTGTTCATAGGCTTGCAGAGGAGGCATCTTAAGGGGTTGTTGGAGACCCAAGGACAACAAATACTCCTGCTGATTACCATGACTGTGGGCCTTGCATTTCCTCAGGATGAGAAAGGCAGAAAGAAAAACTAAAGGTTCTGCTTCCCAAACATCCTGAAAGTGAAACAATGATGCTTAACCCAAGATTCCTGATGCTATATAAAAATAGTTTGACTGCATGCCAGTAACAGAAAACCATGCATTCTTAAGTGTCTGGAGTTTTCTCCGATAGTTATACAATAAGTAAGTGCTTCCAAGATATGCACACAAAAATTAATATACAAAACCAACTCCCACATACAATGATTAAAAGCTACAGTTTAAAAACTAGAGTTTTTCACAAAAAAAACCCCAAAGAATTACACTCTGCCCATCTGTTGTGGCAATGGGGACAAGCCCAGCTGGTCTGCCTCAAAGGTCTCTTCTCAAAGACCATTCCTACTGACAATTGCCCATATACTTTTCCTTAAAGAATACAAACCTCTTGACTGCAGTCAAAGCTTTGGTGAGCATGAGTACTTCAACAATAAATAGAAACTACCTAAAACAACCATCTAACAAGCACAACATCCTTCAGTGTTTGTACACACAGAAACATGCACATATGCACACAGAGCTGTCAAAAGATTTGTCCCCAGATGTTTGGGCAACTGCAGAGTTAATTGCATATCACAAAATGCTCATTACGTTGATTAGATACATGAAAAGCACTTTTAGCCATTGAGTAAATAACCTCACTAAAGATTCTTGGAGTTAAATATAGTTTAAGTGGTGATTTCCTACAAATCTATATTCCTTTTGTCCATAATGTGCCTTCACTGAGTTAGATCCTATAGATTATATCCACCAAGGTATTTATGTTTTTGACCTCTTGGGGACTGAAGGTTGGCAACCTCTTACTTTCTGGTGACTTCTCTCCTCTGATGAATGATTTTAAATGCTTTAAGGATATTGAAGGACAGTGTAGGGTTTGAACTTACAGCATAGCACTAGGCTACAGAAAGCTATGGACAGCCAAAATTTTATTAAGTAATAAGAGTGTCCACATGGAACATTAGCAGTGTGTTGTAAATTTGCAGTTATACTTATGTGTACTGTACACTAACACCCCTGCCTCTTTATAAACAAACTCTTCACCCTAATTTTCTAGGAAAAGTCACAGTCCTAATTTTCTAGGAAAAGGAGCAAGTGCACACAGAATAAAGAGGCTTTAGGAATGGAAGCTGGAGCAAAGCACATGTATGGAATGAAAACTGTTCAGATTGCTTGGAGTTGTTTTAGGAGTCAATGACAGCTCCCATCTCTTTTTCATGGCTAATTCTACCAAAAATACAGGGAGATTTCCAATCCTTATCAAGCATTGAATTTCAGCTTAATAGTAAATCAATATTCTCAGAAACAAAAATACGGTTTTAATCAATGAAATGCTATTGACTTAATAAGGGAAAACATTTCATTTCAATTCATATTTTATGTTATTTTAATACACCAGACCTTTGAAATCAAAATCTAAAAGTTTGATAATATAAAAGTGTTTGAAAAGGAAAAATTAATATAGTGGGGTTTTCCCCCCTCCTCCAATATTTTAATTTCAATATCAAAGCAATATCCATCAACACCCATCTTGAGACCTACAGTGCAGTGGACTAAAATCCTGACAGACACCTGACAGAGAAATTGGCTGCATGAACATCATCACAAGAGACTCTGCTGGATGGGCAGCATCACACAGACTTCAAACCCCTCACTCCACCAGCCCAGCAGCAATAAAAGAAAATAGATCACTGGCTCAAGAATCTCAACATCAGAGAAATACATAAAGGTATTTATCTGCAGAAAGACAGGGCATGATGTCCCCCTCCCTACTTGCAACTTCATGACCATAATCATTTGACTCGTGATTTTGTCTGCAAATTGTGCACTGTAGCCACCCACCCTGTTGTACTTGCATGGCAATTCTGAGAACCTTGTGCTTTGCCTAAAGAAAAAAAGAAACAGTAATAATAATAAAATCTGATTCACAAGTGGAAAGGGTACAGAGTATTTCTGATGAGAGAAAAGGCACTTACTAAAGTGGAAAAACAGGCTTAACTTAGTTTTGTGCAAAAAAAAAGAAGGTAAAACAATTTTTAAAAAGAGAAAAAGTTCTACTAAATTTGGAAAAGACAGCATAGCTCTGGAAGAGGCTCAAATCAGTTTTAGCTTTGAAAATAGCTGATATTGCTAGCATTAATAACTGGCAGGAGAGGTATATTTGAAGGAATTATTTGTTCTTTCTCGGGAGAAAAAAATCACCAACTCAGTAGAAACATTGATGTTATATTTTGAATTTTATGCAATATAGCCCTTCTTTCTATGATTACTTAGACATTAATAAATGTATCTTATTTTATAGACTATTTATGAATAATGTATTTAAGTATACAGCATGTCCAGGAGAAAATGAGACATTATTACTCACACTGAGTATCCTTCTGGTGAAATACATGTCAGTAACTCTATTAGATTTACTGCAAGCTATCAAGACAAAAAGGGATTCAGATCAGTGGTAGCTTTAAACTGTACACATCTGTAAACCTAAATCTAGGCTAGTACCTTTCACAGTTAAGTGTAATTGGCTTGAACAGAAAATGCAGATGCTTTCTCAAGTTTTGTCTCTATTTTGTTTTGTAATAATTTAAATTATAATTCTAATTATTTAGTGAAGGATAATTGCTGGAAATATATAAATAGAAAAAAAGCAGTGCTTGTGGTATATAAGATTTGCAATAAAATTTTTTTTTACACCATTGTATCTTATGAAAATGTCATGTTTTATGAAAATAAGTCTACCTAAACAAAAGTGAGGGGCTCTTTTGGTGGCTTGTATGTGATGTTACAATGCCAAAACAAACTGGAGCACCTTTATCATTAAATCAGCTAAGTTTCTGAAGTCTTTAGACTCATCAACTAAAAATTAAAATGTGCCAGCCTGAGCCCAAGGCACATAAATCCATGCAAGCTTATAGCATTAAACCAGAAACTGAATGTCATAAATTCACCAAGATTTACCTTTCTTAAAGGAAAAAAAAAACATTTTAGATCAACTTGATGCTAGTCTTGGTGCTATTACCAAACCCAGGCTCCTTCACATTCAGCCAGCTGGAGTTCTAATACCTAGCTAAATTTTGTTCAGCGTGAACAGTGATTAACTGATTTCTACATTAAATTTTTTAGTTTCCTTATCATCACTAACTCAAGGAAAAAAAAAATTAGCATCCAGAATATAAGATTAAATTCTGGATGTTTTTCCCTAAGGTGCACACTATTAGAATTAAGATACAATTTATCAGCTGAAAACGGAGCTGCATTTTGGAGTTCTCCATCTGCCTTTTGTTTGCCCCAGAGGTTTAAATGACAGCCAGGTACGCCTGCACATAATCACAGAGTTACTCGAGGTTTCCAAGTCCTTCCAGGGGGGCATTTTAAACACCTTCAAGTGTGATGCACAGCTGATCAGAGGAGCTCTGGGACAAGGAGGTAGGCTATGACATAGTTTAACCAGACCATATCTATAATTTAACAGAGATAAACCTGAAGAAACAAATCAGCAGCACCAGTCTTATGCTGAGAAGCTTCACATGTGATATTCTGCTAGCAAGCACAAGTGAAAGGCAGCTTTTCCACTCTGTAAGAGTGAAAGAAGTGCAATCCACATGCAAAAAAACAAACACTAGAGGTGAAAGTTCCTGCTTCTGCCAGCACCAAGAGATATTTCCTCCATCTGAAGAGAGATGGCTGGAAAGACAAGAGAAGCCACGGAGCAGTGAGCAGGGGAGAATCTAGTGTCACTGCTTTTTGGGGAGCTGTCCAGGCAGGCTTGGGCAGGCACCCCACACTGCAGTGCCCAGGGACACTTATCAGCCTCCAGGCAGGTTAGGTGGGTAAAGCAAGGAGGTCTGAGTCGTCCTTGAGAGCATAATTGTGATGCAATTATAACCTCATTAACTGTGAGGATTGAGAAGCCAGTCTGGTCCATTCACAGTGGCAATGGAGCAGAGAAAGGGCAGCTCAAACATCCATTGGAATGCTGCCATTAGCAGTTGGGTGCGAAGTAAACACGAGGAAAGATGCACAGAGTGTTTTGCAAGAGAGGACATCCTCCAAAATTAGTTCTCTAGCATGAAGTGCTTATCAGCAGTTGATTTCATAGCCTGGCTTGAATTGCTTGTAACAAATGTTGTAACAGTGTTCTGAAATATTAAACATGTACTCACTTGAAGAACGAGATTATTCATGAACTTAAATGCTTGTTCCTACATTAACTTGAATTATTCCGTGGATAATTGACTGAAGTTATTTACAATAAAAATAACAGCCAAGGCACTAAACTGTGTCCTGGAATAAGCATTTATGAAATGGAAACACCGGCCATATGAGATATAGGCTAACGTTTAAGCATCAGCTAGGTTAAATAAAATTCTATAGAAGTCCAAACACAGAATTAACAAACACAGGTGTAAGAAGACTATACTGCAACAAAATACAAGATGTCTCATCATTATTTTGAAGATTTTAGCTCCCACTAAAACTAATTATATGTACAGAACCTCTTTCTCCCACTATTTTTGTCTGAACGCCCCCACAAAAAAACAAAACAAAACCAAAACACAAAACAAACAAAAAAACCCCCCAAACCCATAAACTAGCATTGAGACAAGCATAGAGTCTATTAATTTCCAAACATTAAATTTAAATACAATTTTTTGTTTCTACATTTTTCCCCTTAAAAGTGAAATTTATTTTATAAATGATAATAATAAAAAAAATAATTAAAAAGAGGATTCTCATTTTCTCTCTGTTCAGGTAAAATGTATATAACAAATATCATGGGTCAAAATTTCCATTATTTCTTTCTGGAATTCAGAACAACTTTTTTTTCAGTTATCAAAAAAAAAGGAAAAAAAAAAATAATGTGCTAAAAATTCAATTTTCACCTAATCTATGACCAAATTACTAAAACTGATGCCAAAAACAATCTAGGCAAAAGAAATAATTTCTTTTGTAACTTTCTTAAATTACAGATCTAACATTAAAATGTTTTGTGGGAAAAAGAAAATAATCACTTAAAATTTATAGCAGTAGTATCTCTGAAATAGTACACAATAGTACACTAAGACTGTTTTGTCTTTTTTTCTGAGAAAAGAAAACAAAACCATGCATACATGAAGTCACTTTCTCTCCTGAGTCTCATTTTGTTGGATAGGTTCATCCATTAGCTTTGTCTGCCTCCACCTCACCTTCCTGACTTTTGAAATTTGTTGGAGGTCGTTCACATTGGAACATTTCATGTTGCCTTAAGTGATGAGAAGGAAAAATTAGGACATGATTTCATTGAGCAGGATGAAGTCCTGGAATTAGTTCGTTGTGGTTTATAATCATAATTAATATAATTATATCACTTTTTAATGCAAGAGCACTGCATGCTAAAAACACAAAAAAAAATCTGTACCTATTTAGGAGGGAACTGAAAAATTTCCTTTCACAACTACATTGTGACAAATAGAGGACTAAGTCACCTTTAAGTTGTCACATAAAATAGAATTCTTTGCAAATATCTGTCTAACACTTAGACTATACAAGTAAATTAGACTTTTGAGCCCATATGACGTGTAGTTCTTATGATGTGCTTATTTTATGCTGATTTAATTCTTGCCCACAAGAGATTTAAGAAAAAGACCTTGTTTAAGGTCTTTTTTTTTTTTTTTTAATTTTTGGCAGCATTTCAGTTTAATCTTGCTATGTGTTTGCAAAATACAAATTTTCTCTGAGTGAAGGCACTATATAAATGTAATGTAAATACATGGAAAACACATTATGAAAATATCAATGAAAAACATTTAGTTAAAAATAGTTTGTTAGCTAAATAGCTCTGAAGTGTTGCTCTGGAAATTAATATGATACTCAAATCAAGTTTCCACTTAATTTCAGTATCTATGTCCTGGCATATCGATTTCAGTTCCAACAGATAGCACAAGGCTCTAAAATTGTTTAAGTAATGATTTTCTGTTAAAAGCTTATTCTCATTAAAGGACTTCTTCTGAGATAAAAATACATCACTATCCAATATTCCAAGGACAAATCCTTCCCTAACTATCAAGTAAATACAATAAGGGGGAGAGAGGTGAATGAAATATCTGCCACAGCTGTTGTAGAAAATCACAGGTTCTAATTGGTCAAAGCAACACCTGTCTAGTTCAGTCTATTACATGAAAGTCCTTACAAAAGTCTGCAAAGAGCTGCAATACAGTGCCTAAATCATTACAGATATATTTATATGTGCCACTCCTGGACAGTGTTGCAAGCTATTCAAGAAAATAAATATTAGAATAGAAATCAATAGATCAGCACTGGTGTGTTAGGAATTCGGTCTGACCAGTCAATTAAATAATCTGAGAGCACAGTATCCAACACAGGTTCAGATATCTTTCTTTGGAAATGCGTTCATAATTGAATATATCTGGATAACCCCAAGTAAGTGTAATATCTAGTAACTGATACCCAGGTGTTTAAATGCTAAATTTTCTTCTTAATGGTTCAAAGTATTTTATTATTAAAAAGACACAGCTTACTGCCCTTGTATCCTATACACCTCTTCAAGAGCAACATACTTAGCTCAGCATCTTTGTCATCCTTATCTGAGTTGAGCCATTTGAGAGGCTGAAGCTAGAAAGGAAACTATTTCTTTGGAAAATCCTTCGTTCAGAAAAAAGCAAAAAAAAAAAAAGCAGTTCCTTGTCTCATCTATTTATTTTGTTCTTTTCAGAAGAATTTTGTTTTTCAATAGAGATGTCAAGAAGGGCAGCTTGGCCAAGTAATCTTGTGGTGACTCTTAGGAGAGAGGTTTGCCACATTGCCAGGGAGCAGCACAAATTGAGTCCCCCCAACCAAGTCTGCATATTGTGTCATCTAGATAAATAACCTCTGTACTGCACTTTTCAATGCTTAAGTTAAAGGAATGTCTCACCAAGTGGCTGGAATGCTGCCTTTCTTCACAGCACGCTGTAGAACTGCCACTGCACAGAAGCAGGTGACAAACCAGGAGTTTACAGTCACTTCCAAGCCAGAAAAACCTCTCTCCATAACTCTGAGAAGTTGCTGAGGCACTTTATAATTCTAGGTGACAAAACACTCAGTGTAAGAAGGACCTAGCTGATAATCCCTCTGTTAATTCAAGGATCTGATCTACTGAAACACTTTGGTCTCCAATAATTATCCACCTTTACTTCTGCAAAAGCCCAATAAACCCTCATCAGCTTCTTTCCATGAGTGAAAGGTGTAACTTTTACTATCCCCAATCTCCAGGAAAGATTATGTGGGGGAAGCCAGTTCAAACCTGCTGCTCTGAGCGTCACCCATAGTTGTGTTATAGTTATAATAGTAGTGTTACACAAAGAAGTATTTACAGCCCCTCTGTGGTCTGGCTGATTCAGTGAGACATTCACATCACCAGGTGATCCATTCAAATGTTGATAGCTGTTTATCTAAAAAAAAGGGGCCATCCTCTGGTCTCCTTGCCTCTGGGATAGTCAACTTCTTAACCTTATTCCCTGAGTTTAGTGGGCACGTTACCTTGCCCCTCTCCACTGAGCCTTCTCCTGTTGTAGGGGTTTATTTGCTGACTCACAATCCACACTTAGGGATTTAGAAGTCACAAGTACAAGGCAGGTCTTAAAATATCAGTGGTCACCATGCCATCTATCTGTGTCTTTTTTTGTTTCTTTTTAGTTTTCCAAGAGAAAGGAGGCTTTACACAAAAAAAATTGGGGAAAAAATCCATAGGGTTTCCATGGGTGGCAGCAGCTGTTCCAGTGCAGAAAATCATTAATATGAGGACCTGATTGAATCTCATTACTAATCCATGGTTCTGAGGACAGTGTACACAAGTCCTTAGCAGCGTTACTGAGGGAACTGAAATGTATGTACTGCTACCAGATGGGTTTAAAGAAAAAAAAGGAAAAAAAAGCCTGTTGGTCAATATTGCCTCAAAGTTACTCCTAACTGAAGAAAGCCCAACAAAATACTCCTCCCTAAGACCCTGTTTCAAGCTGTACAAGTCACCATCTGATTTAATAAACTCTAGCTCTACGGGATTCTTGGTCAGGATTCTTATGCCAGGGTTAACCTCTGCTGCCAAATTAATTCAGTTTCTGAATGAGTATTTTGCTACTGCTTGGATGTCAAAGGGATCTCCTTGGGTTGGGGAGCTTTTCATCAGTTCACAAGCTCTTTGTGATTTTCCTGACAGTGCTAAACTTATTTCTCCTTATAGAGAAGCAGTAGCCAATACTAATTTTCCCAAGAAAATGAGTAAAGAAATAACAGGCTTTGATCTCAAAGTGGGAAAGAGGAGGAATACAAACCCCTGGCAACACTAATCTTTGATTATCCTTAGCTGATAACTGGTGTAGACTTTTCACAAGCTTCTGTATATAAGAAAGTCAGGTTTTTTTGGTTGGTTTTTTTTTTTTTTATTGTTGGGTGGGGGTTTTTTGGTGTGGTTTTTTTTTTTTGTTTTGTTTTTTTAAATTAGACTTTCCCCTGAAGCAGAAATTAGCAGCAACTGTAATCTAATAAATCTTCCTCTCCTCCAGGTAGCAAGTCCTACCTCATACATCCTTCTTAGTCACTCTTTTATGTATTCTGTACAAGGAAAGATTGCCTGAAGCTATATTTAAAAGGCCCTCTAGGAGCAGGTGAGCAGAAAGTCTCCTAAAAGTAGTATCTTTAACAGCAAATCATGAGTAGAAATTTGGCAGCTGTCAGAGAGGATTGATTTATCTCATGAGTGCCTCATTTCACCAAGAAGTTAGCATTAGAAATTAAAGCTGCAGGGTTATTTGGGTTGTTTTATTGGAGGTTTTTTTGTTGTTTTGTTGTTTGTTTTTTCTCCCCCTCTTATTTTGTGAGTTTTTTATTTAGCTTTTATCTTTGTGGGCTAAAGTTGTGCCTTCCAAAAGTCATAACATTAAAATTCTGGATTTTTAAAATTCATTTTCTAGTAGTAGTAAGCTTCAGAATATTTTAGCATAATTTTCTTTTTTATTAAGATTGGATCACTTTCTAAATTCAGCATAGATTTGTTCGCCACAGCTGATGAAATGAAGACTGAAAAAAAAATTCCATTTTCACATGCTAAGGAGATGTCATTTACTGAGCTTAGCAGAAAAAAAAACCCAAGTCACTTTAAATCCTGTCAGATTTTGTATCTGTTCTATCCCAGATCTGTAGGATCTTTGTAAGACTACCTCTCAAATTAAAAGAGACTGATGCTGTCACTTCTGTAACACCTGCACTGGAACTTAACAAAAAAGCCATCTCTGTTATTCTTCTCATGTTATTTTCCCCTCATTCCACTGCAGTGCAAAAGGAATAATCACCAATACATCTTTTAGAAACAGTCACCTCTGCAGAAGGAAGATGTAGAGCCTAGGTCACAGGAGCACATTCCCAGAGCAAGTTGGAACGAAACCCAGATTCTTGAGTTTTATCATCTTCTTGTTACAAATATTTTGTCAATAGCTTTCAGAGGTTTATCTTTCACCCTTATTACAGCAGCTAGTCCTCGCAAAGGACTGAGTACTACTATCATCAGTCAGTTGGAACATACTGTAGGTGACAGAAATAAATATGATTGGTTTCCACAGCTACAAAATTGCTGTTGACTTGTATCGGTGGCGATACGGTTCCACATAATAGAATTTCTAGGAGGGATTAGTTTGCTTTCCTAAGCAATGAAATAACACATATTTGAGTGTCCAAAGAAAGTCTTGCACTTGGAGCTCAAAGCTGTTTTTTCTCTATATGTGTACTTGTCTGTCAAGATTAATTTTTTTTTTGCTTTTTTTTTTTAGCCACTATTAGGAAACTGGGAAAAACTCAAAACAACTTATAGAAAGTTTCAATACTATGTAAGATTAGTTGCATACTTTTCTATATTCCTACCTATAGGAAATTCAGCTACAAGAGTTACTACTGGCCAACTCCATGTATACAATACAAAGTCATGGTGAAATTTTACAAATAAAATTTAATTTCTAGATTGCAGTCTTATTTACCATACAGTTCAGCTTGCCAACAGGTTAACATGAAATGATAAATTATCATCAGATTCCTCAGCTGCTCCCTAAAATAAAGAAAACAGACACTACCAAAGCACCATAAAGTACCCAGCCATGCTAAGGAAAGATTTCAGCAACTAAGGGCTACTAATCAGCCCTGTGATTTCCACGTGCAAATGAAATTTAGAATTCACTCAGTCAAAGGCAGAAGAGCAACAGCTCCTCTCCTATTTCTTTTGTGTCTGGAAGCTAGAATGGTTAAATGTAATACTTAAAATAAAATTACAAAGATGCAGAAGATCTGCTCAAGTCCAACAAATTAGTCTAACTTTCAGAAATCAGGGAACTTCATAGGCACAAAAACCAGTGCAACCATTACAAATTTCCATACGCTCTACCATAATAAAGTGTCCAATCATGTGGGCCCTTTTCTCACAGAAATATTTATATGGAAGCCAGTTGGAAGAAATTCAATCATTTATATTTAACAGTACTTGAAGTTAAGTAGACAGAAGTAGCTGTGTTTTATCCCTACCAAATGAAATAGTTAGACATTATGACCAGTTCTTGGAAAATAAAACCAACAAACCTCACCAGATCCCTGATGCCATAGGCCATACTACTTCTCCCAGGATGAAATACTGTGCTTTCTAAAAAATTAATATTACAGTTGGACATCAAAACAACATACATACAAGAGCACTTCTGTGTTTTCCCCTCAGTTTTTATAATCCACTTCTATCCTTTTCTCTTCCTCTTTCCATTATATTCAACCAAGTTTTCAGTGTATTTTTGTTTTTCTCTTTAGAGCAAATGAAAGAGCAAAGCTAGCCAGAGAGCCTGGCCTTTGAAATGGGCAGTGCTGTATGTCTAATTTGGATTAGTCATGCATCCATTCCAAACTAAAAGCAATGTTTATGCTCTTTTTTTTTTCATTATGCTTTGGCTCTTCAGCAAGTTCCATATTCATTAACACAAGCTGGCAGACAGGAATTGAGGCTGGTGTGGGATTTATTCAGGAAACAGACGCCGTATGAGCATGAGGAAACATTTCTGTCTTATAAGTGTTGTGCACACCTTCTCATGTGGATTTGTGAGACATTTTATTTGCATAAACAGCTGTCTTTTTACCTCATTTCTGCAGCAACAAATAGCACTGTGCAAGAAAGCTGCCATAAGAGATCCTGCTCTTATTCTTCAAAGTACTCCCTCCACTTCTTTTTGCAGCTGGCTCTTCAAACTAAAAAAAAAAAGACAAACAAAAACCAAGCATTACATTATTTTTCAATTCTATTATAACCTGCATTGCAATAATGAGGTACTGGGATGTAATTCCACTATATATTTTGAAGCCAAACATCAGTATATTTTTAAACTTTTGCCCATGCCAAGAGATTACTATACCAACTGTCATTGAGAAACTAGAATAACTTTCTAATAATCATCAGGGAACGATTCTATCCATTAAACAGGAGAATTTTGAAAAATCAAAATACTACAGAACACTTCTAGAATTCAAAGAGCTATAAAAATAGGAAGTATAGGTTAGTACTCCATCTCTGTAAAGAATATTTCAGAGGAAAATAAAACAGATATATGGTAGTGTATTTCAGAGAGTGGAACAAAACATAAAAATTTTCTAGACCAACAAAAGGGAACAATAGTGGATTTACTATGTTTCACTAAAGTATTTTACTTAATTTATGGTCCCAAATTTAATTTGCCTCCTCAAATTCTCTTTCATTTCAGGAACGAAGGTAAACTTTCTTTGTGAGAAATACTGTTACAAAACTCACTTCTATAGAGCACAGACCAAATATTCCTGAAAAACAAACAAACTTCATTCTTGTAGTGAGTATCTCAGTGTTTGATGAGAAACAGCCAGTGGCATCTAACACTTCAGCTGACATGAACCACAGAATCTTAATTTGGTTTATGTTCGAACAGACATAAAAAGTCATCTAATCCTACTGTCCCTGCCATGGGTAGGAATTAAATCATGTTTTGCACCATTCACTGCTGAGAGCCCTGAAAACAAATAAATAAAATAGTCTGTTTTAAATAAGCAAACTAAAAATTCATCAAGGGCAAGAAGAAAGAAGACCTTATTCTTGCATTGATGAATCAAAATCAGCAAACCACCCTTATCATCACAGAATACTGAAGATGCCTTAAATTGGGATCAAGTTGGAAGGAATTTTAAAAACAGATTTCTTTTTCCACTTATAAAGTAAACTTCAAATCTTTTCACATGAAAACAAAAATAGTACATTATCTTTCATTAAAATTTTTCTATGACAGTTGATACCTTTTTCTATTTCAGATGTTAAAAGGTTACAAGAGCACCTAAGTGACTAAGGTACATGAACTCCAATGAACTATTTATTTAATAATTTACTCAGAATCTTCCCTGAATGCAGGATAATCACAAATAACTTGCTTAGGCAGAGGCAAAATCTCAGAAAATATATAAAAGCAGGTTTGTATGCTAACATTCTCATAAAAGTAATACAGAACAGCCTTCAAGATAAGCAATTATGTCAAACTTCAAAAACAGATTTGTTTTTGAGTCCTTCACTTAGGGAAAAAAATAATTCCACAACTTTCTGTGAAGTTCTCTCGTATTTCTGATTCTGTGTTCACTCTCACATTGTGTCGTCATTGGCTGGGACTAACAATGTCATTTTAGGTGTGCTCTGTATTCAGGACAAGCCTCACAGGATAGTTGCAGGAGGCAAAGGAGCTGTAGCACAACCACTCCCTTTTGAGGCAAGGAACTTGGATTTAGCCAGTTTCCCTGGAGTTTTCAGACTGGTACTACACATCAAAGTTTAGCTACTTGATTTGCTTTCAGTCACAAAAAGGTCTACCCTACATTATTTGTTAATGTTATTTTTTTTCTCCCAAACCAGAATACATGTCCTGAGACTTGTTCAATTTCATACAAGTGCCATTTTTGACTTATGCAACCTTAAATTTTATCTGCCTCGATTCCAATTCACATTTCCTCTCTTGCAGCCAGGCCAACTTGCTGTGAACATCTCAGACAACAGGTACATTTTCAGCCATGCTGGAAACCATCATATCATAGGCATGGCCAAGAAACCCAGGCAAGCTTGTCACAGCCTGAAATTCTCTTTCAGAAGTGTTCTGGCATCAAGGACATGCTGAGGGGAAGCCAGTTGAAGGTGTCATCCAAACAAGGTAATAAGCAGATAATAACACACATTCTGTAGCAAAGAGGAGTTGCCAGGAAGCCTGCTGAACCTCAGCCTAGCAGATCAGTCTCCCCTGACAGACCTCCTTGACTCTTGCAAAAAGCTCAAAAAGATCCACAGGAGCATTATTTTTTTAATTATCAATAGTGCAACAGTTGCATAAGATCTTTGGAAATAACCCAGTATCTTCTATTCGATTAGATTTTCTTTTTTATCCTCCCCTCTCTTCCAAAGCCAAAGGAAGAAGCTCGAAGAAACAGGACTTACAGATGACAACCTTCATGCCTCACCAGGAAAATCTCTTATGCTTTATTTCACTGACATTCAGATTTCTCTGCCACCTGCCATACACTCTAATGACATTTTCAGCGGAGATGGATGAATGATCTTTCATATTCTGAACAAAATGGGCACAAATGCTCTAAGTTATTCCCTGTCAAACTTTCTGTGATCTTCACAGAATCAGGTGTTGGAATTACACTGCCTACTGTTCCAATATTTCTTACTGGTACCAGCAATTTCTTCTCTACTTAGATTACTGTTTAAGAACAGAGATCTGGTTATGATTAATCTCTAGAAGTAAAGACCTAATGTCATTTAATTATGACATCTTTCCATCATAATTTCCATCATCAACCTCCACCATGAATCTTAAAACTGATGTTAAATTATGACATCTGGTTTCAGCTTCCATTCTTCCCCCTTATTATTTCTTTCCTCTCTCATTCAACATTTGTACACTACACTTGGGAGATAAATTTGATCTGGCTTCTCCTTTCACATTAGTATTTTTAGCCATTAATGTATCTGAATTGTTTGATAAACACATCAGTGGCACAGAGGTAATTGTAAATCAAGTCCCTTCTTTGATCCTCACATTTGCTATGACTTTTGTTAGTGCAGTACCTAATTCTAATTGAAACCGCTGATAAATGTGAGCCTCTTCTGCCAACAGTTATCCTCTTATTAGCTTTTCTTTAAACATTCTATATTTGGAATGCTCAGCAAGGCTGAACTGCATCAATAAAGCCTCAGTTGTTTCCCCTTGTTCCCAAGATCTATGAAATCCACTCCAGATTTCTTGTACATTCATTTATACATGTAACTGCATACATACAGATCTGCACATACAGTATTTTGTCTATGATTATTAGAGCTTTCATTTCAATCTTTTGGGCTTTTTTTCTCCACAGTGAGGGAGAAAGAACACACTACAACCTTTCATTTCCTGAAGTTCCTCTAATAACTTCAACCCAAATGGACTGTCAGGAACCACTCACACTTAGCACAACATTCAAACAACCTAAAAAGAACCTAAAGGGCCATCTTGATGTAACTCCTTTGGTTGAATTCGGTACAATTTGAAGATTTGGAAGGAATTGCTTTCACACTGGGGCTATAAAGATAAACACTAGCCCAAACAATCTGAGGGATCTTTGTGTATGTATATATGCACACACAGAGAAAAAAAAAACAAAACATAGGATGGCAGCTCTGCTCTATCAATTTAGTGGGCTATTTTTTTAATGTTCTGAGTGACTCAGTCTGGCAATGCATGAGAGAATTCCTTTATTCAAGCAGTTTCTCTTTTCTCAGTATTTTTTTGTTCTTGGAGAGCTGCAGCACAGAGAGCAGCACCACACAACAGAGTTGTGAATTGTTCTAGTAAAAAGGAACTTTCAGAGCCAAACAACTGTTTTGTTAACATTTTAGACCAACACATTGACCTTGCAATATAAAAAGACTAAAACAGACAAATATTTTAAAACATTTTGCTTTATGTGTTTCAGCACAGAAATAACTGCCCTTCATAAAGTCCACATGTGAATGAAAGAGTCACTACTCCCACAGTGCTTTCAAATTTGCTGGAATGTTACATTTCATACTGCTTAGTTTTTAATGCCTCATTCTGCTCCCAAGTCCAATGACAGAAGTCACTTGGAACCATGTAATGTTTTTATTACAGGCACCTCTGTTCTTGCATTTCTCAACATTACTCTTATTTATTTGTTGCAGTCAATTGTTACGCATTGCTTCAAATTAAATTGTAAGCAATTTGGAGAAGTACCACAGTGGATATTCACAGAGTGCATTAGCATAAGGAAACTAAACCCTCTGTGTTTCCCCTATTGTCAGTGAAAAGGTAGAAATGGTTTCAATTTCCTTCCCACTCTGGAACTAACACCAAACTTCACCTGAGCTGTGGCCTCTCCTTTCACGGGCAAGAGGAGATGCCTGTGGAAACTAATTGTCTCAGAGTGAGGTTACTAAAATGCAAATAAGAAAATAAATACACACAAGAATAGCCATAAAGGCCAGTTCAAAAACCTATCCTAACCTATGCCTCCTTCCATGACAAACTGTAGAGACTACTTGGGGAAGCAAAAAAAACCCAAACAAACAAAAAAACCAAACCAAGACAAACAAACAAACAACAGCTTTGAGAAAATAGTTTCTTCAGGTATTCCCTGAGCTTGCAACAGAGAGATTTCCTCAACTGAAGGTGGCATCTCTGTATTCAGGGCCTTCGATGGATTCTCTCATCCCAGAAGTTTCTGTTTCTCCTGCTTGGCTCTTTGCTAACTTTAGCATTCAGAGCACTCTGTGTGCTTCTTGCTACCAACCCTTTGCCTGCAGAACCACCTGCTCTCCTTTGGCTGAGCATGCCATGTACCTAGCCCACTAAACATTCTAGTCCTTTCTCCAGTCCCCTCAAGTTTCTAAATTTTCATGGGTACATCTTTAGACTAGAGATAAATTTGCAGATGCTGCATGTTTACTTCAGAACCACGATTTAGTTTGTGTTTTACAAAGAGGGTGTTCTGCATAGGCAGAAGTACAACTCTGAGGAACTAGACACTAATTCAAGGAAAAGAGGATGGAGAGAAGAGCTTAGCAAACTAAGCAGGGTTTGCCTTGACCAAGCAGAAAACCAAAAAATGGCAAACAGCACTTCTTATAATGGAAAAATTGATAAGCCAAGCCAGAAGCATGAGATTCTCTACTACCAACACTGAGAAAAAAACCGTCAGTACTTTTATTATAATGTTAAACCAGTGTTATGATACCCAGCTCCTTCTATGATGTTACTTGAGACAGTAAAAATCACTTTGATGGGATCATAATAAACTCAATACTTTTTAACAGTGGATAGAAAAACTCAGCAAGCAGGTGGTTGTGGAACAAAAGCAAACAACCAGCTCTTAAGTAAAGAACACCAACAGTTTTCTGCTCCTCAACATTCCCTAAAATATGTCAGTCTGGTATTTGATGCTTAAAAAATCGTTCCAAAATACTTACTCACCAACTGTTTTGGATAACAACATTTGTTGACTTCATCTCCAGGAAGAGGAGCCTAACATGCATGACAAATGAGTGTAAATAAGACAATGCAAATATAAACCCATAATTCTGGTATTACTACAACATTTTATCATGCTAAGGGATGGAAAAGAACGGTACTGAAATGTTCCTGAAACTAGGAAAAAAGAAAAAAGTTCCAAACTGTTGGCAATATTGTCTGATGCTGGTATAAGACAGAGGGAATGGAGCAAAGACTCTAAAGAGTGATAGACAAAGGTGATCTGGAAAAAATAAAAAAAAGGCAGGTGTCCTAAAAAAACTATTTATTACCAATTTTTACTTTGTCATTTATATCAGTCATATGAAGGAGGTAATTTTATACTCTTTATTACTGAAACAAATGAGCACATAGACTAATGCTCATGGAATGCTGGAATAATCCACCAGAATGGTGCTCTTTATTTCCAGTTACCAATGTACAGACAGAGAAATCTTTCCTGACCCAAAGAGTATGTCTCTAAAACCTGAAAGACCTCTAAAACAATACCAGCACAACTGGACTGAACCTAATAATTTCCTAGGAAAATTGTCCAATTTATTCAGTTTCTTCTCTATCTGTTTTTTTTTTTCTGATTATGAATAATTGGAAAAGGTCTGACAAGTTCTTTCAATAAAAGCTTGAAGGCTCCTGACCCTCAATAAAAGCTTGAAGGCTCCTGACCCTGCAAGCACTGTATGTGTGCCCAACATCAGCACATCAGCAATACCACTACCACTACTTTAAATTATAGGCTGGAAGGAAAATCTGTAATATCAGAGCCTCAACCTCTAAAAACTTTCTTCCTTTATACAGGTTCAATTTCCCAATTGCTAGAAGAGAAGAGACAATTGGTAGGAACAGTGTTCCTTATATGTTCCAAAGTTCATTATGTTGTTTGGGTGTTTTTCTGTTTGCCTTTTTTTTTTTTTTTTTCCAAACAGCAGCATCACAAAACTGTCAGTGCTGTAGCAAGGGAGCTGATTTGGAACAGAGAATAAAATACAGTGAAAGAAAACCCCAACCCCCCAAAAAAACTAAAAGGGGCAAAGAAAGAAAAAAGTCAGCTTAAAGGGAACTCACAGACCAGAAGAAATACCTCATGACAAACTGCCTGAGGAGGAAGTGGAGATACTTAAAGAGAGGCTGATGCTTTCAGAGTCAGAAGTAGGAAGAAGAAAAGATTGAAAGTTGTGAATCTGAATCCCTGAAGGGAACATTAAGCTAAAAAAGTCTATTCAAGCACATTAAGGTAGAGCTTATTTGTACATTCTGCAGCTGTAGCAAATATTCAGAACCAAGGAAGATTACTACTATTTAAAATGTTATAAAGACAATCTCATATAGGGTTGTCAAGTAAGACAAGAAAAGACAAGATCAAGAAAATGAGGATTTTAGTGTTCAAGATTTCAAGCTAATGTGCTAATCACACCAACTCCTCCTTCAATTCCTTCCTCTTCAGCAGAGCAACTAGCTAAGTGATAGAATGAGGTAAGTTTCCCAAACGGTCACACTTTTACCTGAAGGAACATTTCATTTACTGTATGTTTTATGTTAAGTACAAGTAGTTTTATGTTAAAAGGATCCTCCAGGGCTTCTGTGATGAAAGACTCCAAGATTACCTGCTACTTCTCTCCCTCGCCCCCAAGCACTTATCTCAGAGTACTCTGAGACATACAGGTACACGAACTCCTGCCGTACACTGCACAGGAGAATCAATCTCAAGGCAGAGGAAAAAAGAAAAAAACCACCACCATGTCAGAGTACCAATATCAACCCTGCCCCACTGAAACGTACTGTGAAATTATAAATTCAATCCCATCTGTATTCCTTACCCCAGAATCAAATAAGTACCGTGTAGATGGTACTAAAAAGCAGGACACCCTCTTGGCAAGGGTGGAAGAGGGGGGGTCCAGCTGGCACATTTCTCAACCCTCTTGTTGAGCAAAAGCAGTCATTCAGTGCTCTAGGAAATACCAGACTGATAATCAAGAAGGAGGAGTAGATAAAACCTTTCTGAGGCAGCTGGGAGAAGTCTCACTGCCACAGGAGCTGGGGGTCAGAAGAAATCCAGATGCTCAAGATACCAAGAGAATAGGATCAACAGCATTGCAGTCCTGGAATGCAAAGAGAAGATTTCAGCCTCTGCAGGGACCTGCTTGGAGGGATCCCATGGGAAACTGCCTGCCAGGACAGGGCTGGCTAAAGTTCAAGGTCAGCCTTATCAGAACACCAGAACATTTCATCCCACTTTGCAGAAATCCAGCAAGGCCAGCACAGATAAAAAGGAGAGTTCCTGGCTGAGTTCAGGCACAAAACAAAAGGACACAGAATGTGAAAGCAGGGACAGCTGCTCGGGAGAAATACAGACACTGGCTGCATAGGTGGGAGTGGAATCAGCAATGTGTAGCTGGAGTTCAAACTAGCAAAAGAGAAGATGGGCAGGAAGAAGAGGTTCTGCAGGTACACTGCCAGCAAAAGGGAGCCTGAGGAGAGTGCTGGCCCTGCTCAGTGAGGCAGTAATCCCAGCAACAAGCAACAACACTGCACAACTCAGTGCCTTTTCTACAGCTGTTTTAACAAGCCTCAACTACAAGTACTAATATATGAACCAATTCCTTCTGGAGTTCTTCATAGTGGAAATATTTTTATCCATTGCCTGTCATTTACCACATGCCAGCACACAGTAGAGACCCTTGTCACCAACACCTAAAAATAGCCACTCCTCGTTAATGCTTCCACATAAAATTTGCTTGCAAAATTATGGTCACTGACTTAACACAAAACTTCTGGTCACATCAGAGCACGCCCAGGGTCATTTTCCATATTAAAAAACTTCCAAATTTGTAAAAAGCTTTTCACAGTCCTGCTTAGGTGGTCTATATCAGCCAACTTATTGCTCAAGACACAGATGTAATTTAGTAATTTGAATAATTTTCTAAGCTGGTGTCCTACCACATAATCAGCAGAAGAGCCATGGTTGGACTGGCAATTCACCAGTGCAGGGGTCTGACCAAGTCACCCAGAAAGGTCAGACAAGACTGATAACAAAAGCATCCAGGGATCAGTTTCATTCCATCTTCTGATCATGTGGTGGTGACATCTGGAGGGTCAGTGCCACCTTTGCTCAACAAGTGCAAGCAAGTCCCAAGGCTGTCAGCAGCCATTTGAATAATTGGGCATTGAAACTGAAATTTTGGAATCACGTTCAATCTTGTTCCTCTACTATTTCTATACTGATTATTTACTATCAAAAATATATATATATTTTTTTTTTTTTAAAGAAAGTATGTTTAAAACCAAAAGACCCAAATAATTCAGATTTTAATACATCCTTGCCTGTTTTATGTTCCAATGCAAAGTCTCAGCATCCAAAACCACACAGGCTGTTGCAGCATTGGGTCTGACAGGAAGCACTGACAAAGACTAGCAAGATTTTCCAAGTGGACAAGTTCATTCCATGTTCAATTCCCCAGCTCCTGACATTTTCAGAACTAATACAGCAGACAAGGTATACAGGTAGCAGAGAGAAGTCATGCCAACAGAGCCAGATATGCAAATCAAAATTTTGTGCCAACATACATTTCTGACAAGGGCCCAAAGACTTTGTGAACATGGGGAGAAAAGACAGAGGTTTTAACTTCTTGGTGATTCAGAAAGATCACTGCCCAAATATATTCTCTCTCACTCATCTGTAGGTATAAATAGCTTTTGTGAGTTTGGCTGGGTTTTTTTATTGACACGCTGTGATACTGATTCAAGTCAAGAAGAATGCTATGGAAAAAATAGTACTGTGAAAGTGTCTCACTATTCCTTCCCTTCTTTTCTGAGAATAAAGCATTATATCACAGAGAATGCTTAAAATGACAGAGGTTGAACTTGAAATGGAGGAAAAATTACACATTGGCCTTCTGAACATGGATGGATTTCAATTCTACAATTTCAAGTGTTTTCATTCACACATATGACTGATCCTTAAAGTATCAATTCTGTTTTATAACTGGATGTCTCTGACCCAAAGGAAGAGCACAGTCATACTTCCTGAAAATTACTGATAACATTTTCACTGTGAATATAATCTTTCATGGCTGAGAAAGGTGTAGTGTGTTACCAAATGTAAAAAATTGAAACCACCATACCCAAGGAAAGAGGAAGAAATATTCACCATCAAAATAATAGTAATCCTTAGAATCCTAGAATCTTAACAAAAGAAATTCATAGCCACAAGATCTAAAATACCCTGCAGCACAATTTTTTCCTGTTTCTTATAGAGAGACCTGTATCAGACTGAGGTTTCCACAAAAACTGACAGGTGAGTCAAACATATTTTTACTGTTTTCCTTTCAGAAATATTTATCACTATTAAGAATTAAGTCAATACTGTGTACATTCAAAAGATCTTTGAGGCTGGATCAGAGTCCAAAAGTATTCTTAAATCAGTTTTGCACAAATGTTTTACCACTGATTGTAGGGTTACAGCACATTCTTACCTATGCAAGAAGTCCAGCATCAAATGTAGTCTGACACATCTACTTGAAATGACAGTGATTTTCTGATCTTAGTGAAATTAAAACCTCTGGCCTTTTTATAGCTGAGGACCTGACTGCAGACTGCAGTATGACTCCCCATTTTTCATCTCACCAACCTACAGAATCTTCTCTGCCACATTGTTTCAGCAACAATTTCTGCACCTCTTCTTAAGGAAGGAATTTTTTACTTCCCTCAGCTAACAACACCAAGCCAGCTATAAACAGGAGAGCTGCACTTATTAGGTACCTGCTTCTGCCACCTACTTTCTACTGATAGACAGTCTTCTTCTTAGCCCAATCATCTAATTTACAGAAAAGCATGGTGAAGAATAAGTTTTGGCATCAACTCAGATCCAGGCACTCAAGAGATGGAATAATATCCAGTTAAACTCTGCAAACCCCATACCTTCACCTTGGTAAACCCTAATATCTTCCTAGCCAAAGAAAAAATTAAATAACTAAATAAATCGTAGTATGTCTCTTCTGTGGTTTGAAAATGCTAGCAGATAAAATAGGAGCAATAATATCCATTTAACTTTACAAAAGAAATAAACTATACAGCATTAAGTGTCATTATTTTAATTAACAAGAAGAGTTATTAATCTTCCTCTAGATACCAGCTCCCGTGAGACAGAAATTCCCTCCTAAACAAACATGATGCTATCACTGTGGACATAGAAAACACCAGGTCTGGCAAGAAACAATAATGGATCATTTTGTAATTAATTAATATATACCCTTAGATTTGATGTATAAGAGCCAGAACTGCTCAGTTGTTCCTCAAATATCCCTCACAGGACCATCTTTTTGTACCATCCAAGTATGTCTTATGGTAAGCATTAATTTATATTGGCAGGAAATGTTGGAAGAGAGCCATGTGTCAGCTTTTCAAATGCAGGCTTGCACCTCTGATAGTACAGCAGCAGGTACATAAAAAGAGCAGCTTGGTTGTTGGAAGGAAGGGATATTTCTGGAGTCTTTGTCTCCTCTTTCTAACAGACATCCAATGGCAACAATCATGACTGCTTAGGGAACTCATCAACATTTAAACTTAATTCCCTTATACTTTAAGTTACAACTATTTAGCATTAAGTTATGTATTTTCTGATCCTAGAATAAAACTCCATGTTAATTTCTTTCTTATGAAAGAAGGAATAAATTCATATAGGAAATACTCAAGAGCTGCTATTAAATCCAGGGAGAAGTATGAATTACCTTGTTTAGCAGAACTCTTAAATTTTTATTCTACAGATTGGCCTAAAGGCAACAATATGTGTTAATGTCTTGTTATGGGAGTATATTCCTTTGTCAGTGTATGTGTATTCAGAACTTAGGAGACAATTACTTTAGAAAAACCTGGCATTCCACTCTTAGATATAGTTGCCAAATTCCTATTTAATCACCTTTGAAATGAGAGTTTTTCTCTTGGCTTGCTTATTTATGTCTTCTAGGGGTTTGCTTAGCTTAGGAAACACCACATTTTCACTCAACAACCCAGAAGCCCAGAGAGTCCCACATTAAGACCCTAACAGTGCCACAAAAATGAAAGATTTACTTTAGCAACTAACAATCATTCCTTCTTTGGGACCCACAGATACAGAATTCATGAGAAGGAAACAAAATTAAAGCCATGAATTAGATCAACTGAGATGGAAGCATCACAGGGGTAGATTTAAGGCAGTGTTTGCAAGATACTATATAGGTAAGGGACCTTGTTCAAGAGGTCCCTAAATACAGATCAACTCCAATTCAGTTTGCCAGTAATTCCCCTAATTTAATTAGGGACCAATAAGAATTTTAAGTTCATGAAGATTTAATTGACTGAAGCTTTTGAATAATGCTGGGCTTTTCATTTATACATAATGAATGCGAAATTTAATTAACCCGTTTTAGCTGTTCATAATTTCCCCAATTCCTAGCCAATTTTTATTTAAGGTAAGACATCATACTATGTGCTAATACACAGATATGTATTTTTATAAATTTGCTAGTAACATTCTGTCTTTTTTAAAACTGTGCTGCCAGCCTCTAGCAGGGATAAACATGTGTTTTGTGACTTGGGACTTACTACCCAGTCAGGCAATGGCACAGTTTCAGATTCTCAGGCAACAGCAGCCTGACACTTATCAGTTCATATGTAGAGTATGGCCACTTCCACCATCACACAGAAGGAAAATAATATATAGTAGAAGGTGTGCAAAAGAAAATACATTGCTGTCCCTTGCAGCAAGAAAATAATAAAAAACCCCCAATAAATCCAAAGATAACAGATAAAAATTAGGATTTTAATATGACTTGCAATTCCTGATTATTTTAGCACATTCCCCTCTTTTCCTTCTCTTCCTTCTCCACACCTATAGAGGCAAAAGCTGTAGAGATCTTTGAAAATTTAGGCTAATAGTTAATCCAGTGTTACAAAATTCAAAGCTTTAGCATTAGAATTAATAACTATCAATCCCAGAGAGGAACAATTCTTTTTCAAAAGACTACCAGCTTCATACAGGGAATACTTATATTGTGTGCCAGATAATAGTTTAACATTTTAAAAACGGGACTTTGAAATGGAGTAAGATTTTAGAGCACACTGAGGATGATTTAGCAGTTCTCTGAGGAACAAACATTATACTTACGACTGATTAAGTGCAAGATAATGAAATAATAAATGGAAAATTTAAATGTGAATTATAAGACACCTGTTAAAAATGCCTACATCTAGATCCTGACTCAGTACAGGGGCTGTGTTTCAACTTGAGCCCAAAATTATTATTGGCAGAGGTCCCCTACTGGCAGTTTATGTAATCAAGTATGGAAAAGTGGGGAAAAAGTGTTTAATAGTCCAACTCCCAAATCTGGAATGGGAATTCCCAAATTCCCATACAATATCATGGACTATCTTCAGATCATACCCAGAGCAGTGAAGGATAAAACAAAGTCTTCTAGACTGATCATTACTCTGCCTTTATTAATTGCTTAAGGCAAGCAAACTTTTTCAGAATGCTGCAGCAGGGGGTGGGAAGAAATCAGTCTAAAAATGCTGAAAAAGGAAAAAGGAAAGAAAAAGCCAGGTGTATGCATCCAAACCTACAGAAACATCACCCAGTCAGCTCAGACAAAGCATCATGTTAGTTTGCAAGATACATTATAATTGAAAAATAGCTGAAGTTTCACAGCAGTGTAAGGGTGTGACCAGGCAGCCCTGCTTGGGATGACAGAAAAACTCCGTTCTGCCCTTTCCAAAAGCCAGCACTATGATGTGAAAAGGAAGCCCAGGGTGCCTGTTCATTCTCCAAGGGAACCATGTTATTTAAGTAATAAAAGAGATTAAGTCCAAACCAGAAGTAGTTTCTGGACAAAATGCTAAAGCATTCATGGGTACTTGCAAGTGGAACCTCAGAAATGCGCTGCTAGATTATTCTAAACACATCAAACACATCAACATGACATTCTAACCCATGGTAAAATTCACCAGGCTTCTCCAGTTTTGCAGACACTTTATAAAAGCTATTCCATCTCTGCAGTCATCTTTGAAGCTGTGGTGGGAAAAGTTTCCCTCCTCCTTCTGTTTTCACCCTTTCTTTGTGTAACAACACTGGCTGTGCTATTAGACATTGTCGGGAGGAAAGGATTAAAAAGCAGAAGTCTGGTCAGGGGGATTGTAAATGGCATAAGTGACCTTGCAGCTGGGAATAGCCATGGATAAACCTGTGGGAACAGCAGGACAGTGACCTTGCAGCATGGACTGAGTGCAGCAGTGCCTGTGTCTCTGCTGATGTGCTTCTGACCAGGTGTTCCCCCAGGGGTGCCCCTGGCAGCAAGGTAACAGAAATAAATTTACTGTTTGTGTTCTTGCTATGGGCTTGTGGGTGTTCTGGCTGCCTGTGTTTACTCAGAGCCACTAGCAGAGAAACAGGCCAAAATCTTGTCCTGGTCTGAGTAATGAGGTTAAAAGGCTCAACACTGCATGACTCAAACTGAAAGAAAACCAAACCCCAACACACAAAAAATATGGAAGCCCATCCAGTCATAATGTTAATTAATATTCACCTTATCTAATGAAAGGCAGCAGCTAAAACAGGTTTACTGGGAAAAAACTACAGTTTCCTAAGGCAGGGCAGGCATTTCTCATTCATGCTATGACCTATTAACCAGTTTGGTGACAGCTTTAGCAATCTGCAAGTGACACACATAAGAGCCCAGCATGCCAACCCAATTCTTAAATAAGTTGAGCTAAGAGTTGGCCACTAGACATTTAACATGGACATCTAAAAGAAAATTTGTAAGCAACAGGCAATTTTTTTTTTTCATTTTACATAATAATACACTTGCTATTTTTTCCAGCTGGGGTACTCTGATCAAAGTTTAGCTTCTGGGGAGGGCACAATGCCTGTGATATGTTTCTGAAGAGGCCTTTGAATTATGTGTGCATTTCCTCCTATCAACTCAGGTATGCTGAACATCCTCTTTGAAATCCACCTCTCATACTGTCTTCTTCAGCAAACAGTTGGTAATAAGAGATGCCACACTTCCCTTTCATACCACATCTGAAAGTGTTACTAGGAGTACTGAACAAACAGAGAGGAATAAATATTGATGGAAGGCTTTTTTCTCTGTTTAACCAGACTTACAACCTTTTGTCCCATGCTCCATGAAAACAAATTCAGTCTACCCATCACAGAGCATTCTTTTGTTGAAAAGGTAAAGAGTAACACTTTTTCCAGTGTGATAACAGGCAGTACAAAAAAAAAAAATAAATGTTTCTTTCATCTTAAACTGTTCAATTATTTGATTAATTACATTAACAGCTTTGATGGATGAGTTTCAAGCCAAATACTATCTTACTACATTCAGAATATATCTGATCAAATTCCAATTCTGTTCTGCTCTGCAATACAAAACCGAATTGATTAAGCTTTCATCATTCCAGAACTTTCCTGCAGGGGCAGGAACACACTGAGCTTTGCTGAAGGATTTTCCCACACCCAGATGCTGTCATCTCCAGCACAGAGACACTGTGGATTTTGTCTGGAGTGTCCTGGAGAACAGTGGGCTGAACAAGCCCAGGGGAACGTGATGTGCTGCAGGTTGTCAAGGGAGCCCATTCACTGGGAGCACAGCAGAGCTCAAGGCAGCTGCTCCTCTTTTGTATGCAGGCTTCAGAGCAAATTCTGCAAGGCACACAGCAAAGCCAGGCTAAGGACAGAGGGCTACTTCAGGACAGCCACTTGTTACACTACAAGGTCATTCCCCTCCTGTCCTTTCCTTTCAAAATATAGGGTGAAGGGAAAAAAATTGATTGAGAGAGAGATTTTCATGACTTCAGGTGCTCTAGAAATGCAAGCATAGCAAATTAGTCATGGTTTAAATACAGAAATGCCTTTTCAAAGTGATGAGGTGAGTCCTACAGGGGAGAGAGTCACGTGGAACTCTAAACTGAAGAGCTTTAAAAGATTCTGAGAGATTGATGAAAAGATATAGCTATTTACAGAACAGACTCTGTTTAAGAAACTGGACTAAAACGTGAGAATTCAAATGAATATCAGAAATGCAAACACAAATCTACAAAACTTTAACCTGAATCTGTTTACAAATATCAAGTGGGAGGCTAACCAATCATGGGAGTTTTCTGGATTGTTGTTTTCTGAGGCTTTGTTTTGGTTTTTTTGTTGTTTAGGATTTTTTGTAAACACTATTAACAGAATGAGTCAAATTTGTAGTTCCAAAGTTAGCAGAAAAAGCGGACAAAATATTTAAGTCACATGATATAACCTCATCACAAAAATTGATGCAGCCCTGACATCTAGAGCAGACCACTCTTTCAAGAAATAAGGAAAAAATTCAAAGTAGAAACAAGAAATTGAGACCATTCTGCTGTACTAATGGCAGAAGGAAGAGAAGGAAGAAAAATATTTTAAGTTTGGCAATAAATAATACAGAAATGAGTATGAACAAAATAGAAATACATTGCATAGAGCAAGCAAAAAAAAAGTCAAAGCAGCACAAATAGGTATCACAATATTAAAGCAAAATATATCAGATAAAATGTTTTTCTTAAATAATCACCTTTTGCTCATTCAAATAAACACTGAAATCTGTTTCCTCTTCCTTTTTTCCAAACTGTTGTGGTGTTAAGTTGCAACTGAAAAATTTTTATTTTTTAGGTAACAATTTTTTTCCCCCACTTGTCTCAGATTTTAAAGGCCTTTAATATATCTCTCTAGCCATCTAATCTGGTCTATTTAGCTATCTCCTGAGAAACAGTCTGCTAAGGCACCATGTAGTAGACCAATATTTAAGAACTTGCTGTAACATTACAGAGTCAGAAGCTTGGCTCTTTTAGACTTCCAATTCTCTTGCTGTCTGTGCTGTGGTTATGTCACTGCCCACAGACATTTCCTTCTAACAGATGTATCTGATGGGAATGCAATGGCAAAGGGAAAAAAAACCCAAACCCAGTTTAAAATGTACTGTGCCTCTCTGATTATAATTAGATTTGCACATGTAGAAATCTAAATATGATGCATATGTCTCTGCATCTCTACTCCCACGTGTGTGCCCATGATAGTAGGCAACCTTCACAGAATGTGTGTGTGATGAGAATGTGTAGCATCTGTCAGATGCTCCAGAGTTTCACTTAATGAATATTCCTAAGAGCAGGCCCAAAAAGAAGCTCTGAAGTATTTTCAGGATGCTTGCCTGCTGCACCTAGGTATTGTCGGCTGAACAGGGTTTGGTTTTCAGTTTTCTGTTGAGTGAACAGTAGGAAAACTGCTCAGGGAGGAGGAGCCATTCTTCAGTTCAGAACAAAGCAGACAAGAGCGTGAAGCTCTATCAGTGACAGATCAGATAGAACAATTACCAGTTCATTACATCAATCCCTTCAATGTCTGTTGGAAAGGTGGAAAGAAGGTCATAGTCAGGCCTTTGCAACTTTCACCATCCATCTGTCATTCTGCTTTTTTATTTTTTCCTCCTGTTTCAGATTATAAATCAGGCTACAAGCACATATTTTGAAGACAAGAAGCACTAAAAACACACACACAAAAAAAGTGGATTAAAATAATAATTTCAGCTAAGTATTCCTGCACCATTCCACACATTTATCCCCAAAGTAGGCTATTCATGAAGTCAACAATTTTTCCATGTAAATAACCTCCATTAAAAACACCTCAATTATGTTTTTACAGCCAGAATCAGTCTTACATGCATAGATGTGCTTCCTACATATTTACATTCAAACTGACGACAGGATCAACTACTCGAGGAAGTTACTTCTTCTTTTCTCATTTTTTTTTTTATACTAAGGCTAAGTCACACCTTTCCATGGTAAGGAGCTTTTATGGAAGATTTCATTTGGGTTTACTTGTGTGCAAGGGATCAGCAGGCCAACTGCATGCCAATGGATAACCTGACATTCCAATCCTGAAAAGGCTCCACACTGGCACCCAGTGTAACCATCACACGAATTCCTCTGTGTTCCTGAAAACTGTGCACAACCATTCCTTCAAATTGAACCAAACAGTAATATTCTGGTATGCACAGACAGTAAGATAAAAAAAAAATAATACTTCAGAAGTTTAAAGTGAAAATTATGCTACGCTAACAGTGGCATTTAAACTGTCAGGGGGGAAAAAAAAGTTAAATAATTTTTGTTTATATTAAATATTTTGGTGTTAAGCTTTCTCCTAGTTTATTTTTGGTTGGGTTTTTTTTCCCTTTTTAATGCACATTTCATAAACAGTAAATTCACACAACACAAAAAGAATTAGGTTTTGTGGTTGCTGTTATTCAAGAGAGAGGAATCCTTGCAAATACAGGTAAGTACTGACATTCATACTGTATCTTTCTGAGAGAAACACACCAAACAGACAGTGGTCTGAACAAGAAAATCCTGTTACATTTAGCTGAGCCACAGTAGAAGGGAAAATAAAATTTTCTGAAGGTTATATATTAGAATAAAGGTCTGGAAATTTTGATAACATTTTTCACTTGAATAGGATAATAGAGGTCTTAAGGGAATGCAAAATTCAATTAACATACACATTGGAATACAAATCTGGTGGGAAGAGCTGCAGAACCAAATAAATGTAGCCTCTCTATCCTCCACTTGTTATTTTATCAGTCCCTATAGCCAAAGTGCATCCTTCTTCTCCTTTGAGCTGCATTCATTGACTGATCCAGTATGAATAATGACATGAGGAAACCTCCCCTCCTCTTCCTCACATCTCTGACAAAGCCCATCTACCTCTTAATCATTGTGACATTTGGACCTTGGTCAGTAAAAAGTTGTTTTAGTGGTTTAGAGACATAATTTTTTGTTGCCATTTTGATTTCAACACATCTTATAGTCTCCAGATGTCTTACTGATTGTGCATACAGGCAAGTACAGAACATAACATATATTTTTGGCTCTTTCCAGCAGCTTTCTGAGTTTAAAGCCAACAAAACCACTGGAAAACTGCAAGGGCACACAGTAAGTGACAAAAGGATAGCACGGATTAACTTGATGAGGGAATAGGATAAGATAGGTTTGTTATGTTATGGTTTGTTGGAAAAAATTCAAATATTGTTAAATTCAGATCCTGTATTGCTACATTGCAGAAAAGTTCTGTATGGATTCATTTGTTGGTCCCCATTATATTTTTGGCTGTTGAAAAGAGGCTTATTTTTCTTCTTTGGTCTTCAGACAATGAACATTGCACTGTCAATGCAGGCTCTTTTTTTTCTGATTAATGAACATTAACTACTATCCTGAATAGGGAAGAAGGAGGGAGAAGGGCAAGTCACAAGATAACAAGGATGCTGTAACCCAAAAATGAACATTGCATAAGGGAGTGCATTCTTCTAGCCAGAGTGGGAAAATTAGTAGTTTCCACCAGCATCAGAAATGCTTGAAGATGTTAAATGGGAGATTACTAAAGTACAAACAGAATACAGGGACAAATACAAGTCCTCCTTTTGTAGATTAAGAGCTCCTTTGAGCATCTAATTGTACTTCAGTCAACAGGGATATGCTGTTTATAGCAAAGGGTGGGATGGGAGGCACACAGACCAGCTCATTTAATCAGGCCAGAACACAGAACTCAAAAGATTACTTGCCTGACACACAGGGGGTAATTTAGCCATAGAAGCTGGCCCAGCCTTTTACAGGGACTTGATTTCATTGAAGCACATTTCAATTTTTGAGGATCTTCCTTCTTGTTTTTTACTACATCCATTACTAAAGTAGATGAGGGAAGAGTGGTATCTTAAACAGTTCAAGGAAAACGGGGAAAAACTTGAAGTTACATACAGAACCCACCCTGTTTGACAAGCCAGACTTGTCCAATACGTGTGGGTTTCCCACAACCCCACAGTATTATTTATCCTGCAGTAACCACTGCAAGCTTTACCTATGGACTAGGTCATCTCTATGTAATACACTGGACAATGTCCCACAAGGAATTCCTGCTGCAAAGTGCTTTCCATCTCTTTATAAAAGATGCAAAAAGCAAACACTAAGTTATGGAAGTAAGCATGCCTAAGTAAGGTATTAAAAACTATCCATAATTAAAACAGATGATCCTTCTCTGAAACCACAAAATTCCCCACAGTGAGAAGCACATTTTAGCCTGATAGACCCATCAATACATAACCTGAAAGTACCCTGCCTCCACTTCAGCATTCAGCACAAAAACCCCAGGAACCACATTCACCTGCTGGCTTGGAAGCAGAGTTCTGCTCAGTGGAGAATGCATTTCATCACCAGAAAGGAACAATTCAGTACATGGGGGATGGAGAGGGATGGTGGTGCAACAGCAGTCAGTACAATGCCTTTGGAACAATACACTTGCTACCTCAAATGTAAAAGAAAATCCCCCTCAAAAGAGTTATTAAAGACTTGCAGTTTGGTTGGCAAGAGGAGAGATCAAACCCACCTTTGCAAGTGCCTCCTCAAATTCAAAAATACACTGTGATTACTGGCAAAGCATTTTCACTCTGTCTGTGTGTGGGTAGCAGCATGTGTGCACTGTAACTTTCTCAAAATTTCAGAAAAGAAACATTTTTGGATTTTAGACCATTTCAATTGCACTTCCAGCAGCCCCAGTGTCATTAATAAAAGCATTTAAAACAAATGGCATATCAAAATTGTTCCCTCTTATAATAAGAAAATTTAAATATAATTACTTTATTGTTTTGAATGCAAAAAAGTTTAGATGATGAATGTGCTTGGAGCCAGGTGAGTAGATTTAGTAAGACCTTAAATCAAGGAAACACACAAATTACTACCTACTAATCTTAATTTATCTGCTTAGTCTCTCACCTTTCCCTACTACACCTTGTACTCTCACAGGCCTTAGAAACAGATCCCAACAGTCACATAAAATTTCTTCCACTTAAAATTTTCTCCCAATTCCTGGAAAGTAGTGCCAAAGAAAAAAAAATTCTGCTCTTGCTCCGTTACTAATTCTATAGTTAGTGTTACTAATATGAAGGATGCTCGTTATGCATTTTTATTTTGTGGTCTTGTACTGATGCTATGATAAAGATTGGCTTATATCTTTCTTCACCCTAGTGAATGTTTAAGTTCTCTTTAATAGTTTATTTAGTACCTGAGCTCATATAAGTATTTAGTTAGATTATAGGATGAGAGGAATTTAGACAATCTTCTTTAAAATATGGTAATTCTAAGGGGATTGTCAGGTGAGGGAGGGAAAAAAACTCACCACCTTTGCAGTAATCTCAGATGTTTCAGAATTCTACTTGGAAACACATAATGCATTTTCTAAACCACTGCTGCTGCTTCTTACTGTAAGTTTTTAGGATCCCCCACTATACTAAGGAATCATTTCTCAGAAACCATCACTAATGTTTTTATGTTATGATAGCCTTTGAGCTTTCTACCAGGCAGACCATTTTGAATTATTGTCTTGTCTTTTTCAAGACAGATACCTTAGTCTCTAAGGCCTGTTTTTAACCTGATTTATTTCTTTACTCATAGTAACTTTCCAGCAAGAGCTTTGTACTGACATTGGTGCTTTGAAGAACATATCAAAAAGTTGGTTTTGGGTCAAAAATTTTCAGTAGAGAGCTTTGTACCTAATCATAACAATTTTTTAGGTCTATAACTATCCCATAAGCAAAATAATGCAGGCTGCTTAGTCACTGCTGCCATATCACACTTTTCTGATATTCCCAGTTATCCCAGCATATAGCTTGATTAACTTATTTCTCCCTGAGTTCCAAAAGAAAGCAAAGATATAGAAAGTCAACCCAAAACAGCCATAATCTTGCATAATTTATGCAAATAAAGCAGACATACACTCATCCAAAGGCAGGAGAGAGATGAGGAACTAAAAAGTTGACTTCAATATTTCAGAATGTGAAGTTATTTAACTTATATTGTAAATACATCACAAAAATATTTCCCCCTTTAATTTAGCCCCCAGTCTTTTAAAAGATAAAGTCAGGAGGTGAAGCAGACAGGACACAAAGCAATTTTTTAATTTGGTTCATTATTAAAATGAAACTTACTTGAGGAGCAAGGTTAAGTTTTCCAAAAGACTCATTCCCTTATAGAAATTAAGTTTTAGGTAGGAGCATTTTGTACAGCTGAAATCATCACAGATATGCAGGCAAACAAGGTCTCAAACTGGTATAGAAACTGTGCAAAAATTGTGTCCTAAGTAATTCAACCTGAGGTTACTGTCTCATTTAACTACTTTTCTTTCTAAATGATGCAAGTGAAGAAATGTTATTTCTGTAGTCTATTACTATTTATGATTCCATGGAGAGAAACACAGTCACATTAAAACAGGGAAATACTCATAAACTTGAGAAGAGTTTTCTTCTGGGGCATTTTATTGTGGAGGTTTGAAAATTGGACCACGATCTCTAGGTAATATTTCAGGGAAAATGGCATTTCATAGTAGAGAGCATTGGTAGATAGTAAATATTGAGGATTTCCATCCCTACAATTAACTTTCTACAGTTAGTTTTAAGGCCATGTATTAGGACTTCAAAGTGGATTCATCAGTCACTGGATAGTTTATCTTCACATCACCACCTGTCTAAGCTGAAAGCTGCTCAGCATTGGCCAAAAAAACTGAATGCACTTCTCATCCTTCATTCCCAGCTGTAAAGACCTGTTGGATATTAGAGGTGTGTGTGTGTAGTGTTGAGTGCAGCTGAGGAGAGGCAAGAAACAAAATAGAAGTGGTAGACTAAATTTGCTTATGTCTGCTGAGGAGCAGCAGGTTCATGTCATAAGCTTAAAGATGCCACAAATTTGTTTTTAAGCTCATGATGTATGGTGATATAATCCCCTCACTTTTTTTCCTTCCTTTATTGAAAGTATTGACAATTTAGTTTTGATCCTCACAAAGAAATTTGCAACAAAATTTGCAAAGAAGCAGGCCTGTCTAAAATACTTTAAAAAGGAAAGATTTTCGCTTTTCTACGTAGCTTAACATATAAATCACAAAACCAGACAAAAATATGACAGAACTCATGAAGATTTTATCTGCTCATGGTAAATGAACTTCCTCTATCAGTACTCACGTAATTTTTCAGCTACAATAAATAATAGGTAGAAGTAGCCCACCCATTTTCAGAATGGAACAAGAACCTATGAATTGCAGTTCTGCGATTTATCATCCACTCTTCTGAACACTTCTGTGACTGTAAGGCATTTTTGTTTCTTAAGTGACCCGAGGCAAGAGTCAAACTGCAAGACAAAATATTTAACCTGCTGACTAAATTTCCAATTCTGCTGAATGCATAAAGGAATCAAAGAGAAAGTCCAAGAAGTCAAAATGTTTTACCATTAGCCTGTATTGTGGGAAAAATTGTCTCAGCTTGAGAATTTTTATACTATTTAATTTTCCCATCCCATCTCCTTGAAGTTCCTCCACCCAGGATGCTTGGGAACAAGCACCCCAAACAAAACTTGGTCATTTCCCTTAGTCTGAGGGAGGAAAACAAAAAAAAAGTATTTTTCACTGTCTAACAAAGAAAAGTAGTTTTAACTTTTATGACTTGAATGAAGCATTGAGAGAGAATATGCACAGCACCTTTTTTGACTGCAGCCACAGTATAAATATTTTATAAGTGAAAGGAAAAGCCTGCTTGGTATTTTGTTAGTTGATCCTATAGCTCCTAACAGCTGAAATATCTCAAGTCTTGCTAGTTTGGATCCAAACCGTGCTTATTTTCTTATTGTAGTCATGTTATAGCCAGAAAATAGAGTGTATATGATAGTATTTCCTTTTGTAAATTGCTGTGTATCTGGAAGCCTGCAAAATATCTCTGGACATATTGACACAATTTTTACAAGTCATTATCCATAGCCATTTCACTGTAGACATGCCAGTAGATCATGTCTTTTTCCAGCATAGTTGAAACAGTCCTAGTGATTTCAGCATTTAAAGGAAGCCATATTTTTGGTGAGATAATAAGATATATAAAAACATGTACATATTCCTATGGATTTATATCAGTTTGGTGAAAAATATAGCTATGCAGGTAGACAGAAGTAAAACTTAAATATTTATGTTACTCATTCTTAAGAGAAATAAGGTATAGGAAATAAGTTAATATTATCACAGAACATTATCAAGCCAAGGTATTAAATTTATCATTTTAAAAAAAAACAGTTCATCTGTTTGGATTACTCCAAGCATTCAAAGAAGAGCCCAAATTCTGTTTCTCAATGACAAGGGGAAAAAAAAAAAAAAGAAATCAGAGTAACATATCAGCATGGAGTTTGAAAAACGAGGTTTTGGATCTGTTCTTGTTTAGCCTACCATGATTTAAGTTAAATTGCAATCTGTAAAGAGGATTATTATCCCACTGTTCCTGCCATGGATTCTTAATGGCCACTTTAGAGACTTCAAGACTCATTCAAGATAAGATAACAACTTGATAAATACAACTCTCAGTTCAGCTGCAGTTTCATCTCTTCCGTCTCCAGCTTTTGAGACCAGTGAGGGCAATCACAGCTCCATGTGAAAACCTGCTACCTTCAGAGGGAGGACACAGCCCAAGAGTGACATCCTAGCAAAACAGAACAAATTTCTGCCTGTTCCAGAGTCACTCTGGAGCTTTCACAGCAAAAGAAATGGCAAACTTGTGGGCCAGGGGAGCTGTCTGAGAATGTGACAGATGAAACCCTGTCCTAGCACTGCCTCCTAAGCCTCGTATAATTTGTTTTCAATTGTTAAGCCAAATTAAATATGGCTGTGCAAAATACTTGAATTCAATGTTTCTTTTTGTTTTTTCTGAAATGAAGACATACCTTTTATTTGAAAATATATTTGCTTCTTTCCAATATTTGTGGATTATTTTTATTTTTCTTTGACTCTTCAGTCTACTTCTAGATAAATATCACATTGGAGCAGGTGCTAGATTCATCAATTAAAAATAGGATCCTCATTTTGTTTTCCAGCAAACTTCTGAGAGCAAAAGAGGAGCAAGCCTGCTGGTCAGCAACACTATCTCATTTGGACACTATTTCTAGTGACAAATACAGATTTGAAGCACAGCTTCATCAGGTAGGAAAGAAACACCTTTTCCCCTTATGAAATATTCATTCTTTTATGGTGGTCAAAGTGAAAAAAGGAAAGCCTTTAGTGAAGTTAGACCAACCTTAAAGTTTTTAGTCTTGGTACATCATAAAAGGAAGGTAAGGAAAGCTTAAATTCAGAGGGTTTATTAAAAGATCTAAGAAATCCTGCTGGCTCAACTTCTATAGCACTATTAATAAAGATGCTTTTGTAGGTAAAATAAAGAAAAAAAAGATTAAAAGGAGCAATGGATGAGGGGATGATTTTTAGACTGTATGAAATGTAAGAGGTGAAACTTATTCTCTGGATACTATCATATTAAAGGACATTTTGCTAATATTAGCTGTGATGACATAAAATCTGATTTTCTGATTGTCAGAAAATGACTTCTGGTACATATTTAATTTTGTTCCTAAAGATGGATTTGCTTTACACTGTCAGATGCACAGTTAATCAAATATAAAATGTGAAAAACCTTTCCCCAGTTTCCCAGTTTCTTTACCAGGTCTGGATAAATTTGATTTGCTAATGTTTTAAGCATACACAAGATAAATCCTGAGCTGCAATTTTCAAATTAATCTAAATGTCAAGGCTCTCTGCTTGTTAGTCAATGAGTGGAGTATTTTTAGTGTTGTTATATGTCCAATCTAAACTCTTCAGATGAGTACCTACAGGTTTTTTTTTTTAATATCAGATGGGTGAGTGATCAGAGCCTTTTTTTATTCTTATAGGGTCTTTGTCACCTGCCTTTGCTTGACAGGTATCAGTTGTCCCACATTCTTTGTTCAGATAATTCTTGCTTCTCTGTTCATTTTTTTTTGCTCTCCTACCAAGGAGATTTTTTTTTTTTTTTAAACATGAAGACTAAATTATCCACAGCTTACAAAAACACACTTCAGTTATGAGTTTTATTGTGCACTACTGCAAAGAAACCAGAGAGAGAATGGACAGCAATACATTACATTTCTGCAGAGGTTTTTCCCTACCCCATTTTTTTATAACTTGCAAGAAATCTTCTGCAACAGAAAGGATAAGAGACATAAATAAGCCAATACTGAGAAATAGAGAAAACATGACTCAGGGACAAGTTTCCACAAAACAATAAAATCAGCAAAAAAGTAGCTACAGAGTGAAGCACCAAAGGCAAAAGTTATGCACATTTTAGCCACAAGCCTCAATTTACTGCAGTCATCTCACCTTTTCCTGCAAGCAGAGAGAAGCACCCAATTCACCTAAAATTGACCTTTTACTGCAGAAAATGATGGTTTGATTAACTCTGGCTGAGTTGATAAGTGCCTCACTTAGGACCTGCAGCTTATTGTAGCTGCTGGCTCACTCTCTCTGCTCTCAGTGGCTCCACTGGGTGAAAGTGAATTTGAAGGACCAGGGTACACCAGCTCCTGCATCAAGCCCTTTGCCAGCACAGGACGGAAGGGTCCCATCGTGTTAGGTTCAGAAAATAAAACCAGCGACCAAAGGAATGCCCTCCAAACCATGCCAGTGCTGCCAGAGTCAAACATGCAAATGGAAAAATAAAACTAGTAATAAATAGGATATTTACTAACAGAATCAGGCCAACGATATCAATGTGAAAACTAGGAAAGCACTGTGACACAAGTAATACATATTGGCTTGATATTGGAAGCTCTTTTCAGCATCCAACACAATAAAAGTCTGACTTGCTCTGTTATTGAGTTGACACCTGTTTTGCTGGTTTGGGCTGAGGTTGAGTTAGATTTCCTCACAGTGTCTGCCATGGGGCTGTGTTTTGGATTTGTGCTGAACACAGGGCTGATAATATTGAGTTGTTTCTGTTATCGCAGAGCAGGGCTTGAACAGAGCCAAGGTTTTTTCTGCTTTTCATACTGCCACTTGGCAGGGGGTCTGGGGGTGATGGGAGGAGACACAGCCAGGAGATGTGCCCCAAACTGACCCAAGACGTATTCCAGACCATCTGACATCCTGCCCAATATATAAAGTGGGGGCTATGGAGGAGCTTTGATTGATGGAATTTGCCTTCCAAAGTAAACCACTACCTGTGGTAGAGCCCTGCTCTTCTGGGGATGGGCATGCCCATGAGAAGCAGAGAATTCATTCCCTGCTTTGCTTGTGTGCATGACTTTTGTTTCCTTATTAAACTATCTCAAATCACCAGTTTTTAGCATTTCAGTTTTCTCCCTGTTTCCATTGGTGTGGGAGTGAGTGAGCTGCTGCCTGGGGCTTGGCTGCTGGCTAGGGTTAAACCACACCACCTGTCAAGGCTCTTGGTGTATCCCTAAATTTCCCCCTTTACTACCTGCAGTAAATCTGAGAGAGACGTAAGGGAATGCAGGACAGACTGCTGTCATCTTGTAGAGAATTATCTGTTTCATAGCAATAGAGTTAAAAAAACCTAGCCCTAAAATGATCAATTTTTTTTGGAAATGAGGTAAAGTACTGAGCTTCATCAGAGCGGATAAAAATAGGAAAGAATAAATAAGAACTATTTTTAATCAGATGGTTTCTTAATACTTATTTTAGAATACTAAAATTAAGCTAAGAACTCTACAAAGTAACTATAAGGGTATTGCAAAAGCATACACATTCTCTCATTCAGTTCTAGAGGACTTTAGCTTAAAATTTTCATGTGTTCTGATCTTCTTGGACTCACTTACTAGGCACTCAAGTAAATAAAATTCTAGAGGATTAGGTTTTAGAGGTAGAATCTTTATTCCACTAAAGAATCCAAGACTAGAACATCCTATGCTACAAAGCAAAGGATAATTTATATAAATTTAAATAGCAGTAAATAGGAATTATAACTGTGTAAGCCTAAGAGCTAGGAGCACTTTATCCAAATGATTTCTCTTGCAAAACCCCATTAAACTTTTCATGTACCTTTGTAGTGCCATAGTAGAAAGTGAATATCAAATGGCATGATTTTTATAAATTTCATGTACAAGAGACCCTTACAAGCCTTTTCAATACAGTGGTGTAGCAGTTCTGGCCATGGAGGGTCCTCTAAAGCAGAATTACAGTCTTCATGGGTTAGTGAATGTAGTGGTTTTGGTTCACCAATTTGAAGTTTCCCAGCCTATACATCAATAATTGTTGGGGATCTAGCTCTGGCCAAATCACCAGTGCACACACCAGAATTATTTACTCATTTCCTGCTGTGAGATGGGATTAGGAGGAAGGCAAAGCAGGCTCAAACTTTAAAGAGTACAAAGAAAAAACTTCATTATTGGAAACTATGTGAAAAAAAATAATAAGAATCAGAATAAAACTTTCAAAACACTTCTCCCCTGACAACTTCCTTCACACTGACAAGGTACAGAAACAAATCAGTCAGTTTACCATCTCTAAAATAGTCTTTCACCAATTTATGTAGGGAGAGAAGACTTCATCTATGGATATTTCTCCCCAAGAAACAGTTTTCCTGTGTCCTCGATGTCCCAATGAATCAGCTGCCTGGGAGAATGGAAATCTGATCACTGTAAAAATCCTTTCCTGGACCAAAAGTCTTCCCAAAACCATTATTGAGGACCATGACAACTTATGGGACACACTTTAAGGATTATTGCAGTTCAAACAAAAGCTCTCTTTGTCTTTGAAAACAGAGGTCTTTCTTCTTTTTCTTCCCTGGGGGGCAGCACGGGTCTTCATCTCTCCTCTTTATTCAAACCTATGGGATCTCAGGCATTTCAACCTCTGCTTACTTCAGCACAAATGCCTCTGCTCGTATCTACAGTCAGAACATTTCATCCACCCCATAATTCATCTCTATGAGTTACAGGGAAACAAGAGTCTCTTCTCCAGAGCGTAAAGAAGAGACTTTTCAGTCCAGGAGTGAGGCACCTCCATCAATCCCTTCCATCTGGGACCTGGCTCTTCCTTCTGTCTGACCTTGGTGTTTTCATGCTGTTTCTGTGCCTGTCTTCATCTCAGTCCTTTTCTTTCACCCAGGAGAGAGAACAAAGTGTCTGCAAGTCTCATTCTGGGCAGTGAAAGAGTTCATACCAGCCAGACTAGGTCTGGTCACCTTCTGAGATGCCAGAAATGAAATAAAGATTCTCAAGGTTTTTCATCTTTACATGTGTGTTTTACAAAGGTGCATAAACTGTCTCATTGGTGTAACAATGCGTCAATATTAAAAATCAGACGTGCATTGGTCCCTGTCAGGTCCAAAGGAGGCCACCCAAGTCCTGACAGGAAACTATTTCAGGAAATTTATACAAACCACCACAGTGAAGCAACAGAAGGATGATTTCTACACGCTATTTCTGTAGTGTGTATGCAAAGGAAGTATGTGGGAGGAAAACACAAATGGACTTGAGCATATTGATTCACCAAAGCGAAAAAGCAGACCAAATATGAAACAAGATTCCATTTTTGGAGTAACTAAACTGAAAATGCAGGTTAGATGAAGATTTCTCTTCCGCTAAACCTGTGGAGAACAAAGAGGAACAAGCATTCCTTCTCTGGTATCTCCCATGATTTTTCTGCTGTTTCCCCTTCAAACATTGTGTTATAAACTTTGGGCAAGTCCTCAGTCATTACAGAAAAAGGTTGTATCCAAGGCAGGAAAAATGAAGGTTCCACATTAGCAATTCTGGCCAATCACTTTGAGGGAGAGTTGGTGGAGAATGGGGGAGCAGGGAGCAGTAGGGCACGGAAATTTAGGGAGGACCTTTTTGGCCATGGAGGTGTTACTGAGTCTTGCAGGCGTAGTCTCCAAAGCACCACCACATTACCAGCTCCAACTTGCTTTACCTATTAACTGCAGACAACACACCCACTCCTCCCTTATCCAGGTGAGGAATCAAAGAATCATTAACGTTGGGAAAGACCTATAAGGTCACTGAGACCAACCATTAACCTAACTCTGCCATGCCCACCACTAAACCGTGTCTCCGAGTGCAGCATTTACACTTTTCTGAAGTTCTTATGTGACTGTCACCGAGATCCAGCCTGGCAGCTACCAGAGCATCATGCTCCAGCCTCATCCATGCAGTTCTCAGCCTGACAAGGAGTTTTCCTCCCCTACCTTCTACTAAACACAGTGGAAGGCAGATTCCAGGAACTCCCACACTGTCCTGGCCAGTTCTCATGTTCTTTAGTAGACTTGGTTAGGGTTTTATCTTTCCATTAAATAAATATTAGGTAGTATTTTTGAATGTCAATTCACTTATTTTTCAAGAAATCATACAGCCATACAAACTCACACCAAAGAGGAATAGTATGGTACTCCTCTATGTTTCAAGATGTATGGAAGCTGCACTTCAAATAAGACATTCCCAAACCCAGCAATCTGAAATGCCTTCCACATTTGTTGTCTGCTTTATATTTAATGTTATTAAATTTAATGTTATTAATCTGTTATTCTGCAGAATTATTTTGAAAGAACTAAGAGCTTAATGAGTGTTATGAATATTGATTTTCAAAGTATGCTACCTCATGATTCTACAGCAAGCCTAACAGATTTATTCCTCACTTTCTCATGAACAACCATCCTTAATTTAGCTTTAAACAGAAGTTTCATATATTTGAAATACTGTTAGAACTTCAGTGTTTTTACCTGCGGGCTGCTTTCAGCTGCTTAATAGCCTGAGCCCTTCTGAAACCACAGCTCCATCATTAAATGCTAAATAAGCGTTTGATGTGTTTGGTTTGGTGTTTCCCTCCAATCCCTCTGCCCATGCACTGCCATTTGTCCTTTTCTTAGGCCACACTGAAAGCAAGTCCATTAAGCTGCAACTAAGAAAATATAGGAGGGGAAAAAACATCTCTCATGCAGAATACAGAACAGGCCCTGAAAAGAGGAGTTATTCTGAGATCTGTGAATGTTTTGGATTGTATAGTTATTTACTTTTTTTTTGGGAGGGAGATGTTTGTAAAAAGTACCCACAAATATACATCTCCTTTTCAATGATCCTGGTGTTTTAAAAGATGTCCTGCAGATATAGGTAGGCTATTTTGTCATTGCCATTTTGTCAGCTAGATTCTCCAACCAAACTCCTGTTCTGTTGTATGCTGTAAAGGGGGCACGTCTGGATATATTCTTGCTGGATTTTACAGACCAGAGTAATAGCAAAAAGTAAATAAATATGCACAATGTAATATGCAAATGTAAGGAGGAATATCCATAAAAAACCCTAAGCTTACTTCCACTATGCTGAACTGCAAAATATGAATCATCTGGTTAGTTGTGAATAGAAAATGTAGTTTAGAACTAAGACTAACTGCAAATATCAGAACATCACAGATGAAAACATTTTGATAGACCAATAAACACATTTAGGACCTTATGCTGTGGCTAATTTTAGCAATTTTGCCTCAGTCAGAAGCAGCACTTGGTTTACAAATATTTAGTAGGTCAAGTATGAAGTGTCCTTTGGAAAATTCTATGTAGAACATTTTAATAATAAACTAAACATTTGTCCTAATCTTATTCTAAATAAACACACAAAGACAACATAATCCTTCAGAATTAACCTTTGATCAAATACAAGTACTCAGTAGAAAAGGAGTAGCTCTTTCTCAGCTCATTTTCCTTGCCTTAGGGTATTAGTTAGCAAGTTTTTTTTAATTTAGTTGAGACTCAAAGACATATCCAATTGCAAGCTCTTCTATAAAAACATACCAGGGAGTAGCCCATATTCTTCAGCAAAAACAGAATAAGCAGTAGAGATGTGTGCCCTAAAAATCCCAGGTGCTAAAAGTTGTTCCTAATATACCACCACAAATGCCTCCATGCCTGACTTAGTCATCACAATGAATATTTCTGAATGGAAATTACCACGTTTAGAGGGAACAAATTCTGAGTAAGGACCACACAGAAGTCACTTTAAATTGGGAGGGGGAAAAAAGCACTTAAAGTGGTATGGATTAGGAGGGTGTTTTTTTCAGAGTACGCCAGAAACAAGGTTCCTTAAGTAAGCACAGAATAAAAGCCAGACACCAAACAGTGGTACCACAAAGCTCTTCTAAGATGATTATGAATATCACCTTCCTTTCCAAACATCCATAGACTAAATTCAGATAAGCTTGAAAAATTCCTCTTTTCTCAATTCCTCCTTTCATTTTCTCATCTTGTATTAATACAGCCATTGAGATCCACCTTTCCAAGAAACAGAAAATAGGGGCTTGACCAAAATGCCATCTCTCCTCTCATTGCTGCTGAAGCTGGGGGGTGTGTGCACCTTTTCTCATTACTGAGCAGATGGGGAGGCTTATTCCAGTTCTTGGAAGCCTGATTACATAGGTGGTATGCAGGGAAAGCTAATCAGAGGATGCTTTCTGCTAAGTGAATCCTGGCTCATGGTTGACAACAGAATGAAATCAACAGCACAGAGATGGACTTCCAGAAGCTTACTCTACTAATAATGACAATCTATGGCTTATAAAGCAGGACTGTACTAAAAATACTCAAGAGTTTAACTGAAAGAGAGGAAATATTAGCTGTGAACCCCACGGCTTTTCTCAATAAGTGTCAAAACCTCAAAGCTATTGAAACATTGTTTTTTGCATTTAGTATTTACAATGCTGTGATAGTAGCAATGAGATAATTATAACACTTCTGCTACCAAGGCCAGGATCCACCAAAGCCAAACATCAAGTCATTATTTCTGTCATTCCACTAGAAGGGGTGAGGCAGGCTAAAGGGAAGAGGAGAGCAATATAGGCTTTTACTTTGAGATACTGTTTACAGAAGCAGAATATTTGTTTCCAGCACAAAGCATTCTGCATCTTGTGCAATTGAATTACCATGGAGTTTTTGCTACCTCCCTCCTATTGCGTATTTTTTTCTCCCTACATCTTGTTAATGACCAACTCAAAAGACCAATGCCACAAGAAAGAAGGCACATGAAGGGCACAGTCAAGATGTCAATTTATGAAGTGTCCTGGAGTACTGCAGGCTCTGTGGAATTATTTTTCTATTTTGTGATGACAATGCAAAGTGTAACTTATCTTGTGGTGAAGCTAATCATGCAACATGAGATTGCTCTGGGAATTTTTATAGAGCATCTGTGCTACCTATGTAGTTATAGGGGAATCTGTTTTCCAAACTTCATCCATGCCTTTCAGATATATGGCAATTTAGACTAACCTGAAAACCCATTAAGTAAACATTTCTAGGATTGTGGTCTGGGATCTCTTATAAAGTATTTTTGCTCAAGATGACTCAAGCAGTGTATCAGCAGCATCATAAATTAAACAGATACATTCTACTGATCACAATTGTCCAAAAATTTAGTCTATGTACCAGTCTGGAGAAACCTATTTATCAGAAAGCATTGTCTCAAGTTATGTAATTGGAAGTAAAATCTTCCCTTTAATAGTGTCTGAATGATGTCTCAGAAAACAGATAGGAAACTTTACTACTTGTTAGTCCAAGGTAATCTAGCCTCTCTCCTCTTTTCAATTCCTATACTGCAAAATATAAAGTACAGTTAGAGGCTGTAAGATACATGAAGAAATTTTTTTAGTGGCATTCCTTGCTGGTAAAGCTCCAAAGCAATCACCAACCTGATTTTGGCACCATGATTCAAGGAAAATACAAAGCAGTAGGGAAATAATTTAAAGAAGAGTAACAAACATGATCAAGGTTGAAAAGAAATTATATCATTTGGTCTAACAAAGACTGAAGGGAGATGTGTAACAACTTTTTTATCTTTTGCACTATAAATTATTAATTAGTAGAGACTAAACATTTCTTCACATCTGATGAAGATAAGGGAAGCAGTAGTGGGTTTAATAGCAGCAAGAGACTTCCAGGTGAAATGCACAGCACTACAGATGGCTAAGTACTGGAAGAGAGTGCCTAGGGAGGCAGCCAAATTTCCATTATTATATTTAGAACAAACTAGATAAATATGCATCAGGAATAACATAGGAAGACCCAATTCTACCTTGGGGCTGAAAGTGAAAAATGATCTCTTCAAAATTTCTTCCAAGTTTATTTTACAGGATTTCTCCTAGGATTCTTTGCTATCTGGACTTCTCAGACCCCAGCAAGCTCCCTGCTTGAATGCACGACAGGTTTTCACTGTTATCCAGGTGAGAAACTAGCAATTGACTCAGGTGCTGCCATGCTGAGATGCCAGAAGTTTGCTGGCAAGTCAGCACTATTAGTGGAAAAATCCTTTGAGAGTTCTGTGGTAGTACAAGGTTTAAAAGCTTGAAATTATGGACAGCATTGTCCAGTTGTAGGTGTGGACTTGCTGTGTTTACAGCACTGCAATGTGTTTTTTGTCAGAGCATGTAAGGCCCATTTCAGGCCACTAATCCTTGATTATGAGACAATTTAAATCAAATCAACTTTATATTAGTAATATATGTTCCAGCTGGATGGGATTCTGTTAATATTGAGTTTGTTTGCAATCATATAGATAGAAGTAATTACATCACATATGAAAGTAACATTGTGCCACATCGGATCACAAACAGAACTCAATTGTGGCTTGCATAGCATTCCTTACTACTTTTATTATCTTCTCATAGGTGCTCTGCACAGAAAATATACAATTATTTCAAAACCTGCTTTTATTTTCATAGTCCTTCGTTGCCTGAACTAGTAGACAGTTTTCTCAGGAGCAAATATGAGAAAGCAATATAAACCTTCCTTAAGAAACCAGAACATCACAAATCCCACTGTTGTTCAAGTGCAAACTTCATCTTCTCACTTGGTAATTAAGTACATAAATCAGTATTAATAAACTTTAAAAGGTAATAACTTAAAATATTACTGAAGAGACACTTTTCACGTTTTCCAGCTGTGAAGAGAATGGCCAAATTACACAATTCCAAATACTTCTGCTGCTTAATGCATTGCTTGAAAAAGCAGTAATAGATAGTAGTTAATCAGGCTGAGGAATGTAAACAATTTTTTAAAATCCTGGCCACGATTTTTAATTCTATTGGGTGCATTCTTGCAAAGTGTCATAAGGGATTAATCCATCCACATAAACTCCAAATTCCTGAAAAAAAAAAAACTTGGAGGAAATTGTACTAATATTTTCATAAAAAGGGCTAACTCTGAAAAGGAACCTCTTCTCAGGGAAGTCAGACACATGAAAGGCTTGAGTGCTCTAACCTATGGTTAAAAGAATGTCTGTCTGGAGCTTTAATCTCTAGTAGGAAAACAGGCTAACAAGCACCTTCCAGTATATTGAAAGTTATTATTTTTAAGTTCAAGACAAAAGTAATCAAATTAGAACAAGTTATAAAAAGGTCTCCTCAAAGATGTGCAGAGTATCTACAGATACAGACCAACAAGGATATATTAAAATATGAACTGATATGACTCAGAAAGGTATTTACACTTGCTAAAATAAATCATTCTTCAGCTTGGATAGAACATTATAGTGTGGTAAACAGTGCTTCCAATACCCCAAACTACCTCACAGCAATCAAACTTGGGCATTTCTACATGGTACAATTTTATGCCATAGAAATGTATCTTAAATGAACATTAGTCATGTTGCCTAGCAATAGGAAACAGGAGAGGACACTTCTCCTTAGCATGGAAGTTGTAGGAAGACCAATTACAAAAAAAACAAAGACCAAACCTGCCAAAAGTCCAACATGACCAACCTACAGAAGATAAAAGGACAGACAAAAGAGAAAACTTCATAGCATATTTATTTATATCATACAGCATATTGCCTGTGAAAAAGTCACAAGTTTAACTGTATTTAGAAGACTGGAATGAGAATTAGAACAGCCTTTCAGCAAGAATGGGGGGGGAGCAGACAAAAATGTTAGCCATTTTACAAGACTACTCCAACTGAATAACTTTAATGCTGAGTAGATACCAGCCAAGCAGTGATGTGTTCCCCAAATAATATTATTATGCTTGTTTTTCTTGACTATTCTTTGAATTCTTAGAAGCAGTTTTGAGCTACCCTCCACCTACTTCATACAAAACATGGGCTGAAAGCTTGGCAGGGTAATTGAAACTGGAGTGGCCACACTCCCCAAGTGATCAGTCTGTATAAAACTTCCATTATTTTAGTGTCAGAAAAACAAAGCAGATTGTCTTAAACAAAGTACTTTTAGTTCCAGTCTTAGTCCTGCCTCCCTTCACTTTGAGAACCAGTGATTTAACTCCTCAGTCACAGAGAGAAGCTGGAGGGATAAAGATGAGGAAAGAAAGTTCTGACAAATACCACAACTCCAGATGGAGAGAAAACCACATTAAACTAACAAGAAAAATAAGAATCTGCCTTCAATTAACATCCTCAGCTTAAGAAACACTGGTTTACACTAAACAATGTGAATAGATTCTAACTAAAAGGCCAGAAGTTACAATGGCTTTTATCTATACTATTGTCCCAAAGCTGCTGGAAAATTTACAGTTGAGTGTGTAAGAAACTACAAGCCAGACACCTCTTAAAAATGCTTAGTTTGTCATTAGCATAGAATATGTTAACCTGTTTTTTTTTTTTAGTGAAGCTCATAATTTGTCATTTTCAGATTCAGTCATATTTATGTTACACAAAGCTGTGAAATCATACTTTTTTAACAAGTAGAAAATAAAAAACAAACAAACAAACCAAACTACAATAAAACACACAAAACAACTAGCCACACCAAACAGCATAATTTTCTACTTGAATGGACTCCATCCATAATTTAAGAAGAAATAACTTGCTGTTAAAATGGACTCCTCTATCAGAGACTTTTCCCTTCACCTCCTCCATGTTGAAGCTGGCACACCACAAAGTGACAGATGAATTTTATGAGGATTGATTCATGCCAGTCTCTGAAGAGTAATTAAGTTCAATAAAGGCCTGTCAATATCATTTGGTATCAGTTGTCACTTTATATCATGTATAAAAGGTGCAGATGCACACAGAGATGGACAAAAACTGCAAGGACAGAAAGTGCAATTGAGCTAGGATGGGGAGGTGGTAAATATTAAACACACACTAGGACTGAAGTCCCTGGCTCACCTTAAAAAGTGTTGTGAACCACCCCTAAAGTCCAGTCCTCAGTCAGTATTCAGAAGCACAAATACTCCCAAAATGAAAGGTTAAAACTCATTACTTTCCTCTCTTCAAAGGACATACATTCCATGCTCACCCATCTGCAGATCCAAAACTCATAGAGCTTCTTAAGGCATTAGAAGAGGATAAGAGAAAAAAAACCAAAAACATATAAAAGGAATAATTGTTCGCTTTTCCCTCAAGTGAGCATACGGTTTTACACTTAATATAGGAACCTACACAATGTGAGCCATAAACCCAAATTCACACTCCCAGCTTCAGGCTAGTTATCCCATCTCCTGCATGAAGTGCTTCACATAAGAAACCCGCAGATAAAAAGAACACACAGCAACAATCCTTTTAAAACTGTTTTGAAAGCAAGAAGAGCATCCTATTCTGTCAGCAAGCCAGAGTTTCTGTGCAGCTGGAAAGGACATAAACACATCAAGATGAAGCAGTGCTGCAATCCACTAGTAGCAGAACTCCATGTGCTTTAATCCCAGCAAGAACACCAAGTAGAGAGAGATAAAACTCAACCTCCAGCCTTTACTCTATAGCACTTACCTATTAACCAATCCCGGCGAGATGGAGTCAGAGACTTTTCTGGAGAAGGCTGCCTGTGAAAATGCTCCACCCTTCCCCTGAGTTTTAATTCACACTCTCTGATTAATTCAGCCCTACCAAAAGCTGAGAACTACATGGCCTAGTGGGGAGCAGCTGCCCTTTCCAGGTTAAATGAGTTAAGTTAATTGAACATAAGAAACTCAAACTGCAAGCAGGAAGGCTCATGCAGGGATGTTAAAGAAAAGAGAGGACATGCTAAGTTTAAAAAAAAAAAAAAAAGGCTTTACATGTGGAAATATAGTAGGGCCTCTAGGATACATAGACCTGAACATTTAACAAAATACCAGGTGCCCAAGGATGAAGTTGGGGGGGCTCTTTTACATTTGAAGTTTCAGAGCAGGAACAGTGGGTGCTGATCTGATAACTAAGAGACTTTGGTATGCAGTAAGTGATCCAAGAGAAAAAATGAGAGTAGGTTTCAGCTTTTGGAGAAAGGAGTGATGGCTCTGTGAAATTCAGTGGAAGTTGGGTTTTTTCCATGGGCTGCTAGATGGCTCAGTCATGCTAACTATCATGACAGACAGAAGCTAAATACTCTTAAAATCCTGATGTTAAGTGCCTAACTCCCTTATGTCCCTTTTTTTCCTTTCCTGCCTCAGAACAGATCTTCTGGCCAAATTGTGATTGGGCCCAGATGAACAATCTGAATTGGAATTACTTTATTATGTATGATATTCATCTCATAATGAACCATTATTCACCATTTTATATTCTCATATTCCTATCAATGATCTAGAAAAGAAAGGTTTATCTACATCCTGTCCATTTCATTTAGGATATAGTTCTCAAGCATTCATTTGCAGATCACTGGAGGCACAGAGAATAGTTCTTTGTTTTTTTATGGAAATCATTGTTCTGTAGATAGTGAGGTTTTTTAGCAGTCATACTTCATAGTGACTTTTAGAAGTTTTTAGGTGATTTCATGACCAATTAATCTGAAATCCGTGTACAATTTCTTCTTTCCTGTGCTCCACATCTGTTGCTGGTAACTTTCGAGTAATTATTCAGCTTTGACCACAACTTTCAAAGCAGTAGGAAATAAAATAACAGAGGCCAAAGTGAGATGAAAAACAGTGGTTTGGCCTGTGACATTTTCAGCCAACAGGGGAGATTTAATATTAGTAAATGCAAAACCTAGTGATCAAAGAAAAGGAAGAATACATATAGAACAATGTCAATTAAAACATGGCAAGGAATTTTTTTTTTTCCTTCTTCTTCTGTTTTTTTTTTTTTTGTTTGTTTGTTTTTTGAGGGGGTTTTGTTTTTGGTTTTTTTAATGTTAGAAGGGGTTTAAATCCAATACAGTTTTTAAAAAATTGTTGATTCTTTCGAAGATTCTTCTGCCTGTTGTAAAACCTGCAGGGGGGAATATCTACATGAAATCTTGATGTCTTCATTAAGGCATTATCTATTCTAAGAACATTCTCAATTATCATGATCATCATTAGCATGTTTTATAGCATGTTCATTTATTTTTCCTCATTCTGAAATGTTAATCAAAGATTAAATTTACTGTAAATCAATCAAAAACATTTTCTTCATTTTTTAACACTAATCACAAAGTGTTGTGGTGTGCAGTAAATGAAATAAAAAATACTGAGTCATTGCTGTCAGTTCTTTTAATAATAATAATGTTAAAAACCTTGAAGTTTATAGCACTACTAATTTGAGCATAATGTACAATTGCTTTTAAATTTTTAAATTAATGTCTTTTATAAAAAATATAACTTCTTTAAAACTTATTTCTACCTCACCAACTAAATAATATTTCTGAAAACTTAAGAACTTTTATATTAGGATTTTTTTCCTAACCACAAAAAATATACTAAAAGATTACTGAATTAAAATAAACAGGCTAATTCATGAACAACTTTCCTTAAGGAAAAACCTAATTTAAAAATCAACTTTTAACAAAATTAATTTCAGTTACTCTTCTGGCTGCATTGTTAGAAATATTTGGTAAAATATTGTAATCTTATTCGTGCACTTGAGAAAAAAATCTACATAAATCAGGCACAAATTTTCTGAAATCCAAGTATTGTAAACACCCCTCAGTGTCTAATGTTGTCATGAATATTTAGCAGAAGTGTGCACAGAGAAGGCTGGACTCCAACTTCAATAACATTATTGAATAACATTCAATATTTGGAAAGTGAAAGTGTATTTTACATTTATTTAATGACAATAATGCTGAGTTTATGGCCTCAGAAGGAGAGAGCAGATTCTGAGTGACAGTAAATTTTGACTGTCTTTGGAAGTGTGGTGAGCTGACCTTGTCTGGCTGGCAGCCACTCTCTCATTCCCATTCCTCAACAGCACAGGAGAAGAAAATATGGAAAAGCCCCCAGGTGAAGATGGAAACAGGGAGATTGCTTATGAGTTATCACCATGAGCAAATCAGACTTCATTTGGAGGAAATTAATTAAATGTATCACTTATGGGGCTGCAAAGTGAGTGGGAGAAATAAACTCCGAACAGTCATGACCTGACAGCTATCCCTTCCTTCCTCCTTGGGTCAGCTTCATTCCTTTGTGGAATCTTCTGTCTCCTTTCCCTGAGTGATGCAGGGACATGGGACAAGGGGAGTTGTGGTTAGCTCATAACAATTTGACTTTGCTGCTCCTTTTTCCTCACATAATTCCCATGCTCCAGCAAGGGGTCCCTCCCCCTGGAACCAGACCTTCACAAACTGCTCCAAGGCGAGTCCTTCCCACAGGCTGCAGCTCTTCTGTGCTTCAGCTCAGATCCTCTCCAAGGGGTGAAGTCCATCAGGCAGAGACACCCTCAGCATTGTCCTCCACAGGCTGCAGTTTGTGCCAGAAAACCAGCTCCTGCGTGGGTTCCTCTTCTGCCAGGAGCTTGCTCCAGCCTGGGCTCTTCTCTGCTGTCCAAGGAATACCCGCTCTGTCATGAGACTCCCAAAGGCTGCATGGACACTGCAGCACCTCCTGACCCTGCTCATTCTCTCACCACAGAGCTCAGAGATGCTTCTCACACTTACCCCTCAGCTGTCACTGGTGGGCAGCACTTTGTCCTTCCTCACATTTGCCTGTGCCAGGGCTTTCCCTGAGCCCCTGCTGTGGCTGCAGGACTCAGCTGTGCCCTGGAGTGGCTCTGGAGCCCTGTGTGTCTGGAGCACAGACAGCATTTCACTCTGCAGTCCTTGAATACACAGCACTCTGAGCCCTTTCAGGCTTTTAATAGAATAGTTGGATGTCATCAAATTATACAGTTTCCTGGCTATATGAAATATTATAAAATAATTTTGCCACTCTATTTTTATAATATTGGTTTTTTTCCATGCTCATTTCAGCATAAAAGTACTTCCTCCGTGCTACACTTTAACTCCAAATTACCATCCAGCTTCAGCTAAGGAATTGGAAATCGATTCCTAAAACATTATATTGATGACAAATAAATGATAGGCAATTCACAACAAGCAAACTGAAAACTTTTGGACAGAAAATCAACATAGATATTTATGTACATACCAATGGAAAATAAGCTACATTCTAGGCTTCCAGAATTATACGCAGATTCTTATTTCAGAGTACAGAATAACTTGTGCAGAGAATATTTATTCTATTCCTATTATGGGGATCAAATTGTATGAAAATGTATGATAACCTTGATTCAGGTACCTGATGAGTAGTTAGCACAAAATATGGATCTGAGAATATCCTGTGTGAATGTTTGTTATGTCTTATGGCTTAGATCTGCTAATATGTTGAAATACAGACTGTGTTGGAAGACAAATAAGCAAACAAAGAATTGTTTGTTGAACATGCTGATAGCATGATTAACAGATCAGTTATTAATACTAAAAAGCATCATGCATAGGATATGCACAAAACTCCCAAAAAGTAGGGGTGGAAGGAATATAATTGTCCTGTTGTGTCTATATTGAAATTTTCTATTCTCTGGATTTTTTTTTTTTTCATAGTGTAAGAAAGACAATGGGAAATATCTCCATTAATGATCTGCTGAAAATACCAGAGTAAATGCTACCCCTAGGTTTTGGTCATTCCCAGATATCTAGGCTGCAGAGGACAAGTTAATGTAGAAAATAATATAATTGGCTGGATCTTGAGAACTGAGAACTTCATCTAGACACAGGATTGTAGCTCCCCAAAGTTCATATCTGAGGGTCCAAGCAATGAAAGTACTGACTGTTTGGTAAATTAAAATCTAGAAAGGGAATGATATACCAAAAATTATGTACCTGAAAAAAATCACAGCTACAATTAATTTTTTCTTAGCTTAAAAAGATGTTTTGAAATAACAGATTAAAAAAAAAATAAAAATCAGTGTTTCCTTTTGTAGAAACTAATGGAGACAAAAAGTCTTAGTCATAAATACAAAGTTTGACCTGCTCTGTACAAGCCCTTTTTTCCCTCAGTAGTGGAACAACACTTAGAAGGAAAGGTTTCCACAGCCAATTGGCTAATTTGAGTGATCTGAAGAGTTCCTATAATGGAGTTTGCATTTCTTCATACTTCAGTGTCTCATCATTTGTCAGTGAACACAATGAGAAGAGAGCAAAAGACAGCAGATGAGACAACGTGCTCTGGCAGAGGGCTACAATTAGGTGGGATCCAGAGGCTGTTAGTAGAGGCAGCAAGGCAAATTAGTAGTGTAAAAAGGTGATCTATTATTCCTTAGTGAACAGTGCTGCAATTATTTTCTCTCTCTGTATGGCAGGTCTTCCCCCCCACCCCTCCCAGCTTTTTAATTTTGCCACAGCATTAACTGAGTGAAATCTCTGTCAGGATTGCACCTACTATGGCTGGTGAACTTCTGTCTTATATTTCACAGACAGAAATTTGCTTGCACTCTCTGTGCGTTATTTGTGGAGACTGTGCATTATTTGTGGAGACTTTGAGATGGTTAGGATCAGTGGGTCTCAATCAGCACAGTAATAGGAGGTGCTGCCCCACCAGGTCACTGCAGTCATGAAGTTTCTCTAGGTCACACAAAGTTTGCATGTATTTCTCTTTTCCTATGCAGACAAAGCTTGTGGGTAGAAAAAACGTGAAAAATCTTTTTGGTCCAATAGCCCTACAATTTAGAAATAGGGTGGAAATGAAAGGAGTACTCATTGGTAGGTTATCCTTTTTATTTCGCCATAAAATTCAGTACTTTGTGACTTTTCCTGTGACAATGCGAATCACTTAGGGAAAGCATGATTCTAAACCAACTGCATGTTGCAATAAAAATAGCAATACGCATCAGGGGGTAGCAAGGAAAAAGAAAGATGGGAAGTAAATTTTTAACTATCTTTAGATGGAAAATGTAAGTCACTGCAAGATGGCAAAATTAATGGGTTCCACTTAACTTGAGATAGCTGAGTGAGCCTGCTGCCTGACAGCCATTAGTGAGCCTGGGCTGAAAATTCTTAGCTGGAGAAAACCATCTGGTAAGCACCATACAAACAAAACTGAATGCCTTGGAGCACTTGGAGCGTGCAGGCAATAGCAAGCAAGAGGCAAAACTGGAGTTTGGGAAATAGATAGCATTTCAAGCCAAGTTATTCAGACTGAGTGATTCATTTCCATACAGGCTTCAGCCTTGTAGAAACACCAGCACAGCCTTTCCTCAGGAATTTCTGGATAAAGAAAAAGTAAAGCAAGGTCGATCCCAAATACAGTTCTCTGTGAATAACCTAGGAAATAAGACAATCAGTTGGAATTAGAGCAGTGAACCTCATCTTAAGACAATCCTGAAACTGAATACATCTCTTAAATCTATCATAAAGAAAATAAAATATCAGATATGTTTATCAAACATTTCTAATCAGAAAAATATCTTACTTAGAGAGAAGTTCTATAATCTTCAATGGGTTATTCATGATAATAATAAAAAATATGGTTTATTTGGATTTTTTTTCATTGATATATTGAAGGGAAAGGGTAGGATCCCACTATCAAGCTGCACATCTATATCTGTATTACCTATTTTCAGTATCTTTGTATTTCTTAAGAGATTGTCACATGTAGAGCTTCACAGTTCAAAGGATTATAAGCAAAAATCCCAAAAAAATGGGAAAAAAAAAAAAGATAACAATTTCTTATTGCTAGATTATTGTTTTATTTGTTTTGGGGTTTTGGGCTGGCTTTTACTTTTTTTTAAATAAGACTTTTCCAAGAAATTGAGGTAATACTTTCAAAATCACGCTAGTACCCAGGCTAAAGCTGACAAAGAAGAGTCTTTCTGAAAGGATTTAGAAATGAAATAAATGGTTCTATATCTGTTATTTGGCTCCTAAGTTTATAAATTCACCTAAATAATAATTAGTTATGTTATGCTTTAAACAGTCTTTCATAAGTGACATCATACAAATCGAATGTTAAGTAAAACATATTACATGATTTTTTTCTTTTTTATGCATGGATAAATTCCCTTTCATAGCTGCCAAACATTGCAAAAAGAGTTCTAGTCAAAATCTTTTTTGGACAGAAGATACCACATACGTGGCAATTATGGTTTACTGTCATTGCAATTAACATTTTAACAGTCTAACGGTCCAAATAATTAACTAATATTTTTTAAAACCCTTTTTGGTAATAAAACTTGCATGCAAAACTTCCCCATATTTGCCTTTTTTTTTACCTTTTTGTGCTAAACCTGTTTTTCTTTAGAAAAGCTTCATTCTTGCTCGATGACATTGGGAAAAGCAGGGATATAGAACAGTTTATCAACAGGATCCAGAGGTCCTTACTGGAAGGAATACCATGTCCATACTGGCAGTTTCCCCAAAAGGGAAGGAAAACACATATTAGACCTACTTATTTCAAGACAGGAAATAGGAATCATTTAAGTCTTTAAAAGTAAATAACCGAGTGAGGAAATTTTCTAATACTTGTTCAAGCAAAGTATTTTTACTGCATTTTGTTTAGGATGTCACAGCAAAGTGAATATACACTGAGGGAAGAGGCAGACTTCCCTGTTGATCCACCCCATGTTCATTAAAATTTGGTTTCCAGAACACCATGGTTTGCAAATTTTTTTATTGCTTTTTACTCCATCTTCCAGATCAGGCCAGAATGCATTGAATAAAATAAATTTTAATGCATGTGGTTGGAGTATACATCTACACTTCACCCCAAATTAAACTTCACTTTGTTCATTGTCTTTCATTTAGTTTTTCCTCCATGTAATAGCAATCGTATTCAAGTGAATGTGGATCCTTTTTGTAAGAGTTTCAAAGGCATGATCATACTTTACTAAAATGCAAATATATCTGCTGCATATCCTTCATCCACTAATTTTGTAAGTCTATCAAAAAAGCAATCAAATTTGAGTGGCATGACATGATTTTTTCTTTTTGTTTATACTCATACTGATTTTAAAAAATTAATGGTTTTCATTATAGCAGCAAGATGATTCAATATAATGAAATGAGTACCCTGTAATAGAGAAATACAGAATAAATACGAACTGTAAGAACTGGAACTTCATTTTAAAGTTGTGGGTAGCATTCAAATATTTCATTATAATCTATATATTTCAGGAAAGCTAATTAAATAATGCCACATATAAAGATATTGCCAAAGAATGAAAATGGTGGATGCATTTTATTCTCATGTTAGGGTTCATCTGTTCTCCCACTCTAAGCCTGTGGGTCAAGATTCTTTTGAACAAAAATTATTCTCACACTGCCATAAGACATTTGGAGGTGTTCAAGGCCAGGCTGGATGGGGCTCTGAGAAACCTGGTTTAGTGGAAGGTGGAAAGGTGTCCCTGCCCGTGGCAGAGAGGTTGGAATTAGCTGATATTTAAGAACTCAGATTCATGGAATATTCTGGACTCATCTGACCCAAACCTTTCCATGATTCTACAACAAATGAAAGCATTGTCCAGGCAAAATGAATGTGATTTATGCATTTCCTAAGGTTTTTTAATAAATATTCTGTTACTCTTGTCTGCCACAAAGTTTTAAAAGTCAGGAGTGACCATAAAGCAGGCCATGGACTTTTTTCAAAAGTTCTTTCTGAGAATTAATGGTTCTCCTCCCTGTGTAATACTTTGCAGGTAAACTAAAGTTTGGCTTTTCAACACATATGTGATTTTAATTTTAAAGCAACAGATCAATTGCTCCCTTGGTAAATTGCTTCAGTGGAATACAACCCTCATTTTGTACAGCTGAATTCTAACCCAAATTTGATTGTTTTCAAACTTTAGTTTTTCAGCTATGTGTGTGTTTTCACTCTGTCAGTTTATGTAGCTTCACTGGTCAATATCTCATTCCATGGTGGATATCTACAATCCATGATCAAATCCTCTCTAAACCTTCTCTGCACAAACCAGAAACTACTGATGTTTTTTGGTAGGAGGTGAATATTCCAGTCCTTACCTACTGTTCTTTTGAGCATTTTCCTACAAATGGCAGTCTTTTTAACTTAATGAATTAATCATCTGACATAGGTATTGCTAAGCAGGTACTGAAGTCTGGGGAGGAGGTTAAAACAATTATAGGAAGAGATGATGTCATTATTTGAAGCCCTGCATGAACTGCTTCAGAGGGCTTCTAGTTGCTGTTGCACACACTGCAGCATCCAAAACTTGAATGGGAATGCTCTCAGGGTGTTTCTTGTCCTTGTGAGAGCTCATGTGAGACCTCATAGGGAACCCCAAGCAGCAAAAAGCTCTTTGGGTTTGCCTTTTGATTGACTGAAGAAGAACAGACTAGCTGGAAGACAGAACTGTGTGGGAGATGAAATGAAAGGAAAAGCATTAGTAATTTGCAGTTGTCATCTCTAGCAACGAGATGAACTGGCAGTGCCAGGGCTGAGCTGATCTCTCCTTTCACTGATGAGGAGTAACAGAGCTGCTTAAATGCCAGGCATAAACAAGGCATTAACACTACCTTAGTATCTACTAAGATAGTCTTCAGGCTCAGCTCAGCATCTCTGTACTGCTTACATTTCATGATTGTCAACACACAGGAAATGAGTGACATAACTCTTGCATGCTCTGACCTCTCTGCAGTAATTTAATCCATGGAAATCTTCATAATGGAGTTTGACTGCAGTTTTCTGCTTTGGATTGAGTTTTGAGGTCTGTTGTGGTAAAGGTCCTTAGTGGATCAGGCTGTGAGGAAAGCGTCGACAGAACCATTGCTGTTCCCTGCTTGCAAAGGACGTCCTATGAAAGATTGAATACCGCAGCTTGATTTTTATTTATTTATTTTCTTTACAAGGAAAGTCACTTACCTGAATTGTTGAATAGTACATGTAATATTTATTAAGAATGTACCAGAAGAAGGAAATCAGACAAAAAAAAATAGAAAAGCTTAGCTGCAAAATCCAACATAAGTTAGCTAATGACCTCAGGAGTCTCAAGTAAATCCCTTTTATTTGAAAATATCTAAATGAGGCTTCTACATATACATCTTGATTTAGATTCATTTTTTTTCTTAACAGACTGTAGAATAGGACAAGTTCCAAATTGAGATAAAGCACTCATTTTTTGGATGTTGGGGTAAAAAATCTGTTCCAGCATGGATGAAGGACAACTGTTCAATTGCGGCAGCTAACCATAAACTCGAGCCTTAATCTAAGAGTTCTTCTGAGTCAAAACAAGAAGCTGGATTCATGTTAACACAGGAAATTGGACAATTACATAATCTTGAGACCTCTTCCAACCTAAATAATAATAACTATTACTTATTATTATTATTATTATTATTATTATTATTATTATTATTATTATCATTATCGTTATCGTTATCATTATAATTATTATTTTAATATAAGGCATATTGCAGACATTAAATAAGACATTGAAAACTAGCTAGTCTAGGAAAGTGTCCTCATAGATGTATATACTGAATATTACACAGTTACTTTGCATTCTGAAATACTGAAAATTCAAATTACAATACAGAAGGTGATTTTTATTTCAAAATAAATTCTGCATTTGGGACCCCAAATTTGTGCATATAGAAAACTGGATTTACTCAAATATTATATGTGAGGAATTAAATTTTCTTTCCCTATGTAAAATAAACACAGAAAGCTCTGAAAATTCATATCAGATCATTTTTGTAAGAAAGGAAAAAAGCCTTCAAGAGAATGATGACATCATTTACACTTACTTAACCCATACATTCCTCATATGATTTTCTGAGTCTTATTCCTTCCTTTAAACCAAATCAAAGTAAAATGAGAGTTGAAGTCTTGAAATCTCACTGATTTTTCAGACTGAATTAAAGAAGATGGTAGGGATTCACCTCTTCATTGTCACAAGTCTCTTAATTGACCAATTGGGCAAGAGTGTTTCCTTGTTTAAAAGTGTTCCTTAGCCAAGAGCCTTGAAGGAACAAAGAGCACTGCTGGGAACATCAGCCTGGCTCTGCTCCAATAGATAGGATGCCCATGATTATCTAATCCAATGAGTCACCAAAAAATGAAGCACTCTAAACTTCTCCTAAAAGGTTGGGTTTTGCAAAAGTTTAGATGAGTAGATCTCCCTTAAGACAATAAAACATGAATAAAGATGTAATGCAGTTCATTATAAGGTTGTTTCTTTGTGCTGACATGATAATTGAAAACACAACAAGATTCACTGGACTACCAAACTTTCTCTCTGTTCTGCTGCTGAGCTGCCCTACCCTCTCTAACTGGGGGTTTTCTGTTCAGTTTGACAGGAGAGTCTGCTCTAATGGTTTACAGTGTAGACCAATCCATAGGGTTCAGTGTCTGCACCAGAAAAAAACAACTTTCTAACAAAAGCAATATGAAATCCCTTTTTGTGAGAGCAGAGAGAGTGAAGAAAAGCAAAATGAAAACACACCCTAGTTTTCACAAGTTTGTGTCTCTCTTACAGTATTTTTTGTGGTAAGATAGCATTTGGGTCTGTGTCTGTTTATCCTAATGCTTTAAAATAATCACCATCATCAAGGAATCTGAGCTGTACTGTATTTTAATTTTGGAGAATAAAAAAAAATTGGTAATTTATTATTTTGAATAACATGAAGTGACAGAATATTAGATATAAATACCAAGTAGAAAACATAGAAAGGGGTATTGAAATATTAACTCACTTAAAGTATTTTGAATCCTTGCTTTTAGCTGAAATCTTAAATTCAGCTGGAATTTTAAAGACTTTAACATTTAGTGATAAATAGTCCTTTGCAATCTGTAGATAGAATATTTCCTGAATACATAACAGTGACAGAAGACAAAGAGAGAATCTGAATTTGTGTGGGAGCCCCAGTGGCAAGTAGAACTCAGTTCCCTACATACACAGTGAGGTAAAAAAAAATAAAAATTAAATTACATCAGATTATTCTCAACTTCAAAGCAATAATGAAGAATATGAAACTCAGATAGTCTTGTGTACACCTGAAGAGTTATAAATATGTTCAAATTTAACTCTCAGCTGGATATTAATTAGCAATTCTGTTTTTTCCTTTCTATGGACAACAGTGTTTCTGTACACTCCACCTTCCAGCAAATGCTTGTTCAAGCAGTAGTGTGTACTTCTCATCAAAGAAACAAGTTTATTTTCAAAGTATTGACAAACTGTATTTTGAGACCTTTGAAAATCCTTGCTATACTGAAGGCTGCTCAGCACAGATACAGAACCCTTGAAAATCCAGCTATAATTTTTGGTACTGAACCTTTGAAAAATCAATCAATGTTCCTCTCCAAAAACATAGGTCTAAATAATCTATACACTTAACAAAAAACAACCAACCAAAAAAGAAAAATCACAAAACCAAAAACAAACACCAAAACACACAGGAGAGCAACCACCCTGCATATTAAATATACATTCATTAGTTACTTCAAAGAGACAGCAAAGTGTTGCTTTGTGAAAAGCAACAGTGACTCCTTTCTCATATTAAAACTGGGAAATTTTATATTTGAAGTAAAAAGGACAGGTGGTAAAATATAACAGTGTAAAATAAATGCTAAATCTATTCTAGTCACTAATTAACCTTGTCTCACATGATAACAAGCTCGAGAACATTTCCTGCTTTCCTGTATGCATACATATCAGAATTACACTGCAGAGAGTTTGGATGAGTTTGGGCTAATTCTGCAAGTTCATTATGTTCCAGACTTAAAGGTCTTTTCTTGCAAAATAGAAGGAAATAATGTCAAATTAAGGGTTATATTTCCTTCCTAACAGGAATGCCATGTGCCTTGACTAGTCCAAGATGTACCACATGAGTACCATGGGTTTGAAGATTTCCTCCAGAATATATTTCTGCCTAGCAAACATGCAAAATAAAAAACCCTTTTCCAAAGCTGCTATTAGACTTCTTTGCTTCAAACACATCACAAAGAGATGATTATGACATGTCTTAGCAGTCCTGCCCATCTCCCCCTAAATTTATATATATATATGACAGTACAGAATCGACATGTGTTGAACTAAAAATGATCTTACTGCAATTAAAATTTAGCTGTCATGTATACCCCCAAAGAAACTGGAGGGTTTGAAGCATTGAGCAAAGTTGTGCAAAACCTTGTTTCAAATTCTATTCTTAAACTTCTCAGGAGCAAGTTATAATTTGCCAAAATCATTTTTAATTAAAGAAATTTACAAATTAATTCCTGTAATTATTACTAGCTCTGTAAATTGTTTAGAAGCTTTAATTACGAACATTTAATATTCAAAATTCAAGCTGAATTGTGATTAAATGTAGTCCTATTTCTGCTTCTCTGCTGGATGAAAATAACTCTTGGAATGAATGATTTCAGAGTATTAAAAATACACAATTAACAGTTAAAAATGTGAAACTGCCTAATATTTACCTAAAGTTCGGTTTCTTCTTAATGTATTCTTACAGCTAAGAAATACTGCTGACGGGGCAAAAACTTTAAAAATTTGGAAAGAACTGAAAAGAGTTGCATAAGAAGTGCAGGTGAAGATGAGAGATTTTAAGGCTGAAAATCAAATGCATGGAGAGGTGTGTATGCTCAAATTTGTCTGTTTTATATATTTGTGTTTCTGTAAATCTTTACATAAACCACATGGCTGCAGACACAAGTTTGGTCAGGCATTAGCTCTGTACTCTTCAAGCTTGTTACTTTTTACTGTAATTTAAGTACTTTGAGGCCCTAAGAACTTTCATATTTTCATCATTTTCAATACATTTGACACAGATGTTAGTGGCACATGGATTATCTGCTTCTCTCTGATCAGTTCCTGCGATGGACTTTGTGCAGTGAGGAAGCACCTCCTCAGTAATACCTCCTGAGGAGCAGCCAGAAAAGTCCATGATTTGTTACCACCTATTCCTGCCAAACAACTCTAGAAAAGTTTACCAAGAGAACAGCTGGATTTTCTCTTAAAAAAGAAACAGCCCAAAACAACAAAATCCAAACTAAAGACTATAGAAGCTGGTAATATTCTATAGGAAAATTAAATTCATTTATTTCCCTGTGTGTGAATGAATCAGACAGGACAGTTCACTAATGAATGTCCAATTACACGGGCACCTTTCCCCTCTTTGAGGGTATATTCTAGAAAAAGACTGAGAGACAGGCAGAAAAAGGAAGACTTAATACTGTCTCGTTCATGATAGTTTTCTGTATTTCATTTCCCAACTAATTAACCTTTTGCTGCAGAAAAGTTCTGTGTTAAGAAGCACAGCAAAACAATCAAACAACTTATCATTACTGAAGGACTGGGTCTAATTTAAAATATTTCCACTCTTCAGAAAAAACATTAAGTTCCATAAAAATTTTCTATTCTCTCACCCCCTAAAAAAAATCATACTGGTATGCAGAATCCAAACTTAGAAAGTTTTTTTAAAATTTCTGTTTCCGATTGCTCATGTCAAAAATGTTTGTCTCTTAGCAATATAGAAAAACAGCATTTTTCATACCACAAATTGTGAATAATATATGTTTATTATGTTCAGACTTGTCATGCATAACCATGCATAACCTGCAATTTAAAGAAATAGCACTCAAAATGTACAGAAAGCATATGTACACACATGGGGTCTCCCTTTCTATGGGCACCCACACACCTTGATTATATATGAATGCACATATGTGTGTGTGTGTATATATATATATACAAGTATGCATCCCTTCTTTGTGTATGAGAGCAAACAATAAATATAAAATGTGATATGCAGTGTTTTTTATTGACTGAGCAAAGGGAATGAGGTGAAGTTCCTCATCCCTCTCAGCCCCAGACTGCCCAGAAGTCTTTGTACATGACCATCATCTCTGCCTTAGTAGAACACTAGCACAGTTGACTGCAAATATATTCTAATTTAAAGAACACATAAGGCAAGACACTCTCAGAACTTGCCTCTCCTCAACATACTTCAAAAGCAGCCACTCATAAAAGAGAAATATCTCCTTGCTGAGATGCTTTACTGCTGCTTTAATTTACCTGACAATCTATTTTGATGACTTCCTTAGTGACAGATATTCAAAAACTCCTCAATATGAATATACTTAATTTAAAATCAGTGAGCTAAAAACCTATAAAATGCATAATTTTAATAGTTTGAAAATCATAGTCACTATTATACAGGAAGTTGGTATAACCAGACATGATTATTAAATGGATAACACGTTATGGTTGAAAGATTCCAACAGGCCCATTATGCTGAAAACATTTCTGGAAATAGATTTTTTTTCTTTTCCCTTTTTTTTTTTTTCCCCTACATTTCTGCATTTTTAGAAATTATATTTCTTTTCTACATTTCAAACATTACCTCTAACAGACAAGTGTATTTATGTGCAAATTTCAACGTGACTGAAATTGCCACTTCACAGCCCAAGAACCCTATTAGTGGCAAGTAGTCTAACAACTTGTTCCCAATATCTTCTCTTGCTGTGCTCCCAAAGCCCAGCTCCTGGGTGTATTCCACTGCCCATTTCCCTGCTGTGAAGGGCACAGCCTATGCTCCACCAGTTTGTGTATGAAGGAAGTCAAATTAGAGTAGCTGATGGTTATTATGCAATACATTTATCATCATCTGTAGGTGCTTCCTTAACCCCTGCTAAAGTCACAACAAGGACTTTGCTGGCTTTGAGAGCTGAATCAGGTCTGCAGTTGCTTTCAGGCTGTAAAAACATGCACAGTTTTGTAAGGAGGGACAGCTTTGAATGCAGTTCTCTGGAAAATGCCTTTCCTTATGCAAGGGCTGGGGCCCATCACGAGACATTACGGGGCAGAAGCTTGGAGATCAGAGCAGGCTCACCAAAGATGCAGCATCAAGGCTGTCAGACACAGTGTGACCATTCTATCCATGACAGATCAGACATGCCACAAGAGAAAAAAAGAAAAAATGTCAGGAATTCTCTGGTCCTTGTATTGTGCCAGGGTACAGGGTCATTGCAACAGCACCAATTGTGGCAGATGTTACAGGTCATCCTTGTCCTTACCTGTCCAAAAGATCACATATTTAGTAGAAACTCCTTGATAATTCATTCTGTCCCATGCCATTGCCTAGGAATCTCCTGCAAATTCTACTTTGTGATCCAGTTGTCTTTTTTTGGTTTTTATTTTTTTTTTTTACTTTATGAGTTACATTCAGCATCCTGGAAGATATGAACCCCATAGTTTCAAGATAGAGTTCATATGTATTCCCTCAGAATCTGATGAAACCAGTAGGAACTTAAGAACCCTTCAGGATACAGCTCTGTAATTTCTTACTGAAAAGAATGAGATATAAGATAACTGTAAGGAAATAATTTATGTTATTCCTCTAGAAATCTCTGTAAGGATACTGAGGGAATATACTGACCACAGAGTCTGAGTCTGCTACACTGAAACTCCATAAATGGAAGATTTTGCACCAGTGCAGTCAATTGCTAGGTATTTTTTTTTTTTTTTTAAATAACTTGTGCTTGCTATTTTTTTAATGACTCATGTTTAATGAGTGTCAATGAGGAGAACATGTTTCTTCTTCTATTAGAGGCCTCTGAGATCTAGTTTGGAAAGACATCAAAAGGGTAAGTCTTATTTTAAAAAATATTAAAAAATGAGAGATTAGTTTCTAAATTATTGTGTTCTACCTTCCTTTAATTGATTCTCTTATTCAGACTTGTTTGAAGTTTTACATCAGAGCCCCAGGGGAAACATAGCCATGGATTAAGCACCAGTTTGACCTATGTGCTACTGCACAAAATCTTCACTTATCTTGAAGTACATATGTAAGGCCTAAAATTCTGATAATAAAGGAAAAAATAAACATATTAGGTGCCATGAAAATAGTGAATTAATTAATGAACAATTTTTAAATTATAATTTAAAGTGCATGAGTGTGTACAGACTAATGTTTCTTTTCACAGGAAAGATTTGCCCATAAATGTGGTCAAATGTAGTTGGCTTTCTTGCTGCCCTTCGGAGGAAAGATGCTCAACAATGTCAAAAGGTTACAAATTAACTTTCAAAGTACAGTGGTTGTGCAAATACTATATTCAATATTAATTGCAAACTGTTCTTGTCTTTTGTTAGAATATTTTTTGTGTTTGTCAAGACAGTTTGGAAAGCATACCCAAAATGGTATTTCTGAAAACATAATTCTTAAACAGAAAAGTTGGTTTCTTTCAACCTACAATAAAACAGGTTTTATGTCTTACATAAGTTTAGAGCAATGTTCACACTGTACCTAGCTGTTAATTAATACATGACAGAAATTTCTGAGTGACTTTTTTTTAGGCAATGTATGTACCAGAGTCCCTTGGACTAAAAACAAAACCAAAAAAACCCCCCAGCTAACAAAAGCAAAAGTCAACCAACAAATGACACCCACACAATAATTTAATTTTAGTCAAAGTGTATACAATTACTAGCTCTGTCACGGATTAGGTCTAAGCACATCCTAAAATGTACATTTCTGGATAATATATTTGTCTTCTGCCTTCCCTAAAGGATGCAGTGCATCTCCTCTAACAGGTGAATTTTCACATTATAAAATGCAGTGTGATCTTGTGGTTCCTCAAGATTCCTCAGCGGAAACACAAGATCTGATTCAGCTTTCTGCCACCTTTAGCCAAGCACTGAAAAGAATTCAAAAATCAAAAACAGCAAATCCATTTCCCTTCCTGTGCTCTTTTCTCCCCAAATTGATGTTCTGCATCATCTGCTGGGAGACAAATGGCTTAAGTGGACTGAAGTCTCACCCTGTTAACACTGATGCTGATGAGAAAAAGAAACAATTGCTTCCATGAACTGGACTGAACCTTTAGCCATCACTAGAGAGAAGCACTTGAGCTATTCCTTAACGATGTTCAAGAGAACACACTGTCATAAGCACTGCTAACACAAGCACCCAGATACTAAAATGTCTTTCTAATTAAGGCAGAATTGAGAAAAACCATGAAAACAGAAGAGATGAGGAAAAGGAAACTGCAAGAAGGTCAGGAGTTAGTGCTTCCAAGTCAGTTTTGCACAGAAGTGCTAAATAACATCAATACATAAGAGAAGAGGCAGGCAAATGGAGAGGAGAAATCAAAAATAGATTCAATCCTTAAACATCATTTAGAAAATAGGTGTTTTTCTTCTCTACAGCTTCTGGGATTGTTTGCCTCTTCCAAATTCTATGGTAACATAGAGATGTGTATAAGTATTAATGTTCAGGAACATTTTATCTCTCTCCCAGAGACTTGGTTATATAATCATATAAACTGCAAATATGCAGTGCTCCTTGTACTGTGCATTTGTGGAATTAGAATATCAGTCTATGTTCAGGCTTTCAGTGTGAGGCTCTAGAGACAAAATTCACCCTGTGCTGTATCCATATTTGAAAATAGCTCATGGACCCAGTCAGAATTGGCAGTGCCTTACAAATGCCTCTGTCTCCTTTCTCTGTTACCATCTTGGTGCATTCCCTTGGGAATCCCATCCCAGAGAGACAGCAAAGGTAAGGAGTGTGGGGCACAGAGAAAAGGGTGCAGAGAACAGCCCCTGGAAAAGCCTGCAAGCCTATAACTCGGCAACCAAACTGATTCCTCTATCATGCCCTTGGGGCTTTGATAGATGATTATTAATAGGGGAAAATTCTAAATAAATATGACTATATAAGGCTTCGTAAAAGTTACATACTTGGAAAGTGTTCACAATTTGCAGAAGGTCAGAGCCTTCTAATTGCATCTTGTCTCCAAATGTTCTTCAACTCTTCTGTCAAAATGCTTGGAACTTTTTATTCCTTGTTTTTTTGTTCATCTGTTTAGGGTAGGTCATCATCTAGAAAGCATTTTTCATGTTGTGGATTTAAGGAAACATCCTCCCAAGAAATTGCTTTGAGTCATGGAAAGGTCATCTATGGGAGTACAGAAATATAAATTAGTAAGAAAATTACTGGACTTCATATTTACTCTAATATTGACTTTTAACATACACTTTAAGGTTGAAACAATTTTGTGCATAGAGATGAACTAAAATCAAACTTCTGATAGTTAATTTTAAACTCCAATATGCATCTTACCGATCAGCACTCCAAATTAATTAATTGTACAGTAATAGTTGTCCACAAGTCTATGTACAAATCCACTCCATGTGTTACTACCTTGGTTTTTAAGGTCAATATAGGTCTTATTTCATTGAAAAGATGAGTAAAAATGAATTAAATAATTAGAAACATATTTAACTTTAAAGTCTAGCATCCAATTTACAACAGCTTCATCAAATAATTTAGAACCTGAAATTAAAAAAAAAAAAAAAAAAAAGGATTTGGTAGGATTATATTGTGTCCAATAGGTGTGATTATGCTACAGCTGCTCCCTTTTCCTAACTAATGGTGTATTTTGACACTTTCCTCTACAAATAGGTAGCTTGAATTACAAGGTCCTATGCCAAACAGTTCTGAATGAAATCTGGTTTAAAAACATTTTAGTAAACTTCCACTCCAACAAAGCCGTGGAGACATTGAATTGTATATGCATATACTTAATTAGACTTTTCATCCATTAGGAATATGAAGAACATGTGTGTCAGATAACTGCAAATTCTCTAGCGAAGCCAGAAAATAGTATGGGACAAAGTCATGTCAGCTTTTAATGAGAGAAACAGTCCTGTCAAGGCTCTTTTACCTCCAGGGAAACAGAATGCTAGCTTATTACCTACCCTTCTTTCAAATAGTTATCAAGTTTAAATTTCTCTTACCTCAATGAAATCACATTGAGTTCATTATAATCTAATTTTCTGATCCAGAACCACTTAACTTATTCTTAAATTAATGCTGGTACCATGCATATATTTAATTGTGTCTACATTTTTCTTTTATGGAAAAACCAAAGGATGATCTGCCATTATAAGCTGCATATCAAATGCACATCCACTATGGGACATTACTTTCTCCCTACTACTTTTTTTGGAACCACAAGATTTTCATACTTAAGTAGAATTTTGTTGCTGCTGAAACACAGAGGTTCATGCTTTTTCCCCATACCCTTTCCTCCATGTGCATTATGCTGTATATATTTCTCAACAGTTTATCCACAGAGTTCTCTAAGTTGCACAAAATTTCAGCACCTAAATCTTTGATGAATGCATCACTAAATAGATTGGAAAAGAAATGATATGCTGATGTGGATTGCAAAGTCACATGGAATTTCTCAGAGAGGGTTTTTCCCTACATGGCAAACCTTAGTAAAAGTATTGTCAGATATTAAATTTTTAGGAATGATTTCTCAAATGTGGGCACTATGAAAACAGTTTCCTTTTTTGTAGCTTTCTCAGATATGCTTTTTCCTCAGTAACCAACATCCCACCTTCAATCACTGCTGTGAATTTTTTGCCTCTGTTTTTCTGTTAAATGTATATCTGGAAAAAAAAGGGCTGGATTCTGACCTGGTTTAAGATAGAAGTTTTTAGAACAACCCTACTGAAATCAATGGAGTTTTTCATCATGTGTCTGGAAGTCAACCTGCTTCTTTCAAACCCTTCCTTAGGGGCTGATGGGAATGCCCTTATTTCTGGTGAAGCTTTATTTAAAAAAAAAAATGCATATCACTTGGTTATGCTTGGTGTAATGAAAGATATCTGAATTAGATTATATAATTTGATTTTTTTTAAATACTGCTGTTGTTTATGGAATAGCAAGGATGTGTCTCTGTCATAAAAATCATAGCAAAGTGCTTTATATAAAATTCCATGTTGTCTGCTCTAAACTGATTCCTCTAAGGGTGAACAGGGTTTGCAGGTGGCTCAGGTAGCTCCTCTCTGCATTCAGGCACTGCTGTGTAGGTACAGATTGTGACAGGTTTAGATTTTGTCACATACAGAGCTGCAGGAGCTGCTGAAATCTTCCCAAGATTTCCAGAGATCTGTGTGGGACATCTCTCATACATTTACCATCATGTGGGTGTTTACTGAGCATGACACAGCTCCCAACCATCAGTGCCTTTTATCCCCTACGCAGTCTGAAGGCGTCTGACAATGCCTTCCTCTTGCAAATGTGAGAAAAGACAGACTTCTCTAACTGCTTTCTCCAAGTCTTTAGCCACAGATTAATCACCCCAGTGCAGAAACAACTGCAATATTCTCATAAATATGTTCTCAAAAGCAAAAAAAAAAATTAATCAGCTATTCATATTAATCCAAGGAGTAGTTTCTACAAAAGGTAGTTGGTTTCAAGATCTGAGTCTGGTCTCATACTCATTTTATCCCAAAGTAGTCAGAATGTTTGTTTTTAAATTACTTTTCCAAAACCAAATCCAAGACCAGCTAGTAACTTTGTCTTTCCTATGTTATAAATTAATTCTTGCCTATCAGGCTAAGCAAGATTAGAACTCCATCAATTTATGTTGTCTCCCTCTCTTATCTTTTGTGACCAGTGGCCAGTTGTGAACCATCTTGTGAAGCCCCCATGTGCACCTGTAATGCCTTGGGGTTTGAGGATATGACTGTGGGATGAGAACCTCCTTAGCACAATTTGCATCCTCCTGCCCCTACACCAAGAGCTTTTATTCAGTCACAGACTTCCTGAAATCTTTTACACCAGCTTAACATTTATATTAATTTGTACACTTTTTGTCTTTGAACAGATGTCTATCTATATGTGTGTGTGTGTGTGTAAGCCTGGAAAGTGTTGCAGTATGATGCTCCAGCCCTCAGAACATCTTTCTTACATAAAAGTTACACCCTGCTTGAAAGCTTCCTTGGAAATGCTGAGATTCATTGTATTATAAAAGTGCACAGTTTTGTTAGGATGCAAGGATTTCTGGCTGCATATTAATTTTGCTGTAAAGTGCACTGAGATGATAAGCTTCCAGCAACTCAGTCCAACTCAATTATCTGCATCCTTCCAGGTGGAGACATCAGGACTTTATGCCATTTTTGTCATTTCACTATTTTACAGCTCAAACTTCTACATAGAGCCAGAGCAATCTAAAATTTAAAATGTCTATTAAACTTCCCACCCCTCTGGCAACCAATATGGCAGCTGCTCTACTGGATCAAAAAAAATTTGCCCTCTTGGAGATGAACTTTTAGAAAATGAACTAATCATTTTATACTATAACTTGCTTTAAACACGAGCCAGAATTACCTAAATTTTGATCTGTGCACATTTGGCCCAAATCATGCAGCCCCATATCACTTTCACCTTTACTTGAAGACACACAAAGGAAGATGGAATTCTTCCTTTGAAAAACACCTTTGTGCTTTAGCTGTATTTCCCTCAGGGCAGCCTCCAGGAGGCAAAAATAATCCAAGGAGCAGACTTTCCAGCTCAAAATCAAATAAGAGCAGAATGAGACAGCATCTTCTGTGAAGACAACTTTCTTCAAGTCTTTCCTCTGATGTTGATGCTACCAGAGCTCTATGCCTTGGGATATGCTGACAGAAGCTGACATGTGGAAGAGTGGAAGTAATACCAAAATAAACCCTAATGGCCCAGATTTTAGTTGTACTTGGTACTTACTAAATAAATAAATAAAATTCTTCAGGATTTAAAGGTTCTAACCACTGCATTAAAAGCAGCCAGTTAAAGCTATCTTACCATGTACATAATGACATATTTACCGATTCTACATAGAGAAATGATAACAAAGTTTGTGCATTAATTATGTTTTGTAAGTTAAAATATCCTCCTGTTATCTTAAGAGACAGAGCTTTAACTTTAGAAGAGCAGTGACTCAGGTGAACCACCTCACATTTTGCACAGCTTGGGTGCAAACTATGCCTTTAGACATCTTGTGTTATGACAAATGCAATGTACATTTTCTTCCTTGAGGTTGCTTTAAAAGAAAATTAGAGGGGGATATTTTTAGAAGTTTATTTCCCTGAAAGATCAGATAGTAATCTCTACTCTACTCTTCTTTTTCTTTATATATGCTGTTGTCTGAAAGTGAAATATATTTTAAGAATCACACGGTATTTCAGTGTCAAATATAACTATTAACAGATATACTGAGAGAAAAATCCACTGGTTGCATAAGAATAATTTTTTAAAGTCTGAAGAATACAGAAACTTGCATTCAAGTCCCAAAATTGCTCCTACTTCCAAAGATATAAAATCTAATTTTTATTTCCAAATACACTCTCCAGTTTATCAACTGGGTAATAATTTTATTTCTGATAAATGCAATTGGAGAACGTAGATTGAGATTCAGGATCCACAATCAGTTGTCAATAAACCTGAGGCACTGACATAGGAAAGATTTTTATCTGATTTTCACTTCTTTTTATTCATATTTCCTTGAATTTATTGTTGGTTTTAAATGTTCTAGAAGCCTCTAATGGGATAAATGTACTAGTACTATTTCTAGAAATAGGATATCTAAGGTCATGAGGAAAAAAAAATCAGTTTTCATCTATGATACGTACCAGGTTTCATTCAACTGTTATTGTAATTTATGGAGTAATATCTAAGCAAGGTAATTAATTGATCAAAGATGCTTTTCCAGAAAGGCAAAATAATCAATACACTTCAGCACCAAGGTGCTACATTCACTACAATACTTTACAAATTAATGCTTCTGGGTCTCATTTGTCCCAAACTTCAGCAATACGTAAACATTAGGCCAAAATTACAATGTGCCTATAATAAACAAACCTTATTTAGGAGGATAAATTCGCACCTGACTTTCAGCTGTTCATCCTGTCAAATTTCATGGTTCCAACTAACATTTGTTATGTCCTAATGCTCATTTGATCATGTTTATTCCTTTGACAAACAGTGAGGTTTCAGTGATGGCAAAGCCCAGGAAACCCCTCCCTGCAGCTGCTCTTGTCTCACAGGGTCACAGCATTTACACACTGGTGCCTTTAGGCAAGTACCTGAGTGCACTTATCAGCATTTCCTGAGGCACTTGTGTTTGTAAGACAAAGTGGGAACTTGAAGTGCCACTGTAAAGGGTGCTTCACAGAGGTACAGGAAGCTGGATTGTCACTTTAGGAAATTACTATCTCTTTAGAATACACAGGTCACGTGAGGAATTCTTCAGAGCTAACAAAAGTCTTTAAATACCTGGTTATACTGCGTTAATGCTAATCAATTAGCTTTAACAAGCACAGTACAAAACCCAGCTCAGCTCTGGCAGGTGGCAAGGTGGCAGGAAAACAGTTTTGCTGAAGGGCCCTTCTGGTATACAGGGTCAGGAAGAAAAAACTTCAAAAAAAGCTGTGGGAAAGGTAGTAGAGGAGATTTGGGCACTTTAGCCAAGATAGAAAGCAGACAAACTGCCAGAGATAAGTGTTAGGAAACGAGAATGTGCACAGGGGAGCAGCAGGAGGGCACAAAACCCTCAGTGGTGAAAGGTCTCAGCAAGGAGTAGATTTGGCAGCTAACTTTCAGAAGTTCAGATGTAAAGTAACAGTGACTGAAGGGAGAAGAGCACAAATTGTGTTTGTAATTGTTAGAAAAAAAAATTATTACCTTGGAAAGACGTTTTGTGGGGTAATCAAATACAGACCAAAAACTACAGACAATGTCTCCCATGTAGAGTAAGACCAACAAGGTGACCCACACTTATGCTGAAAAGACACCAGCTCGGTGCTTGGCAAACTTACCGTAGATTTTCTGCTAAAATGTTCTTTTTCATGCATGAAAAAATAATTTAGGGCAGAATCCTGACTCCACTGAAATCAATGGCAAACCCTCATTGACCTACTGAAGTCCAAGCTCCATTTACATTTGCTGTTTGATTTTTGTTAGCAAAATCAAAAGAGAATGTCACACTCCTTCTATTCCCTATTTAAATGGTAAGAACCTTAGTGCATGGACTGTCTTTTGGACACAATGCAATCTCAAGTGTTTTAAATGTAATTTTTTACTTTTTTTACCGTCTTGATTTGCACACTTTTTAGAACAGATATATGTATATAGTGTTTAGTTAATAAAGACATAGGCTGCAAATGCAACATTTAATTTCCACACACAGGTTTTGAGGTGTCTACTCTTTGATGCACGTTTGTGTGTTATCAGTGTCCGGTCACAGGGAAGCAGATCCTCATTTAGACTTTTAAAACCTACTAAAATGTGGAGGTGCTAACACGCCTGGGGTGACCTGCCTACAGAGCAGGCCAGAAATGAGGTACCACAGCAGAAAGCTGCCAGAGCACCCAAACAAATTACCCAAACTGAACAAATGTGTGTTCAGTCCACAGCTGCAGGTCCCCTGAATGGGCTTTACCCTGTCTCCAAACACATCCACCTACCTCTGAAATTCTTTCTTGTAATCATGACCTTCAGTATCGCTATACATGATAAGAACTGATGCCATCAGTGTACTATAATATTCATATATTTCATCAATCACATTTTCCCCCTTCTGCCTGACATTATTTAAAAAACAACATGCATTTATTGCATTTTCCTGTGCAATGAAAAGAAACTTTTTTCCCAACAGTTTACATGAGAATTAAATCCAATATCACTATGGAGTCTTTCCATATACTGTCTTATTATTTTGTTCCTGCATAATCTTTACAATTAAATGTTTAATTATGTTTATTTTATTTTTTAATATTTTTTCCCTCGCCAAAATTAGGGACTTCTGTTGCTTTTCCCCTTTTAAGTGAAGAGGAGGTAGGTAAGAACTCTGGGATTGATTTCTTCAACTGACCTGCAGAGATTATTTTATTATTTTGTTTTGTTTGAAGGTTTGAGGAAGTAAAGCATAATGACCAAAAAAACCACTCTGTGGTCTTAATGTATGTCATCTGCCTAATGCCCCCAAGAAAAAGACATCATATACTATATATTTAAACCTGCTTCTCCAATGAGGTTGCTGCTTTGACGTTCTAAATTTTGAAAAATCACAGGAGGTATGTTCACAAAGCCCATTAACAAATAAGATTTGTGCTCACACTTCCTGCACACTGTTTTGAAAATTGATCCCTGAGGGCCTAATTAGCCATTATGCACTTTTCCTACTGGAAAAGGAGAAGGAACTTTCATGCTTAAAATAACTTAGCAACCAAAATCTTCCAGAAGATGTAATCTTTCTTAGTCAGTATCTCACCTCCAAATTAAGGGAATCCCACAGGGCTCCATCCCAGCATCCAGTGAAAGAACCACAAGAATTACCCCATTGGATATCAGCATTTGTCATCTGCATAAAAAGCAGGAAAATTGTCATGTCTTAATCCTGACAGATGTTAAGTTCTCTTAACTTATATGGAAATTAGGGATGTAAAAGGAGAAGCTGCACATCCCTCAAAAGAATGAGCTGAAAGTGTAGATGATTGTGCAGAACACTGGGATACAGGAAGATGCCAGAGCAGAAAATGAGTGCAGAAAAGTGTGCTCTGATTATAAGGACTTGGATGCTTCACTTTAAGACCTCCCTGAACACAGCCATGGGCATCCTAATTATTTTCTTCTCTCAAGCATGCTACTAATTTGTCCACAGCATTTAGCAATCAAGTGGCATTTAGCAAACAAGTGCTCAGCTCCACATAAAACAATGTCCCTCACTGAAATGTTTACCTGTGGGGAGATGCTTGTTAGAAAATTACTCAATATAAAATTATTCAATATGCTTGGGACATAAATTCTTCTGGTCTTCAATATCCTTTCACTCCCACTGGCTTGCACTTTTGCTTTGCCCTGTTGAACCATGAAGTGACCTGCACAACTGCTTTCCAGAAATGGCAAAAATCTTGCCCTTCACAGATACAATCAACAATTTAGCAGGCACCAATTTGGAATTGCTCTAAGTCAGCTATCTTCATAAAAGCAAATTTTACCACACTGTCTTGGAATCCAATTATCTGTTTGACAAATGCTGGACTTTGGGATGTTTACTACCCACTCAGAAGAAAAATAAAATTAAAAACTTCTTATTTAAAAAATAATTAGATAGGTTCAGTGCATAATTCTGATATTAAACTTTTCAGAAAACAAATAAATGGTGAACTTTTATTATGATACAGGTTTCATAGATATTAGTAGAACATTTTAAAACTATTTTAGAATGAAAATAATTACAAACAAGTTTTTCTTCAAGGAAAAATAATTATATTCTGAGAAAGTTCAAATTGAGTGTTTTAGCCTTAGGAATGTTAAAAAATATCTGAAAAAAATCTCTGCCAAAATGTGTCTATTTCTTAGAATTTTTTTTACTTTCAATAAATCATCATTTTCCATAAAGATTGTTTTGGGGAAATTTTAATGAAATTTTAATGTTACTAAGAAATATGAACATCTACTTTTCTCTGAAGGTGAATGTTCCTAGAGGATGGATTCAAGAAAGAAACTGTAAATCAGTGTAGCCTTTTCTATTTTCAAGGCTAAATTTTTGTTTTGACCAAGAAATCGACCAGCAGAATTTTAGAGAAAGAGAAAAATGGAAATAATTGTTTTGAGTGGCTTAATTAAGAAGTCAACAGTAGCTGAAATGGTAGATGAATTATGTTTTATAGAATGGTTCCAGTTAAACAGAATACTTGCCAAATACAGATGCTTAGTGACATCTAAAGACACTAAATGATTAATTACTGTTAATAGCAATGGAAATGTTCAAAGAATAAATGACTCAGTTTTTTAATTTCCATAATCATACTGAAAAAATTCTAAGAGTAGCACTGAAGTAGCATAACTACAAAATGCAAATGAGCTATGTGTGATCACCCAAATATGACTATCTCACTCCCAGCATTTCACCACAATTTACTTTTTTGATTGAATCACGTTAAAATGAAGAACAGCCATTCTGAGTGCAAGTATTTCTGAGTAAGGTTAAAAGATTATGACAAAACAGAATTGAAGCATAATCCATTACCAATTTATTTTTTCCATTGTTGACTCATTCATAATAGACATAAATCTGGTATTTTGCATTAATGGTTGCAAAAAGCACTCTGTGTTAATTTGTAAAACACGTTGGAAAAAAAATATCAGTGATAAAGATGTTTTTCTCTTGGTTTCCTGATAATTAATGTTTCTTCTACATATTACCCAAGCTAAATTTGTACATTGGTATTTCCAGCAATTTCAACAGAGTTCAGGCATGTAGAACTTCAGTATTTTTCTTTTTTCTTTCTTTTTTTTTTTTAAATAAAGAATTTTGTTCTAATGCCAATGCTGTATGATATTATTGCTATGAGAACAAGCAAAGCAGAGGGAGAGAGAAACCCACCATAGTGTGCAATCACGTGTCCCATAAGCACCAGAGGAGAAAAGGGCAGTCTGGTTTTCCTAATAGAAATGCATAGCACATAAAATATACAGAATAACATTTTACTAGAGCTTACATAGTTTTCCATTTAATTTCAGTCTAACTTTACATTTTATATTCTATAACTAGCAAGAGTTTTAAATAACTTGCAGTTATTTCGTGTTTTGCAATTATAATAAGGTTTGGGTAATTATACAAAGAGCATTTTTGCCATTTATTTCTAATTTGAAACTTTCTCAAAAGCATGGAATCAAAACAAAGTATTTCCAATTCTAAAAGAAGGGGAAATAGCTATTTATAAATAGGCAACAATTATCAAAGTCTCTTATCTACCTGCTATCATTTTAAGAAGGGACCATGCTGGCATAAACCAGTAAAAAACTCAGTAAGTATCAGCAGTATTAAAAAAAAAAAAGTATTAAATTATTTTACATATATTTAACATCTATAAGAATGGCAGCAAAAGTTGCTGTAAGGTTGGCAACTTGAACCTCTTTTCTCTACTCCTTCTCTCATTCCTAAAGCAAATAGAATAATTATTTGACCAAAAATATTCAGAGAATGGAGACAGGAAGTCAGTTATTAAAAAAAAAATTATATGTATGGTGGTACAAACAATATATGGGCAGATACTAAAGGACAGGCACAGTTAGTTGTACTTTGGCATAGAGCTCTTAGTTTGAAAATTGGAAAGTGCAAGTCAGATAAATTATATTATTTTATCAAAGCCTCAGCTCTTACACTAAAATGTTTGGATAGCTAGGAGACCTAATTTGAAAAAGCGTTAAAAAATTAATCACACATGACTGCTGGATTTTTGGATGTAGATTTTAAAATTTCATTTTAACTATTCATAGGAGGAGTTGTCTTTAAAACTTTAATAATTTTGTCTACCGTGACCAAACATGACCTTCGATTTACAGTATTTAAAAATGCTATATTACTACCTAAAGCTTTGGATAGTTGCCTCATCTTTTTGCTGTAGCAAATGTGGATAAATGAATAATGAACCTGCCCCATAATGATTAAACAATATGTGTTTAGGATGGAAAAATAATTATGAAGGTATTTTCCAAAATAAAAAAATAAAATTAAATCCAGCTGTTTGCAATATATCACAGTAGTGCCAAGCTTCTGGCTGTGAAACATGCAGCAGGCTGTAACTTAGGTAAGAAAACTGCTGTCCATGCTCTTCTCTAATTTTTCCCACAATTTGACTTGCCTTTGGGAAATTCTTAAGGATAGAGGCCAAAGCATAAAGGTGTACAGCATATTTTTAGCTCACAGGATTTAGAAAATGGAAATTCACCTTTTTGATGAAGTAACTCTGGAGAAAAATAAACCTCTAAAGACAGCACAGACACTTTTTCTGGCTATGACAAAACAGTATGAAAAATTTAACTGGAAAGACATCTGTTCTTGTGAGCTGTTGATCCAGGATAAGGGCAGGATCGCTTTTCTTTGGGGGAGGTGGGTTTTTTCACATGTTTATCTGGGCCTGTCACAAGCTTAGCCTAGATTGTGCAAAGAACTTGAGCACTGTGAAGAGAGGTTACTCAGTTATGAATGTACCCTTAGTTAATGTGCTATGGTTGTAAGGTTAATTATTACAAATTATATGGCACCCAGAACCTGAATTCTAGAAGAAAGGATAAATTCAAACAAATTTGTTTTATTTCTAGCAAATCTGGAAGCAATTCTTGCCTCTATTCAAATTATGCACTTACAAAGATATGCATCATCTCCAAGGACTCAGAAACTGATGCAGGTCCTTATTATCCATAAGCATAATTGGCAAGTTTTACTGTTTCCTTTACCATTTTGAAATAAAGCAGTCGACAAAAGAAAAAGAAAAAGGAAAGCTGCTAACACCTTGACCTGCTCAGCATCCTCCCAGAAGCCAGGATGCAGTAGGAGCTTAGGAAGATGACACTGTTCTGCTCTTACCCTTTTAGCGATGCAAGAAGTGTGCTGAGCGCGGCATTCCAGAGCTGCCATCCACAGCGAGACAAGGTCTTTAGCACATGGCATCTGGATTCCTGCCTCGTTCCCTCAATGCCACAAGTGTGACCAAGTCACTAGATCAAGCAACACCCCCTTAGAAATTATGCAGTGGTTATGCACATGCCCTCCAAAACTGAAGCTGAAGAAACCTCCTGCGGAGCAGAGGGGAATATTATTTGTAGTTCTAGACCTGAGCATTAATCACAACAAGGTCAGACACACGAACAAAGCCCATACATTTAAATGATTCAAAGCTATTAATCTGAGCTTGTAACACTACATTTTCACCATGCTTTCCCTCTCATAGCTGGGCACACTCGTTGACTTGTTTTATCTTTGAGTACCAGCCCTTGCTGGCAGTAATAGGTTTTCCCTATATGATTGCACAAGGAATTCCCACAAGGAATTTCTGATGCTGACTAGGCAGGTGGGTCACTACCTATGAATTTGGTTTGCACCGCATAAAAGATTGAAGGAAACAAAAATAAAAGCAACAACCAATCTCAGTAAAGGTCATCTGAAAACTCATACAAAGAATTCAAAGTAAAACTTTAAAAAAATAAAATCAGATTTTGATAGAAACCTTTTTTTTTATCTCACAAAATATTCGCTCAATTCAGGTGAAAGCTGAAGACTTTTTTCCCTCACCAAATGTCTATTAAAATAGCAATCACTGACTTAAAACAAACTCAGATGGAATTATTCGGGTAGCTGCAACCAACCTACTTTGCATTTTACCATGTGCAAACAAAGTACCTACCTCATGCACTTCAGAGGCTACAGAAAGGGAGAATCTAACAACCTGGACATTTGGAAATGTAGAATCTCACAAACATGACCATCTATCAATATTTTACATATTATTTGAATATAGTGAATAAAATATGCATTAATATGTCACCAGAATGAGTTTTCTGCCTGAAGGAAAAAAGGTCATTTGTGATGCTGAAGGACTGAATGATTGAGGGGATATAGGAGCACTAAAAGCAAGAAAACCCAGTTCATTTGGCTATTCTGAACATCAGATAAGGTTAATAAATGGTCTTAGCATAGTTCTCAAAGTGCAAGAACCCACACCATAAAACTGTTAACATTAATTGATACTTTCACCAGTAGTCTCAGCTGAAAGGTCACACAACGGGAACACTTCCAGATCTGAAGCACGTCACAGAGACCTGAAGCTTATACACATTCTGCCTTTCCTGTGTCCTGCCAGAGCTAGAGATTTTATTTTCAAGGACTGTTCATTTGGAACTTTCTTTGCGCACTAAAACTTAAAAATATTTGCTAGCCTCTTCTACCTATAAATCTAAAAATAGAAACTTGGAAGGAAAAAGTCATTAAAATTTACCACTGCCTTCTACTTTTAAGGGAAAGTATTTCCAACAGAGAGTAGGAGGAGGATGAGTAATCCTGGCACCTATTCTATATTTCAGCTCTCTACATCCTTTATTGTTTGCCTAGCTGTTGCATAAATTCAGAATTTACTATTTTCAAAAGTATATATCAACACGATATATATAGTGCAGTACATACCAACTAGAGAATTGTGTGAGCAACATAAACAAAAGGCCAGGCTCTTCTCTGGTGCTCCTGAACACAACCTGGTGTGCTCTCAGAACTCTGAATCCCACCTCACATCAGACTTCGAGTCACAGAAGCACCAGTTATTTAGAATATTCCCCTAAAATAGGCAGCCTGGGAGCAGTGCCTGTAGGAACTGAACAGAGATTTCAGCATCCCCCCTCCCATCCCTGTGGGAGGCTGCAGCCTGCACACACACGTGTGTTCCCTGCATGTGGCAGCAGTCCCACCCATGGAGCAGCCTCCCTTCCCACGCCAGCCCACCCTCTCTCTTCATCCTCTGTCCGACCACTGCCACCCTGGAGAAGAGGTGAAGGGAGCACTGTTCAGGCTGGCTGCTGTGCTGGGCACTGGGAGGGAAAATAAATGGCAATATAAAGAGTGTTCTTCAGTTTGCTGAGTGGAAGACAAGGCTGCCACTGAGCTGAACAGGTACTGCTCAGCCCAGCTCAGGCTTCCCACCAGCAGTGGCAGCAGCAAACAAACCCAGTCTGTGCCTGTGCAGCCTCTCTTATTACACATATTTCGCTCTGATGCACTGTAGGTTTTCCCTCTGGGCCTACTGAGCATTATTTCCATCTGTGCACTCACACAAGTCCGGCAGGAGGAGGACAGGATTGCATTTGGTCCTTCCTGCTCATCGTGGTTTAACCCCAGCCATCAGCTCAGCCCCACTTCAAATGACCCCATCACCCCACCAGCTGGGAAGAGAACCAAAGGAAAAAAAGCAAACCTTTTGCATTAAGATAAAAACTGTTTAAAAATTGAAACAAAATGAAGTATAAAAATAATAATAGTAATGAAAGGGGATGAGAGATAGCACTCAAGAAAGAAGTGATGCTCAGCACAACCTCTTCACCACCCGCTGACTGATGCTGGCCAGCAATCACCCCTTCCAGCCAACTGCACCCAGTTTGTGTACTGGACATGATCTTTTATGGTGTGGAATATTCCTTTGGCCAGTCCAGTTCAGCTGTCCTGGCTGTGTTCCCCTGAGGTTCTTGTGCCCATCCTCACAAGCATGAGACACTGAACAGTCCTTGGCTGAGGGCAAACACTGTTCAGCACCAAAACATCAGTGTGTTTTCAACATTATTCTTGTACTGATTCCAAAACTCAGCACTGCACCAGCTACCCCAGAGAAAATTAACTCTATCCTACCAAAACCAGGATACCACCACTGAAACACTAGGTACTTCCCTAGAAAAGTACCTAGTGATGATTCTTACAGAAATATTTATGAAAAAACAGATTGGACATCAGGAGCATTGAGAGCATTCTGAGAGCAGAACACAAACTAGATGCTAATTCTCAAACCCTGTTGTTAAGGTTCTCCTGCACGAAGTAGACATCAATCTGAAATGTGATGAACAGTAGTGTGACGTGGATATTGGAAGATGCTTTCTTGCAAAAAAAGGGAGCAGGTGGTAATTCGTAGTACATGAGGTTGTTTATTAGCTCTGAATTGTTATATGAATTGTTCACAAATGACCTTCAGATGCCATCATTAAAAAATTCAGAGGACTATGTGAAAAGTGAGTTATCTTAGAAAGATAATTAACATGTTCTCTATGTTATCTACTGATTTTTATTTTCAAAACTTAAGAGGTAATAAAATGCTAATTAATCTTAGGATAGTTTTAAATGTAAACAAGCATTTTCAGTCCATTTCTGACTTCTTTAAAAAAAAAAAAAAAAAAAGTAGAATCAGCATTTACACCAAGCAAACAATTCACTCTCCCTCTGTCCATCGCCAATTTATTGACAACTTACATTTTATTATTTCTACTTTATATATATAGGCTAGTTTAGTTCCAGTGCATGACACAGCCATGAAATATTTCTTCTACTGCCTAGAAATAGAGAAGGGACATGGATTGCTGTTTAAATGGCAGTGTCACATTGACAGCACGCAAGAATCCAGCTTTACAATCAAATAATAACTTGATTAGAGATATCAAAAGCCAGGTACCATATTTTTGGTCATATCATTTGATATTATTCTCCCCCAGACCCTAAAAAATTATTCCTTTAAGAAACAGTGAGTTAGGATGAAGTGAGAATGAGTTCTGCAATTCTGGAAGAAGTAATAAGGAACAGAATGACAGAAGCCTTGATCTAGCTTTAATACCCCCAGCTTCCTTAGCCCATAACATGAAGATACAGAGTCATGGAGTAACCTATGCAGTTTTCATAAACTTATCAAGTTTTAACCACTGAAAAATAAGGGTTTGTCTTTAGGGTTCTGATGGGTTGTTTTTTGTTTAGGTGGTTTTTTTTTGGTTTTTTTTTTTTTTTTTGGTGGTGGTGGATTCTTTCCCATTTTTTTAACTTGGGAAGCACATATAATGGTTTTGTAATAAAAGTCCTACAGTTTAATACACATCAGCATCAGTTTTCACCAGGGATATCAATATATCTGCATGGGAAACTGTTTCCTATAGATTGATTTCAGCTTCGTACTGCTTAGTTTTAGGATAATAGTCATTACTGCTATAACTACAAGGACAGGAATTGTTTTATTAAAATAAATGCACTCTTCCATAAATGCCAGCGTCACACGAGCAAGGTCTGCATAAAATACAAAACTGCTGACAAGAAGGGTTAAGCAACCAAAATATATCAATGCTAAGTCTCAACATAATTGTCTAAATGTCAGCTAAACCTTAGAGGACTACCTTTCCAAATCTTAAAACTAAATATGATTAATAGAAAAAAGTTAAATATCAATCTCTAGACACAGAATAATGTTTTAAAAGGCTGGGTTTAGAGATAATTAACTAAGGATCCATTTGAGAAAGGTTATAAGTCTCAAGTAGCACAGTCAACATTTTGAATGTTATTAATCCTAAGATTTTAAGCTATTTAAACATCTAGATCTCATTTAAATACCCTCTCTTATATGTGATTTGCCATATTAGCAAGGTCATTTGACAACAATTTTGCACAATTGATGTAAATTACATTACAGATGAAACTCTACTGCCAACTATGTGATTAAAGCAAAAAATGAATAGAAAGAAAAATCCAAATACAGTAAAAGTCAAAGCGTGATAATATCAAGATACCTCTGAAACATGTAACAGTGTCTTGGAGTCCAAAAGAATTATTAACTGATAGGTGAGTGTGATTTGTAGCTGCAGCTATCAACATACATGCAGAGGCATGAATGCATGTGTACAGACCCATAAAATGTGTTGAAAGTATTATCACATTACACTGAAAATTATTGGAAGAACACATGTGAGCCATTGAAGTTTAGTCCTCATGCTTATAGACATCAGATCACAAGCTTGAAAAGCTAATGAATCCCCTAACTCCTCATGCAATGCAAAGCTTGGATGGAAATAATTCTCCATTTTTTATTCCTCTTCTTTTTTTTTTAATGTGTAGTTCCAGCTATTATTAGTGGCACAGTCTTAAAACACTGTTCTAAAAAGAGAAACTTAATTCACACATTTCTACTATGTCATGGCTTCCCAAATACCAATTTATTTCCCCAGCCTCTCACCCCTCTAAAATGATGGGGATGTATTCATTATTATATACATTTTAAAGAGGGTTTCTGCATCACAGGGAGTTTAAGGTCAAAAGCATCAAGAGATTTTGCATGTGAATTTTGAGAGGTGGTTGGAAACTGATTTTTCAGCACTCTTAGGCAGCACTTTTTATGCTTATGGATTTATTGACACTACAATTTTAGTTCTGATTTATAAACACTTGTCCCAGGCCAGGCAGGGTTAAGTTTTGCAGGTGAGGAAGCACAGCCAGGACCTGGAGGTTGTTCTAAACCACCTCACACCATTCCAGGGGTGTGGGGAAGGAAGTATTTCCAGAGGAAAGTCTCTCTTGCTGTCAGAAAAGCTGCAGTCAGGTCATGGGCTCCATGGTGAACATTTTGGCACACAAATCCTTTTGTACACTTTTGTTCCTAGGGTTGCTACTAATGTTTGTTTTCTTATCTCACTGCTGCTTTCAGCAAACTGTTCTCACTCCAGTCCATGAGAGATGAGTGGCTCATGGGTTTAGAGGGAATAATTAATTGGAGAATACCATTCCTAAAACATGGTAACACTTTTGCACATAAGACACCAGGGAAATGAAGAATCTTGTTTACAAGTGAGAAAAGTCGGGTTGAAGTTATTTGGTAGCATAAGATAGCATTTCATGTCATAGATAGGAATAAACTCCAGTTTCTCAAAAACATCCAGCTGCTTTCATTATCAGACCTTCCTTCACTTCACTGCAATCTTTTGCCTCATTCAAAATTCCCCAGCAGCAGCTCAGCACAGGTCCCAGATGTGCAAAGGACTTCTCACCCTGGTTAACCCATAGAACAGTTTTACCCTGAGCACTGGCCTGGATGGGATCCTGAGAAAAAAAAGCTGTATGTGATCATTGACTTTTGTCAGGGTCATCATACCTAGGCACAAGAAATGAGTCAAGAATCTGCTCCTCCAAAGTGACTCACCTGGCCTGCTGCCTTGCCCTTTCCACCTCAGAAGTACACAGACTTCCTGCTCTTCCAAAAATCCTTTCAGTCCCTCCATTCCTGCAGTACAAGATGCAACATAAACCTGAAAAAACTGTCAAGTACCAGGCCCCTCAGATCAGCAGAGAGGTTGTGTGAAATAAAGTAGTTTTAAAGGGATTACGCATTTTGTATGTTATGGCTGGCAATAAGAAACAGCATTCAAACAGAAGAAAAATATAATGTGTGGAAGAGAAGCAAATGTAGGGAAGAGTCACTTGTAGTTTGGGGAATATCAAGAGAAATGGTTGAGGCTACCACACAGTTACATTAAGAGCACTGGAGAAAAAATTCAGAGGGTAATGAAATCAAAATGAGGGAATCCAAAATGGAGACTACCAGCCTCTATCAGAGAATTTACTCTGAAAACTTTAATACTCCTCACACCTTAAAATCAAACTTAAGTGCTGATAAATAATGTAAAAAAATCCCATACAGCTGCACTTCTCCAAAAGAAAGATAGACCTCATCAATGCATCATAGCAAACTCAACAGGAAATGTGCTGTTTGAATTAAAACTCTTGTCATGGCAAGCTGAGAGTAAATGGTGATGAATGCTGGTCAAATAAAAATTAAATAAAATTGCAATACAATGTAGTGGACATGTTCTTTAGAAAAAAAAAAAAAACCAAACCCTTCTGTGATCTCCTCTCTTTGCAAATCACAGCAAAACCAGTGTGGAGCAGTTGAACCATGAAACTTTCCCTTGATTAATCAACCAGAGAAACAGCTTTCTCACTTAAATACACAATGTATTCCTACAACTGCTTAGTCAGAGCTTCTAATCAGACAATGAGCTTAATTCAAACAAACTGTAGAGTCCTCAATTTTTTTATTTTTTTTTTTTTTTAATTGGATTGAAGTCAGCTAGTGGAAGAAATCCTCTAAGACAGAATCATAAGGTTCTTCTTTTAAGGTTCAGTTACTTTTCAGAGATATAGGTCAAATCTCTCCAATTTTTTGCTCCTTTGGTTGCATGCCACACAAGTGTAAAAAACCATCAAGGTGAGATAGAAAGGTTGACATTCACCCAAATACAAAGTCAAGCTGCTTTTCAAGTAAATCATCAAAACATGATGTGTAATCCCTGTCCTGTCACCTGCAAAAGAGTGAACCCCAGGCATTTCAAGACATTAAATGCACTAAAATGAACCACTTCATCTGATAAAACATCACAGACAGAAATTCAGGCTTCTGTCTTAATATATCTGTATATACTCCCAGAGGCAAAAAAACTAAGACATAAAAATTTCCAAGAGGAAAGTGGGTAGGGAAGAAGGAAAGGGAAGCATTCCAATACCAATGCAATATTTTTTTAATCATCCTGGAAGCTAGATCTAATCAAAGCATGAGCCTTCATGGAATATGATCCAGCATTGCTCTCACAGTGCTTTCACTTGAGTCCATGAAGTTAAAAGTATTGCTTTATTTATGGGCAGTGGTGCATCATTTCCTGCAGAGTGTAGTCTTGGAACAAGAGGTGAAAAGAATAAATCACTTGAGAAGTCCTCCCCTCTTATCACTACAGCTGAGCATCTAAAATCATTTAGGTGATATTAATAACGATAATCTGGCTTTTGCCTACAAAACCATGCCAATTTCCCTGGGTTTGACCTGGCAACCTCAAATATAGATGGTGTGATATATCACCAAGGAGAAACCATTATGAATCAAAGCTTTTGAACTTTCAAGTAACTGGATAATTTTGTTCCCTGTGAGGTGCAATATAATACATTTCCAGAAGTCACATCATGCTGATTTATTTCTAAATACAAAAATTCCCAAGTATTCATTCCCTGACCAAGAGAATATGCAGGTTGGAACCACTTGGTATCACTGAAGCAGAGATTTTTCAAGACAGTTATTCCTCATTCCTTGATTCAGCAAAGGAAAAATGGGTCCTATCTGTAGCCACTTAGGGATCTCCAAACATGTTCCAAATCTTAGCTCCCTCTCTGCTGATGGAGAGAAAAATGGTTGAAGTGCCAGGGGACAGGTTGATATCCATGATATTTTTCTTTCTTTCCAAAAATCTGAATAACTCTTTTATTTTAGGGACACACCCTTAACTTTGTTCAACATGTAGCAGAATAATTTAAGAGGAAGGGAACTATCTGGCTACAATTTAAAGCACGATAAAAAAAGGGTGAGAAATTCTCACCCTCACCATTCTATCACAGGTTTGCAGTCTCTGGACACCTTGCCAGTGTGCAGGACCACACTTCTATGTGACACAGCCTTGTGTTTCAAACAGATTAGTAGCCAGAATCAAAGCATCTGGTGTTGGCTGTGCAGAACCACTCTTCATAATTAGTTTAATATTTTATACCAGGACATATTTCATGTGTCTTAGCCTACTAATCCACTATTATACTCCGTGATTCTACTGATCTGTGTTCCTCATTCATCCATTCACTGTAACTGAAGGACATCAGTTTTGCTGTTTAGTGTCCACAGCCTTTGCCTGATGGAGATGGAGGAATGTAGACTGGCCATGTGACATAATAAATCCATAGGGATTAGTGATGATGTATATCACTTTCATGCTTGTGAGAGCACTGACACTGTGATATTACTCATTGATAATGATCCAGCATCTGCACCTCATTTCTGTGGAATATTTCTCTACATCAGCTTTTTCCACTAACTAGAACAACTGTTTCGGGGTTGTGCTTCCAGTTTTCTCCTGTTATTTTCAAAGTAACACACAGTTTGGGGACTGCTTCAGCATATTGACCAATATTTCTTTGGCTTTGTGTTTGCTATATCACAGCTTTCATTTTGCACTTGATGTGCTATGAATCTCCCTCTGCATATGTGACCATGTGGGCTTTGATGATAGCACTTTACCAATTACTGCTCACAGCTGCAGATCTTTCCCAGTGGCATTTTCTTGATGCACAGCATCTTAGGCTCTTTTTCTGGGCATGCCTCACACCAGTTGTGTTCTAAACATGTTATTGGAAGAACTAATCGGCACATCCCAATTTTGGATAAATTTTTTATAAGTCTTTGCCTGTTGCACTACTTTTTGTTCATTACAATGGGCATACATGTCATAAGGGTCAGGAAGAGGTATGAGAAAGGTATTACAGATAATTTTTGTCTAAGTGATTAACTGGAATTGCCAATGCTGCCTTTACAGTGAAGCATCACTGATGGGGCAGAAGAGCTTTTAAGGATGATACAGCCTGCTATTTATATAGCCATCTGCAAGGCTTTTCCAAAGCCATGAGATGAAACATAGGGGAGAATGTGAGGTGCTGGTCTTCAGTGATTTCTGTCAAAGAATTCATGGTATTTGAGGACCTTGAGGGCAGATTTTCAGTGACTGTGAAGAAGTAGCACCCCTCAGCCTGTTCTAAGATTCTTCTCCCAGGTCCTTGGTTCAAGTCAGGAGATCTTGGCTACCTGATTCCAAGCAGATTGATGTTAACTGATTTCAGCCATTGCTTTAGAGTGCATCCAGGGGTTTAACACATGGTATGTGTTCCTGGCCTTCCAGCCAACCTGGGTACAAGGCAGACAAAGCTATGGGATGGTTTTATCTCCTTCCAGCAGCCAGATATCCTCATATTTTTACATCTGAAAATCTCAGGTTTTCTCTTGCCACAGGAACACTGATGGTCTCAAGGCAGGTTGTAGAGGTATGCATGGAAGAGCTCTCTGAACATGCACAGTGAAAGAGCACAGATGAAATGCATGTGAATGGTCTGAATTTCCATATGGGTGCAGTAAGAGTGCAGGTTGTGATGTAATACATAAACTCACAAAGAAGAAAAGCCACTGTTAGAGAAAATATGTATATGCAAAAATAAAATTGACAAGAAGTTTTATTCTGTCAGTTACAGAAGACCATTGACAGATTATGTTATGGGAGAAAATGCTTCACTAATGCAGTTAATGTGGTGTTATCCCAGATGTATCTAAATTGCTTTGATGCTCCCATTTTGTCATGTCCTTGTTTGCTGGGCTGCTTTTAACTTGCAGCCAGAGAGACCAAGAACTAGAAATTAAATTCTCAAACACTTTTAGATGTCTTATAAGCAGGTGTCTCCATTTTCTCTTAACAAAATGGAATTTTTCATTTTAGCTGGATTTGAAGAATAATTTAGGCAGGTATTTGCAGCTGGTGGTTCTCCTTCTTCAGTATCTGAGCATTTCTAAGATGCATTTTTTTAATATAGTATCAGGGAAAGTAATTAATCTCTATGAATCCTTCTTTAAGTACATTTCACAAGTTTAAATATATAACACCTGCTGTGGAATAAAAATCTTCTGTCCTGTTATATTTCAACTCTGATGCTTCCTTTTTTGTTTTCAGAGTAATTTTGTTTCAACTGAAGCTCTCACATTCCAAACTAAAGCAGGAGGTGGTACAAAAGCTCTAACAGACATTGTAGAGAAAGAAGAGCTCATAGCTCAGAAAACAAGTAGGAGCATCAGTGCTTCAGCCTCTCAATACTGAATGGCCAAGAAATCTCTTCCAATGGCATATTGCAAATCCTATCTACTTCTAAGCTATTTTAACCTCAAATAATAAATTTGCTCTGGGTCTGAAGCAATAGAGGGACACACTAAAAATACAATCATTTCAGAATTGAAATGACTTAGAATGTAAAACTCAGCCTTTGTAAATGTTCATGGCCAATATTTTGCGAAAGCAAGCAACTCTTTATCACTCTTACCTTTCCATAATGCAGCCCCTGAGATGCACAAAAGGGTTGTATAAGCAACCTTTGTGATGGGAGAAGCACTCCTCCTTTTCCCTGTCTGCCCAGCTGCCTCTCAGGCAGCTCTGGGAGCAGGGAAGCAAGATTGACAATGGCTCCAGGTGTGTGGTGGTGACACGAACACACTTTGCTAGTCTGCTTCTCTTCAAAGACATGAACAGGAAAAGAAGCAGCAAGAGCCAGAGAACCCCCCTAGGCTGCTTTTTTCCTAGTAGTTTCTAAATTCCTTTAAGCATCTGAACCCAACAAAGCAACTCTCTGATGCATTGCATTTGAGGTTGTCTCTTGCTATAGCATGGCTCACATTATATTCCACTTTCTTATCAGCGACAATCAATTTCCCCACCTATTAAGTAAAGTTTCTTCAGCTGTTTTTTTTGCAGAGGAAATTGTGATTGACTTGAAAAATTAAAAAAAAAAAAAAAAAACCAACAAACTCAGAGTCATTACTGTAAATTTATTTAGAAACAGAAAACAAATATTGTCCAGTTCCAGTCTTGTTGTTTACCAAGAACATTGTAGCCTCAGTTCAGTTGTTTGTGTTACTCATCTTTGTGCACTCATTAAAGTGAAATATGGGTAAATGGATGCAGTGGCAGCCCATAATGACAGCTGATGTTTGAGGAGGGTATTAGACCCTTTTACCCTTTTATGCCTCAATCCCTCATATGTGCATTTAGGGGGGATGGAGTGGTTGATTATCTTCCTAGATACTAAATAATCCATCATATAGTTTCTTATCATCCCATCCAGAGGTTTTTGCTAATTTGGAAATCTTCTTTACCTGCAGAATCATTAGTTCTCCCTTTCTCCTTGAGATAATAATATTCACCCCTAAATACACATGGTTTCATTTATCTCTTTGGTCTTTATCTCACAGGACTTTTTTGGTTTTTTAAATTTATTTTCTTTCTTTTTAAAAAAAAACTCTTTTATTTAGATATAGTTATTGGCCTATAAATTAACAGAATCTTAAACCAATCTAAGGATTCTGAAAATACCAATAAAATAATTTATTCATTATTTAAGTCCTATTAAAAATATTTATTTGCTAATTTCTCCTTTATAAAAAAAAATTGTTCTGTGAAATTAACTTCTATTGTAAACTCATGCACAACCAGTGCATGTATTTTTTTAGTAACAGAGATTTGTACACTATAGCACAACTCTGCCTGAAAGGTTTTAACCTTTCCAAGCAATATATAGGTCATAGTAAAGCCCTGGTTTTTAGTCACTGGATAATGATTTACACTTGTAAATAATGTTACTTTCACTGTGGAGCTTATAAGAAGTATTCAAAAAATGAATTTTTTTTACTTTTGGGTTTTTACACCCATTTAGTTGTAAAATCACTGAGCCCCTATTACAGAGAAAGTAAATTATTCACAGAGTTGAAGGACAATATCTTGTAACTGAAAAAAGTTGTTTGAACCTACCACCCCATATGAAATAGTTATAATGCCCCAGTCCTGAGAGCTGGTAGTCACATGCTGAATGACAGATCTGCATTAGTTTGCTGGTCTGGATTTGACCCACAGAGTAATTCAATAGTCCTCCACTTTTTGTTCCAGAAAATTTATGAGTGTAGGATGAAGGGGTATTAGATATCGGCATTTATTCCTCTGGTGCTTTGGGATCTGTTTTAAAAGACACTGACTGCTGACATTATTAGTGAATTAATTGCTTCTACTGAGTCTCTTCATAGACAATTATGTAGGATTGCCTCTCAGAAGTCTGTAATGAAGGTAGTGCTGAAACCCCAGCACTGCAAAAAGCATTTACTGCTTCTGCCCCAAATGACAGAGCATTTTACATGTGAGGGAGGAAACTTTAAAGGCTTACTTTTAAATTTAGAAAATTTTATGTTGCATCTATAAAGAAATATGTTGGAACTAAACAACTGAGCAATTCAAAACTCAGCTTATTTATTTCAGGTGTTGTATGCACACACATGCATATATATTGTACAGATTTTATGAGATAGTATCTATATTTATGACTATTCCATATATTTATTGGAAGTAATACAATACATTTTCTACAGTTGAAAATATGAATAATTTTGAATTGAACCATCTTTTAATTACTAGTCAAAACTCATAGAGATTATTTCTAATAGGAGGATACCTACAATGAACACAGCCCAACAATATCTACTCTTCTTAATGTGGCAGTTCACTTCATTAATGTGCCAAAACTAGATGAATCATAGGTCCATAATTATGCTATTAAAGACAACTAGGAGTGGAGAGATCATATATGCCTCAAAGACTCCATCTTTTAAAACAAGGAGGGGATGAAAAAGAGTCCAGTAAGATCAGAGTATGTTAGATACAGAATAATCTTATTGTGCAAATATCCACAGCTGAAGGAAATTAAACAAAAGCAAGTATTCACCATTATTTCATCATGGACCCTGGAACCTTCATAGTCCTAGATACAGTGCTAATAAATTAATACAAAACATTTTTTTAAATGTATCCAAGATTTTAATTTTTTTTTTACATTGGAAGAGGGAGTAAAAGAAAGCACAAAGAAAAGAAGCAGATAGGAAAGAAGCACAGAAGAAAAAAAAAAGGTGTCAAAATTTGATATCCACAGCAGCAGCTGGATAGAAGATTTTGAAAAATGAAATGACCACAGGCAGCTTTTAAATGAGAAATTATAAAACTGCAGATTTGATTAATAAATATCTAGTTTGTGAAATCAAAATGACTTAGCAGTATAGTTTATTTTAAGCTTGATATTCATTTATGAAAACTCCTGAATCAGGATCTCACTAAGGATAATAAATAGAACTAGAAAGAAACCATGATTAGCCAAGTAAGTATTCTTGAAAGGAAGAAAAGGTGTACTGAAACAATACAGTAAGAAGATTGAATAAGAAATAAAGGTGAATTTAAAAAATATGGTATTTTCAAGTTCAGCAAAAAGGCCTTATGCTATGTTTGGAATTATCCACCAGCAAAATACTTGGCTATACTGCTCCCCTGATGCCGAAAAATTACTTTACATGGAAGAAAAAAAGTTTGAAATAAGAGAAAAATCAATCCCAGATAGTAGAACAATAATAAATTGAAAATAGGACTGTCTCTTATGTGAAAAAACCTCTGTAGAGCTGTGAAGAAATAAAGAAGCTTTAGTTCTAATAAGGATAAGGCTTTTTAAGAAAAAGCTGATGAGTGAGAAAATGCAGAGAAGATGCTTCCCTCCCCAACTTCTCTGAAATCAAAATAAAACCTGATAAAGTTGTATATCATAAGGGATGTTTACACACCAGAAATGGGGACATAGCTTACATCTCACATATGACAGATCCTTGAGAACACATATGTGCATTTCCTGTGCAGCTTGGAGGGAAACAATCGCATCCGGAAACTCTGCTGGCTCCAGCAAAGCTTGGCACAAATATGAACGGCTTTGAAGGCTTCAGGTGACAAATAAATTCCTCAGGCAAGTGAACAATAGCTAGCAGGATTATCCAGTTAAAGTTTTGGGGTATATCTGTGGTCTCACCCCATGTGGCAGCTCAGCCCCACCCAGCCCCACTCTCTCGTCTGCCCTGGTGGGATGCAGGACAGAGTCAGGAGGGAGAAAGTGAGAAGAAAAAAAAAAAAAAAAAAAAAAGTCAGGCATGTAAGCAAAGCAAAAGGGGAAATCCATTCACCATTTCCCATGAGCAGGCAGGTGTTCAGCCATCCCTAGGAGAGCTGGAATCTAACATACATGATAGTGATTTAGGAAAATGAACACTATCATTCCAAACATCCCCCCCTTCCTCCTGCACTATGTGCTGAGCATGATGACAAATGATCTGGGACATCCCTTGGTACAGATCAGGTCAGCTGTCCTGGCTGGGTCCCTCCCAGTTCCTTGTGGACCCCCAGTGCCCTCACTGTTGGGGTGGTGTGAGAAGCAGAAAAGGTTTCTGCACAGACCCTGTTCAGGAAATCATCTCTGCATTATCAACACAAATCCAAATCACAGCCCCATGCTGGCTACTCTGAAGAAACTTAACTCTCTCCCACCCCCAAACCAATACAATTGGACATTCCAAATGGAAGTATTGCTTCAAATTAATTTCTTTAGGTTCTGTTGACATCTTGACAAAAGAATTCTGAACCATTTGATAAAAGGCAGTGTACAGATGACATAGGTCATCTAAGTGGAATTTTCAGAATAACAGAAATTCATTGTTTAAAATCAGTTATTTGGGCCACTCCTGTTAAAAATAGTCATGACTAAAAAGCAGAGATGCACATAACTGAATACCTAATTGGGTTATTCTAGTAGAGAAGTGACCATCTGAAAGTTTATTAACAAGAGTAGCAAATACCTGTCAACTCACAATTACACGTGTGATGGTTAATAATCATATAGCATAAAATAGATAAATTCATAACAGAACTAGATGACTAGCTAGTTTTTCCACCACATCAATAAAACTAGTTCATATATTGCAGAGTATTCTTAGGTGAATTTTGGGTGTAAGGTTAAAAGAAATCAACAAACACTAGATGAGATAATGCAAATGGCTAGAGCAGTATAATTTAATAATATGTCTTTGCCAAATAGCTCAAATTCTCTCATTCCCTTTCTCAGAAAGACTTCTGGTAAGAGTCTGCAGATTTTTAAAAGGAACAAAATAGGAACTCGGAAAATCCATACAATTTCAAAGTGATAGAGATCCCTTCTGAGTTTTCCTTTTTAATCATCCTTTTTTATGTTACAGAAGACACATTTTTCCTCTGTTATATTTTGTGGGATACAGATTAAAAATTTGCAGGAGAGAGCTTTGTGCAAAGAGCACTGCTCTTGCTTCCATGCACCTTGCCTTCAAGGTTGTCCTTTTGCTTGGCTGAAGAACCACTCCTGGAAACTGATCACCTCAACATCAGCACCAGTTTTCAGCACAAAGCAGTGGGCAGATGCAGAGACCCCTCCTAGTCTGGGGAGAGTGGGAAAAAATTCACAATTTTATTAATTAATAAATGTTAATGTTATTCATATTAATGTTAACATGATGTAGTGTATGCATATAACTTATATATGTTAAGAAATAAACGTACAATCAGCAATCAAACAATTGGATGATTTTATATGTATATATTTATGTGTGGAGCCTGAAAGGAATATGTTTTTAAAAAGGGCAATAGGAAACAAAAGTAGTGACCATGTTACACTGCCAGCAGTCTCAAGCCTGTGTGATTAGAAGGTCAATATGTCTGTAGCAGAAAAAATGTATATATTGTGAGATATTATGGAAGGTGTGTTGTCATGTCAGTCCCCTTCATGCAGTGAAAGGTCAGTGATCCACTGTGGAAGAAAGGTGACAATTCCTGTGTAAGACTGACTGACAGCACAGATGCTGTTGGACATTGTGTCTGGTGTCAAAAGACCAGTGGACAAAAAAGCAGCTGTAGCTTTATTTTAGATTTTAGAGCCAAGAGCAAAGTAAAGTCATGCCTGACTTTCATGAAAAATGGCACCTGAAACATTTCATGACATATTTATAACTCCTAATAACCCTTGTAATTAACTGTGTCAATAACCTCTTTTCAGAGAAAAAGGACAGGGTTGCTTTCTGTGCACAGTTTAGTCCTGCAGCTTTCAGTGTAGTTATTGAAAGGCAAGAAGAAAATCGGTGGCTGTCAGAGCAGTTTACATTGGTCAGCTGGAAGGGAAAAGAATAAATGTGAGCAACATGTAGTATCAGAATGAACTATATCATGTCCTCACTTTCCATGGGTTTGGGGTGGAGGGATTTGATCTCACCTGTAAATTTCTGAAGAATTTGCTCTCCCAAACACAAAGGTCCTGATTCTCTTTAGATATGTAAGTTACATGACAAGTAGTTCCACTGATGCAAAGTAAGTTTAAGGAGAATCCAATTCTTACTTTCCAGCTGTCCCTGGCACTTGGATAAAATGTAGTTCAAAATTCTCTTTTTTCCTGTGAGTCAGTCTCACAAACACAGTGCCTCATTACTGTCCTTGAGGAATGTTTTAGAGCTCCATCAAGCTTATTCAAACAATGCATAAGAGTCCTTAAGCAGAACTCAATTACTGTTCAAGTGGAAGAATAGGTAATTGGACAACACTCATCAGTTTTGGAATAAATGATATTAGGTGCCGGATCTGAAAAGCAAACCTTTGGGTTATAATAGAAAAGGGAGATTAATTTAATGAAAGACAAAAATTTCCAGTTCTCCTAGGTTAGAAATAATGAAACAAAAACTTTTCACTGTATTTCAGGTAGTAGTAAAAGAGAAGGTGCATGTACACTTGGCTTTTTAAATTATCTAAGCTACTTTCAAATGAGAAAAGGAACCACGATTAGAAGTTTCTCAAATTATTCTTGTATCAAAAAGGTTTCATCCCTATGTAACCTTTATTGAGCTGTGACTCAGAAGTATTAATTTGAAGTTTTATGAGTGCAGATGGGAAACTGAAACCTATATTTTATTCAATTCAATAATTTTATTCTACTTTAAATTAATTTCTAAATAGATGCATTGATACAAACATACATGAATGGAGCCATTGTATATATTTTCTTAAATGTACTTTTGGTGGTAACTTTTTCAGAAATATCATTAGAATGTCTAAAAGTAATGTGGACCATTGATTTTTGAAAGAAGCAACAACAAACAGGGATTCCTAAACTTCTTTTAAATATACTGGAGCTGAAATGTTAATCAAATCCCCCAAAATCTGGAATATGGTACCTGAGGGAACCTGAAGTTCACATCTTGAGGTACAGAAATAAAATATTTCAAAGGAAGCCAAGGTTAATGGAAAGTAGTGGTGATATGCAGAAGGTGACAGCTAATTTTTCTGAAAATAAGATTCTGAATAAAGACAAGATTCAATGTGCAAATAAAATGGCCCCATAATCAAGTATATTTAGCCCTGCACTTTTTAGTCAGAAAAAATGCAGCTTCTGAGGCAACTAATAAACTTTTTTAATGAATTCCCAGTCCTAATAGAGCCATGTTGCCAAGACTATATATTGTCCATATATACATATATATATATATATAATTAAACTTTAGAGATAAATGCTTGATATAGATGGGACATACATTTTAATATTTAAATAATGACACTGACAATTAAAGAAAGTATAAAAGTTAAGGAAAATTGAAACACACACATTTTACAACAATCAATTTAGGAGCATAAAATAGATATGGTCAAATGTTTTTGGGGGAAAAAACCAAAACAAACTGAAAAAAAGAATCCTGGAAAAAAACCAATAAATGCATGGATTTAAAGGATTTTGGATTCAAAGTAGTGCAGGCTGCTTTTTGCTGTTGCAGATGTTGTTACATTTTGGATGGTATAGTGAAATATTCATTGCCTATACTGAGGACTGGATGTGACCTTGGAGTCTAATGATTTGTGCAGTTACCCAGGATAAGGAAAAGTGGGGTTTCAGTTCCTGCACTAATGAATGTTTGTGTTCTATATTCAACAAAAATTGCTCAAAATGTATAAATATTCATTGGTGTTGAGACTATCTCTCCTTGCAGATGAGTGCTCTCATGCTCAGGTGAAAGCCATGCTCGATTTTTTTGTCAGTGTGTGATTTGACCTCATGGTTTCTCTGGTGACCAGGTGGGAGAGGTCACGGCTTTGGCCACTCTTCAGTTCACTGCTCATTTAAATTGGGCTTTGTTAAACAGAAAATGTACAGATTTACATGCACCCTCTTCCTTAATGTGTCTTTAGCTATTCCATCCTAGAAGGATACTGTATTTCCAATACCCTATTGATCCTGCAGTACTTTGGGCATTTAAAAGTATGGATCAAATTTTAAGAGAGATCCAAATAAAGAAAAAGAAGGCACATCAGAGAAAATGTATTCCTGTGAGTGAGATGAGGACCAAGTCAGAGTGTTCACAGTCACCAGGTATATCTTGCATTTAATCTATTTTCCACAGTAGACAATTAGTTTTGTGAATTGTAAGAAAATTAATCTGGTTTTACTAGAAACTAAACTGAAGTAAAAATTCCTAACTTTTAAAAAGTTTATAAAACATTTTCCCCTATACAAGTACTGAGAAAGCCAGCTACAACTTTGCTTTTACTCTCTTCAGAACAGAGTTTTATGAACAGCAAGTTAACTTTTGCAACAGATTCAGTAGCATTGCCATATTGATCAATAATGGTGTCTCACTTCCTTTCATTCCTTTTTTTATTATCATTCAGCAGCATCACTCCCCATCCATTACATTTTTTCACAAACACTGTTTGCTGACTCTGGCAAGACACACATTTGTGCACAACTCATCAGTACAATTCCTAGGAGATGCTGCAAGGGCTGTGAGAAACAGGATACTCCCCCTTCATGTTCTCTTCATTTCAGCTTCTATTCTAACTTCCTTTTCTAAGGATCCTCTACTGGAGTTGCTCTCTTAACTGATATCAACTATGTCTGCTTCTTGTATTTGGTTTAATCTGTCCCCAGTATCTCTTGGCAGCTGTTACACAGTTATTTGAGAATAGCAAGTTTAAAAGAGGGATGGGGAAGGTTAATTATAACAGCATAATTAATATAGTTCCTACTGAAGTAAGTGGCAGTTTTGTAATTTTATGTAAAACAAGCAGGATTACACTAATTATAATTTCATAATCTCCCCATTAGAGAAGCACAACAGTAACTCCATTAAAACATATTGCTTAGCAGTACATTCCCTGCTGACAGGATCCATAAAATAGAACTTTAGATGTTCAAAACATGAGATATGTAACATGATGTTATGTCAGGCAATAGCCATGCTCTTTTGGAACTATTCTAATCATTCCCATTATGTAAAATTTACACTTTCCTCTATTTTAATCTCAAAAAAAAATCACACCATATCTCAACTCTTTATTTAGATATTCTGAGTGGAATGCCCAGCCTGATTTTCTCCCTTTGCAATGTAGGAATTTCAGCCTGATAAGAGAAGAAAAAGCTCAGCATTAATTTGGCACATGAAAATTTGCAAGTGTGGGGATAAACAGACCACTGAAAAGTGTAGTCTTCTAACCCATTTCCAATTCTTCCAATTTTTTTTAAACCTATATTTCATCCCCCTATTTACATGACTAAAGAAAGAAATTATTGTAACATCACAGCATTTGAAAAACAATCTTACATCCAGGATTAGACTTAGTATTTCTCATCCACAAGGAGGCCCATGATGCCCTTCCTAAACACTGCAGAGCTGTGAGTTCTAGATCTTTAAGGAGTTATATTTTCACTGAAGTTAACAACGCTAACTCAGCACAAAACTTGATGACAGATTCCAAACACCTGTGGGAAGTAGGTCAGAATTAGAACTCACATAAAAAAAAACCCTAAAAAACAACCAACCAACAAGCAAACCCCCCTCTCTGCAAACTTAATTTATTTATATCAGATACCAAAGTGATGCCATAAGTAGAACACTGCTTGTAATGTTTTTCAAATCAAAAAGTTACTGTTGCGAGATTTTCAGTAGATGGATCCTATCTACATTAGTTTCTCTTCAATGAAAATTTGCCAAGATCTGTAGATTTGGAAGGAATCACATCTTTTGTGGTGCATAACCATATGAAAATTTCTCCTATTCTGTTAGTCCTTCACATTAATTCATTAAAATGGATATTTTTTCACAGATTTTATTCCCTTTTTAGCTATGGTATCAGCAACATCTTTTTTATTTTCCCTGCTAACTTGGATTTAGCACTTATGTTCTTTCTTTTCAGAATCATAAGATTTTACAAACAAAACAGGTAATTTAAAAACTGTCAGGAGTTTTGTAGGCAACCACTGTTGAAATATTTTTTTCTTGCTTACATTCAAGCCATTAGGCCTCTGTGCCTGATTTTTGCCCTCAATTTTCTGTAAAGTTGATGAGAAGTAGATATTCACAGAACAAAAATGCCCATATAAAATGAACCTGTATGCACTATATACTCATGATCACACTTTGGGTCACAAATCCAGAGGATTCTGGGACTTAAATGTACACAGGCTAAGTGCATCTTAAAGCAAGTGGTGATGCACCAATATCGAGAGGAATTTTTGGAACCTTGTTCCAATGATGTTTCTCATAAAGTAAAATGCTAAACAGAAATGAGTTAAAAAATAATTAAATGAAAATGTTAGCATCATATGAATATTCACATTAGTACTTCACCTTGAAAACTTCCTAAACTCCGAAAAAAATTTGTAAGTTTCTTCAAATATGGCTCAAAATTGGCAACTGAAGACTAATTCTAAATAGTGAAGTGATACTTCTGTATTTATCCACATATGTGTATTACCTATATAAAATCCTACAGCAGGCCCACTGAACCTATATATATTAATGATATACTAGCCTAAACCAACAATTAGTGCACATTTTTAAGAATATCAATATGTCCTTAGACTGAAAATAATTGAAATAAATTTCCAGAGAAATCAGATTGTTTCAGTACTTGCTTCAAATAGGATAAGTCATGTTTGGCTGAGCACATTCCTGGTCACAGTGAACAAGAGCTGGGTTTCTGTTCAGCTTCTCTGCTGAGGACCCCTCACACAGCCAGGAGCAGAAACAGGAAAACCACCAGAAGCTTTTAAAAATCTTAGTATTATAAAAAGTTTTTTATCATAAATAGTTTTTTTTCCCTGATCAAGAGGCAATTTCAACTCTGTGTATGCAGTTTCTAGGGGGGTTTATTTTATTTTAATTTAGTGAAGAAAGCTGAAAACTACCAACAGTGTTCATAATGGAACCATATGCTAAACTAAAAAAGAAATAAAATGTATAATTGCATCACTATGTCTGAGATGCACCAAATGTTTCAAATTCACTTTTTTAATGTGCAGGATGTTAAAGTCATACCCTGTACATCAGTATTGAAATGTTTAAATGCATTATTTTCATATTTATACCTTAGCACAAAGCCATAGGAGAAATTTTGCAATGCATTACCCCACATATGCAAGCAAACCGCAGGCAGCATGGAGCAAAGATGGGGTTTTTGTCTTTGTGTTTACTTTGCAAAATGAGTTCATTTGGAGAATACAGGGCTGTGATGAAACTTTAATGATGGAAGGGACACTTGGAAATTGAAAAGCTGTAATTTCTCCCTGTAAATGTATGAATCCTACTGTAAGTACTCCTGGAAAGCTGCAGCTCTTTAGTAGCCCTGTAACACTCCAGGAACATAAAGCCAAGGGACCTCTTCCTCTGCATTGCCAAAATATTCTCAGTAATTAAAAACCAGCAAACTGTTTATTGTTAATGGCACAAAAGGAACTAAAAAGCCTGCAAGAGCATGGGCAGGAACTGAAAAGCCTGCAAGAGCTTTCACACTGGTGCCTGGCAAAAGGAGATTGCCAGTGATAGAAGTTACCTGTCTTTCAGAATCACAAAGTGAGATAGGATTTAGTGAAAGCTGAACATTTAGATAACAAGGAAAGTTGGCAAGGCAGCCCTGGGGATTGCTGTTATTCAAACCCATCCATCCATCCATCCATCCATCCATCCATCCATCCATCCATCCTTTAAATCCCCTCCCTAAGCAAGTTACTTAGCAATAATCTCATAAATTCTAGCAGATTACAGTACAAGTAAATTGTTGTTTTACTACAGCTCCTCAACATACTTCTCTGGGACTGTACCTTACAAAAAATTCCATGTTAAGAGTCTGGTAAATACAAAAAACATATCAATGAAGATTTCTTTAATTAAATGTTCTCAAAGTACATGAGAGAGTAAGAGAAAGAGTTTTAACAGCAAATAACATCATAGCTTGGTCACATATTTAAGACCAGAAGACCAAGTTTTATTTCTTGTGTTGAGTCATGGAAAAAAGGTCTTGTAGTTGGGTCCCTGACATCTGTGTTAATATTTGTGTCATGGTGACTTTAGTCTCCCTCTTTTGCTGACTTACCACAATTAGCTTCAAAAAGTGAAATCTCAGTTCTTTGTTTTTTGCTTTTCGGAGTTTTTTTAAAGATACAATTACATGTCACCCAACCTTATCAGTTAGTTCAATGGAATTTCAGAGAGGCTAAACTAAAACTGACAAGTAGAGCTGTGGAAAACACAAAATCATGGTAATCTATCCTAAAAATGTTATCCATTACAGCTCTCACCATGACAGTCCTGTGAGTATTGCCTTCAGGATGTTTTCTGCCTGGCCAAATATAATTCATTTGTGTGTTGTTATTGAAGATACATTATGAGCATCTGGTGGTATTTATATGTCTAATTTTTCTAACATATTAATTGCATTTAAAACTAAAAAGACTACCATAACTGGAAAAGTTCCTTTTGAATACTTCCTGTTATCTCTCATCTTTCTCCAGGACTCTCAGCATGCTTTTGTGGTGGGTTTTAGATCTAAAACGTGTGAGTCTTGAAAGGCAAATTTATGTGCATTCATAATACTAAGCAGTGCATACATAATTAGATTTAAAGAATGCAACTGATAAAACACATCTACTTGCTGTGTTGTTGCTGATATTTATAGCTGGCACATGGAATTTAATATGGATCATTACTTTCTCAGGATTTTACACATTAGTTATGGCTATGGCATTACCCCAGTACTTCTTGATGTAAAATATTTTTGAGTTGTACATATTAGAAGAATGCTTTCCATCATATTTGTCTTACCTTAATAGGAGAAGACAAAGTTTTACATCACCATAGCAATGCATTAATTTCTGTCTTTCAATATGACTCTAACATCAGGCACAAGACATAATTTCTATTGAGCCAACTATCTCCAGTATGGAAACATCTGCAAACTATTCATGGATTTTAAACAGCAGCCCATTTGTGTGTATTGTTTCATAACACTTCATGCCACCATTTATTTAAGATCTTGCCCTCAAGGTGAATTAAAATATTATTTCATTTAAAGAATAATTCAAATTCAACCCCCACACACAGTAACACTGTTTGCATTATTTGTAAGCACTTAAAATTTAAATAATATTGAATCTAGCCAAGCTAAACCAATATGCTACATTTTTCAGATCTCATCTTTGATAAATGTTATCATTTTTGATGCAATCCTTCAGAGATCTGTGCCCATCTCTTAAAATGTTAAATGTAAAATATATTATCAAAGTCACTGGAAATAGTAACATTGATTAATAAAAGATGGCAAATATGCTTTTAAAACAGAAGTATTCACATGGATGTAACAAGATTGCTATACTCATAACCTCTCTCAAAATACTTATAACATCTTAGAATTTAAATATGTTCTTCAAAATGTTTTTTAGTACACTCTCTAACCCATTGTTGCAGATGCAAATATTTTTTTTAAACTTCTCTGAGTGACCAAAGATTCTTCTATCTCTAAGACTCACTTAAAAGGGGAGACTCCATCTTTTCCATAATCCCACAAAATTTAGGTTAATTATTCAATGTGATAACTTTTTTTTTCTGTGTTATAAATAGATATTTTTAACAGTATGAAAAGTTACGGAAGAACAGAGTGCAGAAATCTTCCTACTAAATACAGTCCTCAAAGTTGCATATAAAATAAGGAAAAAAAAAGAGATAGATAGATAGATAGAGAGAGAGAATAAAATCTCTCAACTCCTTCAGGCTTAATGATATATGTGCTATACTAAGGACTTTTCTTTAACATGTTTTCTTTTCAGTATGCAGCACTGAATAATACTTTCTACTATTTAAAAGCCTAAGTAGTGTGAAAACTGTTGAAAGAAGCAAATACACAAAGCTAACTAAGCTGATAAGGCTGTGATTGAATGTATCAATAGAGAAGGGAAATTCCCATCTTAGTAGCATGGTTTATAAACAGCATGCATTTTTTTCCAGATGGAAATTTTTTAACTAGCAAATAGGACATAACTTGCATTCATCTTCCTCCTAGTCAGACTTACTGATGACAGAAATATTCAGTGTGCACTGCATACACTAGTCCTGAAACTGATATAAACAACAATAATAAAAAAAGGTTAAAAAATTGATTTGCAATCTCCTATAAAATACATGTAGACATCAGTGATGACTCAAGCAAATTGTTGTGAATAGTGTTCCTTAAAGCAAAACAAAGAAGTTTGAGGGCTGTTAATGTTAGATGCTAACAACTCTTCCAGGCTGTGAACGCATAGTAGTGACAGAAATTAAAAAGCAGATGTCCTCCCACGTTGAAATTCCCCCCAACTTACTTCAAGATTACATGGTTGAGGAAAGTACAGCAAGTTCTAATTTCTAGGGGGAATAATGACTTGTAGATGCAATAATTTAAGGAATAATGTACCCCAACTGTACTTAATAAGGCTATAATTCCATCAAAGCCTTCCAGGGACATAATAAACCATGAGAGTGAAACTCAAGTGGTTTCCTCATGTCACCAGAAGGCTGAGATGGAATTACAGTTCGAATTTATATTCATTTTGAAGGAGACTTATTTAATATTGCACATTGATCATGATTAATGCCTTTGGAACCGCCAAAAACTATTAGGGGTGTTCACGGTCTTTTGAAGCCACCAAAAGTCAATTATGCCACTGACAAGTGATTCTCAGCAATTCCTTTCTTTTAAAGCTGTGGTTTGGCCAGCACAAATGGTTTAACCATGCTAAAGTTAACATCAATTTGGTCATATATTTTTAATAGGTTTCTCCTTCATATTGAATGAAGGTGGGAAATATTAATTCTGTCTATGTGCATAGCTCTTTATTTATAGATTTTCATTGGAAATTAAGGGGCAAATTCATTGGAATCATTTGGCTAGCTTAGCCACTGAGCATCACTGAATGGATATACTTTTATTAAACAGATTTTTCACTTAAATGCCAATAATTTGTCCACGTCCTTTGTGAGCTAACTGAACTCAGAGGAGCTTTAGTAACAAGAGAAAATTCTTTTTTTTTTTGCTGGAAGGCAGCAGGTAATCTGTTTTAAAATGAAGGATTGCATGGAAGTGCCCAGAGAGCCCACAGACAAAATATTGTGGCATGGGGGGAAAAACCAAAAGGGGAAATCGGGCTCTTAAATAATGTGTGAACCAAAGTTTCTAGAGGTAGAATAATGTTCAGTGTAATCCCTCAAATTTCTATTCATTTTTGGACTTGATTATGCTGTCTCCCTCCACAGCCTCCTAGGACAGGAAATCCCAATGTCATTGCCTAAAGGACAGCTACTCAAAAATGTGGTTCATTGTGATCTCCTACTGAATATCCTTCCTTGCCTAAGCATAGGGACTTAGCATCTTTGGGATGCCCTTTGGCATCTCTGGACTCAAGATTTTCCTCTCCTGAAGGGTCTCCACAGTTCCAATGTGGATATTTGCCAGCCTCTCGTGGATTTCACAGATATCATAGGGGATCTAATACAGCAGAAGATGCCTTTATTTAGACAATGGCATTAAGCCAAAGTGTTTACATGTGTCAGAGAACCTGCCATAAAATATATTTCCCCAGAGATGACAGTGTGTCAATTTCTGAAATTCCTAGTGCTGAGTAGTTGATTTGATTTACACTTCTGAACAGAAAACACATCAGGGTAATCTCAGCTCCTCTTTGCAACAATATATTCCAAGTAGAGGATTTATTTGTAATTTTTTAAGATCAGACACAGATAGAGATAAGTCACATACAAATCCTGTTGAAAGTCTTTTGGCCAATTTCTAAGATGATAGTAGAGCAAATTGATCTTTAAAGCCAAAAACATGACAGCATAGTAATCAGTTACATACCACTTCTGAGCAAGATAAATATACATTCTACACACCAAGCTAAAAAAGCATCATTAAAATGTAACCCAAAAAAATGCAGTGTTGTTTACTTCAAGCACAGCAATCCCTTTTGGCTTTTGGAAGGAGATTTTCTCAAACCCAGGGCCCAGTTCTAAAGGTTGCCTTTGGAAAACCACAGTATGAAAACTTTCTGATCCTTGCATGGACCATGAAAAGTCAAACCAGATATCAGGTTTGCACATGGTTTATGAAGAAATGTCCCTTTGGTATTTGATGTTTTGAATGCTGAGGACTCAACATAGAACAAATGAAAGGAAGAAAAATCCAATCAGGATCTAATCAGGCTGAGAAAGTCTCAGAGTCAAAAGTTTTTGGAGGGTGAGACAAAGTTCATAGGTTTAATGCAATAGGGGTGTCTTGTTCTTACAGACTTCCCTTGGCATTTAGTCTTGGACAAAGCCATATGAAGTCTTTGTCTGCAATAACCCTAGAGAGGTGCTGCCAGTGTTCCCTTCCCAACAACAAATGTTGAACCCTGGCTTTGCTTCCTGAGATGGATTGGAAGCTTTGCAGTTTCCACATGTAATATTTGCAATTCATGCCAAATCACCGGTATGCTCCAGCCTTATGTGGAATCTAGCACAACTCAGATTCCCAGTGCTCTTTTGCAACTATTTCATCAGTAATCATCTCTGCCTGGCTTCTCTGAAAAATTACTCAAATTCATGAAAAATTTAAATTCTTCAAAAAGAGATAAGGTCAAAAATAACAGCCTCCTGGATGTTTTCCTCCCTATTAACAGCAAATTCTTTGAGAGAAAAACTGCTTGAACTTGTCTGAGTTGCTGTTCCTAATTAGGAGTTCCAGCACTGGAGGAGCTTTTAATTGTTCCAATCCATTTCTCAGGTTAAATAAATAAATAACAATATCTTTGTATTCCTGATACTGTATGGTTTTAAGCTGAACTCCAAGCAAAGGCATCCTCAGGAGTTATCTACTTCCTTCTGTGCCTCAGTTTTTATTGATATGGAGTAACCAAAATACATTTTATGGCCATTTTCTAGATGTGCTTTCTCAAAAATTAAGACATGAAGTACGGAATTCTGGATACACAGGTACAATCACAAACAACCAATTAAAAATTTATCTAGCCAAAGCAAGTGTTCTGGTACAGAGTCAGCCTGCTTTTCATTTGCTTTCATTTCAGTTCATTGCTTTTGTGATCAATCAGTGGAAAACAGAAATATGTTCTGAAACATGGAAAAGTGTATAAAATTTTAAAATATTTGTATTCAATCAGATCTAAGGAGAAATTTTTTCTTTCTCCCTCTTAAGGACATTGGAGGCATAATAATAATAAAACATTGGAGCAACTGCCCTGAGATGCAGCAGGCATCTTCTCTGGAGGTTTTCAAAATCTGTCTGAACCAAGCCCTGAGCAGCCCAAACTGACCACAAAGCTACTTGGGCATAAGCACGAGGTTGGACAAGAGACTTCCTGATGTCCCTTTATCCTATGAAACTATGTGTGCATGTCTTAGGTTGCTGTAAATTAATTAATAAATAAAAGGTGCAAAAACCATTTCCAAAGTTTTTAAATTTTATTCCCCAGTTCTCTTCAGATACAATCTTTTTTATTTTTTGATAACAAAACAAGGAGTGTCTTTGGCAAATTATTTCAGCTCTGAACTCTATTTACCTAGACCTTGCTTTGTCAGCAATTGTCTTCTGTTAGCTTCTCTGCTGTACATTGACATTGGAAATAAAGAAGTTGGCTAAGGGGAAATAGCTGGGTTTTTTCCTGGAATGATTTTTGAAATGCTTTCCATTTTTGAAACTTTATTCCTGAAAAAAATTGAATAAAAGATTAAAAAATAGAAAAAATCATAAATTGGAACAGTATATTATTGGTATTTTCTTAGTCATCTATTAAGTATGAATGTTTATTAGATTGGATAAAAAAGGTGCTAACTTATAGCAAAGAGCAAAATAATTGGATATTTTTGTACAGGTCTGTTGATGAATATCCTAACTTATTTTCAAATTTTGAGCATTGAATAATTTGTCTGCAAAGCTTGATATATTTTGAATAATTATTCTCAAAATGGAAGCAACCAACTATAACAAGAGTTTTGTAAAATTTTAACCTTAATATTTCTCAAATCCTTTCATGCATTCCATAAGAACATTGACAAGGTTAAGCACATGGTAAGAAGAATACTTTCGGGTAAACAGGAGTCTTTCTGTAGCTCTAGCTGAGACTTAGAGGTCAAAATGAAGGTATTTTAAATTGGTGGTGATTTCTTTTTCCCTCCACATAAATCCAACTATAAAAAATGCACTATGGGAGGTATTCTGAGGAAAGAGGTAATTTGTGTGTAGAGGTCAAATGTGAATAAACATGCATATATGTGTACAGCTATTTAAATATAGCTGCACAAAATGGGCCAATAACAACAAAGTATGGTGCAGTGACATTCTGTATGATGAAAAAAGATCATGAAATTCATGAAGGAATTATTGACATGTTAAATCTTTGGTACAGGGGATTCACAAGAAAAGGAAAGAGTGGTGTGAGAGGATATCTTTGTTATACCTCTTTTTAATAAAAGTTTTCAAGATTTCTAGTTAATTGATCTCAGGAGAATACAGAGTAAATTGTTTTATACTTCCCATATATTTCAACTTACTCTAATTGAGCATAAATTGAAACAAAACACTTTTCCTCTCTCACACTCTGCTATTTGCCTCAAAGGGCCACCACCACAGACAAAGGACCTTTGAATCTGTCCAACAGCTCACTCAGGGCATCATCAGAACCTGTTTGTACAGACACAGACATGTCTCAATTAATTGATGAACTCAATCTGCAACAGATACTGCTGGCATCTCCTGTACTCTGGGCAGCTCACTAATCCAACACTACTCCATAAAAATCCTATTAAAGGACACACACTTGGAGTTCACACTGGAGCTCCTGCCTGCCCAGAACAGGAGCACTGGTCCCACTGCTGTCACCAAAACATTCCCAGGCCTGGCAGAGCAGGATGATTGCTGGAGCTTGCAAATTTAACCCCACAGGTGATCAGCAACACAGCACTGCAGCAACCAGTGAAAGCAAAAATCAGCCCCTAAGGAGAGAGAGCACCAGACTCACAGTCAGGTACCCCATGGCAAGCACAGGAGCTCTCCATTAATAGCTGAGCAGCAATAACAGCTATGGATTCTCTCCAGCACATTCCAATCAGATCTGGCACTGCCTTGAGCCCTTTGTCCCACACTGAGTGCCCAAAAGGTTTAAACCCAGCCAGCAGCTCAGCCTCACCCAGCTGCTTGTTCACTGCCCCATGCATGGTGGGAGAGAGAAACAGAAGGGTAAAAGCTGGAAAACTCATGGGTTGGGATAAAGACAATTGCAGGTGTTCAGCCATCCCAAGGAGAGCAGGGCACCCTCATCTCCAGTGGTGACTTAGAATCACAAATCACTCTGAAGGTCACCCTGCTCCTTCTTCCCCCACCTTTCTGTGCTGAACATGGTGCTACATGGTCTGGGACATCCCTGTCCTGGCTGTGTTCTCTCCCATCCCCTTGTGCCCTTTGAGCCCACCTGCTGATGAGGGGAAGCAGAAAATGTGCAATTGCTGCTCAGCAGTAATGAAAACATCCCTGAATTACCAACATTGTTTCCAGCACAAATCCAACATGCAGCCAGTTATCAGCTACTGGGAAGAAAATTAGCTCTACCCCACCCAAAACCAGTAAATACCTCATGTAAGTGTTTAATCCATCTCTAAAAATATTAATAGGAGAACTATAATCCCAACTGAGTGAACAAAACTGCCATTAACAAGCACAAGGATTGAGTTGCCTGAATGGCTTAAGGAGATATACTGTTTTATTTAGAAATACATGAAACTAAAGTTCAGTAAACTTCCAGCACACTAATAGATTTCCTTTTTGGGAGGATTAGGTATTTGAGATGATTTTGAGTGATTCAAAAGGAGCTCAGATACATATTCCCTAGCAAAACATACAGATCACTGAGACACTGATTTTTTTAAAAAACAGCCCACCTTTACACTTGGAAAAAAACTCTATTTTTCATCAAGCACTTTCTAGAATACCCAGGAACTTCTTTTCTCTGGAGTCTGAGTGTAATGAAGTGTCCAAGGAGGTGTTGGTAAAAAAGATATAAATTACAATTAATTTTTCAGGTGTAGCTCTCTCAAGTGTCATGTTCTGTTTTCTTTATTTATGAATAAATTACAATTTTCATTAGTTTTTTCATTATTACTATTTTAAAAAATATGAAGCTGGTTTCTAACTTATAAAAAAATAGTTTTGCTTTTTTTTTTTCCCACAAGAATGAATTTTCTGGTTTTTTATAGTTTGAAATAGATTAAGGAAAAAAAAAATGCATCCTCTAAAATTGCTTAACATGGGACAGTGCCTTATGATATAATGGGTATAGACTTTAACTCTTGCAACTGCCTCTTCTTTTTTTGTTTTTTATTTTCCTTCCCTTAGCTTTTTCCTCTCATTCCCCCATAGTATTTTCAACTCAGAGTATAACCCTCATATAATTTCCCTTTGGATTTGAATCCAGTGGATCTATCTGTACAGAAAGCAAATTTGCATACCTTTCAGATGAAGCTTTGTAAAAGCTTCTTATTGACATCATCATTAGATATTAGGGAACAAACTTTATGTAAGGATTTCTTCAATGACACTTCTTGAACAAAATCTTACTAAAATTGTATTTCCTTACTTGTTACACACAACCAATATTTCTGATAATCAGAGTCTGATTCAGGACATTGAGCTCATTTCTTTGTTGCCCTGTCATCCTCAGCTTTTGGGATACTAAAAAAGCTGATGTGTCTCTGACACACACCAAAATGAAAGAACAGAATTTGTTTTTTCCACCACTCCATCCAGCCCCAAATTAATCATACATCACTCCAGTTATTTGGATTTTTGTGGCTTTCCCCTACTGTTTGGTGAACACAGTCCTTCCAAATGTGGGTCCATGGTAGCCAGGAAAGGCAGGTGATAGATGATCCCTCTGCCAATGGCCAGACTGAGAAAATGCACATTTCCTACTCACAGAAAAATAAAAATACAAAATAAAATGACATAAAAAGTTGATGATTTTTCACAAACCTTCCCAAGCCTTCCAGTTTTTGGTAAAACTGATGTCCTTGTCAGAGTCATTGTTAAGAGCACTGGATATTTGTTCAGCTGTGGAAATCTGGAGCAGAAGATTGTAGATTCAATGAAATGGCATTTTCCAATTAAATTGTGTTTTGCTGGAAGTTCCCCAAGCTCTACCAAACACCATGGTTATACATCCTATGTAAACTACAGATTTACATTATTTTTGCATGACAGATTTTTGAATACATAAGGCTTGGGGGAACAAAGCTTTGCAAGGTGAACATTACAAAATGCCCAGTGATTTTTTCTTTCTCCCACAGGCTTTCCTGTAGGCATGCATAATAGGGACATTAGTTATTAAATTGGCACTGGGTCTTTCTCTATTTCTCTATCATTTTCAAACAGGTTAATTAAAGCTCATTTATATGCCAGTTAAATAGAAGGTAACTTGAGTCAGAGGAAACATCAGCACACATTTTATCATAAATCCTTCTGAACTTATAAATGACCTTCAACCACTTCCAATATCTGCCTCTTGAAATATCTAAAAATCTTCTTATTTTTTGTTTTACATGGGAGACTTCCTTTTCCAAAGTCCTGTGTCGTGGCTGTCAATAAGCTCAAAGGAGGAAATTATTTTGCACAGTTACCACTCATGAAGAATGAGAAGGAAAAAGAAAACATTCTCCTGAGACTAAAAACAAAATAACAGTAGTGCATTGCTGCCGTGCAGATGCACCAGCATTGGGCACTAAAATATACTTTTAGCCTAAGTGAGAAGCAGGTAAACAAAGCAAGCATTTCATCCTCAGCCTCAGTTCCTTTGGAGACAGATGTTGACACAATTGCAAGTGCAGTTTCTGTGTACAGATCTGTCAGTGACGGAAAGCCCCAGGTACTGCTGGCATGCAAAAAAACTAATTAGCCACAAGTACACAAAACTTGGTTGTATCAGTGCTGCTCAAGGCTCAAAACCAGAATTTTAGGGCTCACTTATATCAAGATATGTCTCTGTTTCCTTTGTGTGTGCTCTTTACCAACAGCAAAACAAGACAAAACCACGAGGTTCAATCTTCTTTAACAGTTTCAAGCTTGTAATGTTTTAATGTGAGTATGCACAAAACTATTTTGGAGCATCAGAAACAAGGGGAACTTTCTAGGTAGGGTGATTGTAAACACTCCTACAGTCATAAAACTCTTTAATTCTACAGTTTTTGGTTTTCTATATTTTCTTAGATTTTTCTTTTCCCTTTAATCTGCTAAACTCCATGAAACTCTGTCACTGAAAAATCATAAAAACAATGTGTCTATGAAGCTAATACCCAGAATTGTTTTTTTGCTATTGTATCCTCAAAGATTGTCATAGAATATTCTAGAAAAAAAACAACTTGGATCATATGTAACCATTGATTTTTAGTCATAGTTCCTCTTTGATTTCAGTGGGGAGTTCTTATTAGGCATCCCTGGCATGAAATGGCCACTTGTATTAGATTTTTTAGGAAAAAAACCCCACACAGTTGGCAAAAATAATCAAAACAGGCATCAAGAAATTTGCCCCATATTGTGAGCAATCACAATAACAAAGTTATCTATCCTGCACCACTGAATAATTGCAGTAAAAAAGAAAACAAAACTTTTTTTTTTTTTTAAATAAGTATCAATCCTCAGGAGCTAAAAGTAGACAGATCAAACCATATGATTTAGGATTAGTTTCTGAAGAATTAGAAAAAGAAATCTTCAGAGCCTGGAGTTTCTCACTGTGGGAGCCATCTTGTGGAAGGAAATTATTTTCCCTGTGATAGCTTAAAAGCAGATTTGCTTTCCTTTAATTGGAAAAAATATAGATGGGATGTAAAAGGCACACAGTCCTAAGTATATCTCCCTTTCACAGCTTTAAGAGAAGAAAAAAAATAGACAGATGACTCAGAAAAATATTTTTGGGGTTTTTTTTATACCCATTATTGGATGTTCATTCCCTAAAGGTTTCTGTGCATGATCCCAGATACACTAGAGGAAAAATTTTAAATTCCAAGCTCAAGAAAAGCTCTCCTTTTTCCAGAAAAAACATGATTTTCACTCTTTAGAATTTGGATATCAATGTTTCTTACCCAATATTACAAAAAATCTCATGAAATGCAGTTCATGATTTTTATCAATGTCCTATTTTCTGAAGACTCTATTATACCTAAAGGACATTTTTACTCACATGTGACAAGTTATTACCTGTCCCCATTTCCTAGATAGCAAGGAGGATTAAAATAGGGCATATAAGAAATCTGTGGAAGAGACTGGAGTCAACCTGGAGGAGTTTTGCCATTAGCAATTACAATGTTTATACAATTCCTCAATCTGTTATTCCCTCAAAAATATAATTCAGCAATTTATGAGCAACACACCTGATCTGCCAGTTCTGGCTGCAGGACTTCATGAGCTCCTCTTCTCTCACAGCAGGGCTTGGAGGGGCTTCTTTGCCCAGCCAGTCAAGCATCACTGATGGGGAAATCATGTCAGCTGTGGCTGCCTTTGCTCCAGCAAAAGTGCATTTGATCTGAACATTTTTTTCTCTTGATTCTTCCTTTTTGCTTTGCTTTTTCAGTGAGTTCATTCCAGCTGTTCTTTCCATGGATCACGTTGGGATCTGAAGTTCTTATTCAGTCTTGGTGAGCTGGAATCCACTCCTACAGGAAAGACAGCCCCATTGTTTCACTTTTGTGCTGCCAAGGTAATTTCTTTAACGACCTGACCATTGCTCGCCTTCATTTCTGCCTCTGCAAGATAACCTGGAGCCTCACTGCTGCTGCCTGAGAGAGGGCCCTGGTGTTTCTGAAAGGAATTGGGTAAGGGTGGGCACTGTGTTAGAGGATCAAAGTGCCATGATCTTCCCAAGAAGTGTCTTGATAAAGACACCTTGGGGGTACAGGCACATCTGTGCTCTCACCTTGGTGATTTCAGCTCTTGCGGTGTAGGCGACACAGAAGAAGGGATGGAGTCCTCGTTTGGAGTTCCACAGAGAGCTCTGCTGTGAAAGGGGCCAGACAGAGCAAGGGTTTATATAGGGATAGAGAGAGGGTGGTACAGAGGCAGGGTGAGGGGAAGGACCAATGGGATACAGTAAATCTGCATATAGCAGCAAAGTATCTTGGGAAAAGCTTCTCTTCTTGCCATGACAGAGTCATTGCCTAGGGGCATTCCCTCCAGGGGAGTGTGATGGACTGTTTCTTAGCAGGCCCACCAGCCTCCACAGTTAGGAAATGAGGATTTCTTTCCTGGCAGATTATTCTTTAGTCCTGCATTTTATCCTGGCTGCATTTATCCTGTCTTTCTCACCTTGCACAGGTGGGCTCTTCATGAGAATTTTTGCAAAGAATCGTGAGGCATTGCTCTTCAAGCTATTCTGCTGTCTCTGACATCATCTTTCTAGAACATTCAAAAAGTTTTAGAGTACCCTTTATCTCCAAATTTTGTTCAGTGTTGTCCATAGTCTTATCAATTTTAAGCATAAAAAAACCCTCACCAGCAGTCATAAAATTCAACTGATTATCCATGGGGTAATGATGTTGGGTAGCACAGAAGAATATTCCAGACCACCTCATTCTTGAAAATTAGCAGCAAAAATAGAACAATTGGAAAGTTTTACAAAACTACAAAGTAATATGAAAGCTGAGTTCAGTAATGTTCCAGAGAATTGAGTTTTGGATTTTTCTAAGTTTTTGGCAAGTGTTTTGTGCTTGGTTCAACGTCTATTTTCTTTTTTATATTATACCATCAAAGCAAGTCAATTTCACAATATTATCTTTACTCCTTTGGTCTGTCAGTGACTTTGATGTCCTCATTGTAGGGTCAGCTCTAAGAAGTCAGAGCTTTCCCCAAAGACAAAGTTTTATCATTTCTTCTAGGTTTGCTGACCCAGAAAAATTCAGCAAGTAATATGAACAAAGCAGACATTTAGTCCATAGAAAATAAGAAAGTACAGATCCCAAGACAGAAATGCAGTCAAGGACAAAGGCATTGCTAAGGAGCAAGGAGAAAGGAATTACTGGGAAAAAAAATATGTCCAAAACAGTCAAGGCCTGCAGATAAAGTAGGGAGTGAAGCAAAAGAAGGGATATTTTTGGAAATAGTTAATCTCTGCACCTCCCACCCATGCTTTTCTTTAATGCTGCAAAATAGTAAGTAGTAACAAAATACATTTGAATCTTTCATAAAAAATATCTGTGACCAAGCAGAAAAGACTTTCAATAAGGTTTATGTTCTTGAGGCATAGATAAAGTGTTAAAAAATCTCTTCCCAAACCCCGTAATTTCTGCTTCAGTGATAAAAGTGACACCGATGTTTTCAGTTCTCCTGTTGACGGCTTTCTGTCCACTTGAGTTCTCTCAAGATACCTTTGATTTTGTTTAAACAGGCAACAGAATCCAGGCATTTCTTACAGATTTAGTTATGTAATATATGATACTCATCATCTTAAGTAGGCTACTCACTCCTGTTAAAGAATGTTGTTGATTTTTCGGTGTTTGTGCAGCCATAGCAGATCTGACCTAAAACTCATGTAAATGAAAGGCATCTATTGAATCCATGGGCTTCAGGGCACAAACCAGTCAGCCTTTCACTGACTCACTGAAATGCTGCAGTCAGATATATGATTCATGTTTCTTTCCAATGCCTTGGACTTGAATGTGGTTATTCAAGGAGTTAGTAATCACAAGGCCAGTATTTTATAAGCTATGAATGTTACAAGAATGCAGATATATCAACTCAGTACTGTTCTTTCTGAAAAAGATGATTTTTAACAGTGCAATACAGATTTGAAAAGAAATGAAAGGAAAAAATTTCGGGGCAGATAAAAGCTGTGTTAAAACTGCTGTTCAAAACTGGAATTTGCAAGTGTTTGCTTTCACAACTGATATTAGGTAAACAAGGAAGATAGATAAGGTGTTTGCTTGCAAAAACAGATAACCAAAGAAGTGTCAAAGGGATTTGAATAGAGAGGAAATTTATGGACCACAGTTTTTATTACATTCGTGTTTATTGACATTACTGCTAGGATTTACTAGCTAGATTTGTATAAAGTGAAAGCATATTTGGTAAATGTGGGTGTAGATTACTTTGAGATTGTAGCAGAAAAAAACCCCACAAACCACCAAGATGAAAATCCCAATTATATAAAATCTGTCATTAATTTCAATAAATAAATGGATAGTTTATCTAGTTATGGCTATGGGAGGACAAATATCAATGAAGTAACAGAAATCTATTTGCCTTTTACTGATTTGTCACACTCTCCCTCCAGTTTACTAGAAAAATACATTCATATTTTTCCTAGTTATTGTTCAATAATATTCCTTTATGTATTCATTAACTAAATTACTAAACTTAGCAAGTAATGCAATCCCTAATTTAAAAAAAAAATCCTGCTTTTAAATAAGGGCAAAATATTTTAGAAAATGGCTGCATTTTTTGAGCCTGAGTCTGTGTTTATCAGTAGTGATTTAAACAGCATCATTGAAGACTTTTATGTTGTTAAACTAAACCCTAGTGCTGAAAATATTAGTGCAGTTGCATAATACGTGTGATAAGTATTTCCCTGAGAATTATTACAGAACATAAGAAGGTCCTTCCTCTTTTACTTGGCTTTCAGGAATTTCACTGGGGTCCTCTTAACTTTGTAGAGGGAAAAGAAAGTTGAGTTACAGCAACAGATAAGAAGGCCTTCAAGTTTATAGAGCAGATTTCATTCCTTCCTTGCTAGACAGCTAATGTGAGGAATGATTGCCATCTGTGAAACCTCTAATCTGCCCCACCAAGATAAATAAAATGGGGAGCAATCAAAATTTGCAGGATACCCTTCACACTGTATCACCCATGGCCAAATTACCTGTTTTCATGAGATTAAACCCCACTTCAGTATATTTCTGAAAGGATGTGATAGAAATACACTGTACAGTCAGGGTACGACGCCCTGGTATTTTAGACTTATATAGAGAAAAGCTTTAAACTGACATTTTTTCCCTGTCAGAGGAAGGAAATGATGAACCAAGAAATCTGTCTCTGCAATGTGTCAGAAGGTGATCCCAAGGGGGAGAAGTATTACTAGAAAAATGAGCTCTGCCTTAGTTTCTTAGGTATATACAAGTAGCATTGCTAGAGGACAATTTCATACCCCTGTGAAGAAACCTGAGTTGAGAACTCATGTCACAATTAGCAGCAGTTTCTGTGAACTGCTCAAGTTTCAGCAAAGGGAGCTACTCTTGGGTGCACCCTCTTTCCACTGGAAATAAAAAAGACTCTTTGATTCCACCTTCCTTGGAAATCTTGCAAACAAATTTTTCAATCCCAGCCTGAGCTTTCTGTGTGTGTGTGACAGAATAAGTTCGAGATAATCCGTGTTTCAAGACCACTAAGTAATGACTTGGCTTCTTCTGTCACTGTCATGCAGTCGACAATCATTCTTACTCCTTGTTTTTAGGCAGGTAACACCAGGGAAGCCAAATCCATACCCAGTGATAGGTGTGTCACAGAAACCCCTCATTCCTCATCAGCCAGACTGGCACTGTTGGGAATGTGCCCTCAAGCTCCAACTGTGCCCAAAATTCCTTCCAGAAAAGGAGTTGCTGATCAGGGGAGGAAAGGGCTGGTGCATTGCCAGATCTCACTTCAAGAAGGAGTCAGCACGTAGTCAGGGCAGGAGGCTGGACACGAAGGCTCAGAAATGTAAAGGGGGACAGTTAAGATACAGTCCCACAGTCTGCAGGAGCTGAGCTTTGTAAATTACTTAATCCTTAAAATTAGGATAAAAAGGTGATGTTTTCATTGACTACAGTATTAATGGATCATAAATGCCCTTTCTGTCAATTCTCCAATCTCGGTACAACTGGAAATTGCAAATTTTTAAAAATACTTTGGAGAGTTTCTGACATCAATTACTGCTACTAATGAAGTAGAAGCTAAAGGTTTCAATTGTCTTATTTTGCTATGTACTTTCCTGCAAAAATAAGTAGTTTGAATAAGATAAACTGAATACTTGTATGTGTGTGTGTATATATATATATATATCTGTGTGTATCAAAGGTAGCTATTTCTTCTTTTTGTTGATAAGGAACTGTAGGACAGAGAGTTGACACCTAACCAGAGTGTACATACAGAAATCACAATATTAGCCTTCTCAATTCCAATATCACCCTGTTGATTCTTCCTAAAATATGCAAGAGCACATTATTGTCCCACAGCAATCACTTCTTTTTCCCAACAGGAGCTCACTACCACACACTGATTTTACTTTCCCCACCAGTCAGCATGCAGACCATTCTGTGCTGGTTTGGGGTTTTTTTTAACTTTGAAGTAAGATGGAGAGTTTCTATGCAGTAAAACCAAGAGACTAAAATGGCTGAAATGGTTTTATGAGTAGTTACCTGGCAGTTTTTCTTCTAGCAGGCTAGGCAAAGAGCATGGAGGTTAGAGAAGAGGACAGAAAGAATATTAACAGGAAAACTAATAATTTTATGAGTTTGAGAGGACTTGGGCTGTAGTGATAGTGTGCACTGAGATATGCAGTACCTACCAAAAGTCATAGTCAATGGTTAGGAGTAGATAATATTTAACATTTATATAGTGTTACACAGCTTCAAAGGACTATGCAAACATAAATTAATTAATCCTCAGGATTTTAAGATCTCTATTTAGATAGGTAGATTCCTCTCAGAAAGTTCTGTGTAACACAGATGATTACATCTACTTACAAAATAGGACAAACAACAGCAATAATATCACTGGCTTTGTGATTCAGTTAAGCACTGTTATCCCTCTTTTGCTGATGGAAAAGCTGAGGTTTAGCTATCAGGAAATTTCTGTGAGGCATGTCAATGAGAGAGCTGAAATTAAATTTTTGGAATGGCCTATCTTTTGACTCTTATTTTCTGCCTGCTAAGTAAATCTAAGGAACAATATAGTTTAGTGATATGAGGCAGATAAATAAATTTAAATTAAAAAGTTCAGAGTTATGAGGTTTCTTTTCTCATAAAATTTCCATACCAATAGTGCAGTTTTGTGTTATTTTTTGAAACTTACATCAAAGTAATGTTGGGGTATGGGAAAAGATATAGGAAAAACATTCATCATAATATGGCCAGATTCTGACCACTGTCAAAGAACAGACTTGTTTTAAAGGGCCCTATTAATTGATCTGTTTGGTGACTTTGAAAATTTCTTCTTTATTGTCCATTGTTTCATATTTTCAAACACAGCTGACACATACATGTTCAATAAAGTCTGATGTGATTCAGAAATGTCCGTCAGAGTCTGCAGAGATCCTGTAATAACATTGATCCCACTTAGGAGTTAACTCAGAGGCCTGATGATAATTAAAAATGTCAACATCATTAAATATTTCATTTCTCGTATATGAAAGAAGAGGTTGAGTCTCATATTTGCATAATTTACATAACAGCCTTCTAATTTTGGTGATTGAATTGATGACACCTGGGATGTCTGAGCTTTTGGTTTTTTCCTTTCTAGCCCACAAAGTGCCATACCCAGAGAACTTCTCAAATCCTATCAGTGTATTGAACTTCTTCTGTGAGTATTGAAATCCAAAAATTCTGAGAAACACAATCTTAATGGGGTTTTTCACATCGTTTAAGTATGATGGCTGAGCTGATACAGATGGAGCACAGAGAGCTTTTCTCATGTTATTGTTCTCATTTGACTCCTGCTAGGAAGATAAATGGCAATGTTGTCAGTCAAAAATATTTTAATATTAAGTTTTCTCTCAAGTGGGACCAAAGGGTATTACAGCTTTGCATCAATTATCTTATTACTAGCTTTTAGGAACTGTAAATTATGTTTTCCAGAATGAACTCAATTTTACAGAACCAGCCACAAATATTGCAGCCTGGTAACTTTCTTCCTTACTTTAATTCATCTCTAATGTACAGCAAAATACCCCATTGGTAAACCAAAAATAACCAAGGAATACATCAAAGAAGACCATTCACTATATAGGTAACTAACTTCAATTTCATTTTGAACTTTTGCCACATGATTTAAAATGCTAAATATTTCAAGGTTCACATTATAAATGTTTTTCTGGTGGCCTTTCATTTTTACATTAATGTTGTAATATACAGACAGAGAATTTTGATATTATGTACTGAATTGTTTTGTTAGAGTTGCTGTAAAGAATTTAAAAACACCATGGCCTAGGATAATATCTCCTGGGAAATTCAGCTGTCATGGGAGAAGAGGGGAGGTCTTCTCATGAATTAATAAATAGCTTAAATAGTAGGATTAAGTGATCAGCTTCAACAAAATAGAGGTTTAACAGCAGAATCCCTCAGGGAGCTCTGCTGGGATATCTACTGCTCAACATAAATGATCTAGAAAAAGAAGGGAATAATGAGATGACTAAGTGTTCTGATGATACAAAATTCTCTAAAATAATAGTGATGAGAAATGACTGCCAGGAGTTGCAGTGGATTTCAAGGTATCAGTCAACTGTGGGACAAACATTACTCTGGACAGGAGTAAGATAATGTACATGAAAGGGGGGAAATCTCTTTATTGTAAATACAGAGTGATGGTCACTAACCAAGCTGTTATCATTCTGAAGAGATATTTAATTGTCATTGCCCATAATCCTAGGAAAACATTAATAGCCTGACAGTGACAGGCAAAGCCTAAGTAGAATAAGAAAAAAGCAGCTGAGGGAAAAACAGAGAGTAAAAGAGACCATCATTATGGCTTCATGTACAGTCACAGCACAGTCACATCTTGAATTACAGATTCATTTCAGTCTGCTCAGCTAAAAACCAGGACTGTCAAAAAGGCAGGGCTACAAAAACCCCAAAAGGATGGATTGCTCTCAGTACTAAACAAACCCTGACATGCTGGCTTGGCAAAGTGAACTCTTAGGTATTTAAAATCATAGAGAACAAGGTATGATTATTTATATTTTTCCACATCAAAATTAAGAAACCCAAAGTTAGTAGACAGAAGCATTAATACCAAAATTCACACCTTTTAAGTATACTTGTGGAGATTTTTTGCCATTTGTTGCAATGCCTTGGATCTGTAATAGGCTTAAAATTAGCATCATGGAAAAGGGGCCCTGACAGGCTACTCTTACAATGCTAAATTACAGCCTCCAGCTCAAAGGCCAGGTGAGGAAAGGCAGAGGAAATAACTGAGAGGTCCTGCTCTGTCCTTTCTCATGCATCAGAACCAAAAAGGTTGGCTAGATGAAAGTTTCAGTCAAAGTGCTTTTATTACCTTCTGGATTTTTTTTCTAATTACAGCATGTCTGCTTCTCATCTGTGAAATGGGGCTAAAAATACTGCTCTTACTTTGGAAGCATGTTAAGATTTGAGATTTTCTGTGATGTCTTTAAAGGTGAGTAAGGCACAGAAGTGGTGGGTTTTGTTTGATTGCAAAAATACTCTGACATTTGCTTGTGATTAAGTTATTTTAAACGTCTTCTAAATAGCTTGGAGACAGTTTCATCTAGTTGTAGTGACTTCTAAGGAGAAATGACTTTGAGTAGAAATTGTATTGGCATGCTCATTCTACACTCCATCATTTGTTTATTGAGGTGAGGGCTGTTAATGTTCTCTTTGGGCCAGCCTCTGCCTGCATATGCAGAAATCTATAAAATCCCAATTAAACTACATTTTGGTATAAATGAATGGCAAGCATTCTGCTTTTCCCAGGACACTTTGGCTCAAGTGTTTTTCAGACTCCTGTTTCCCCTGTTCTTAGCACAGAGGTAATGGATCCTGATGACACACTCACTGCTGCTGGAGCAACTGCAGCATTTCCATGGCCTCTTTTTGCAGCAATTGATCAAATATCTGCCTGGTGAGACCTTTTTGAACATGCCTGCTGACGAAGGAGGAGGAGAAAGGAGCCATTACTTTTACTTGGTATGCAAGCACCATTTCCAAGGGAGTGGTGCCTTGACCTGCCAAAGTAACGTGTCCATTCTCCCTCTAAAAGGTGATTGCTGCAGCCTTGATTCCTTCAGAGGAATTAATCTCTGCTAAAAACTTCTGGAATTTGCTCTCTAGGCAGCTTGAAGGCTATTGAAAAAAGAGGTTTTCTAATACATCATAATTACATAAACACCTGTGCTGAGCAACCTTTACTGAGCTGCCCACTTTTTTTTTCAGCTGCTCACCAATGCTCAACACTCCTCATCTTCAGTTTGGTGGTCTAATGGCTGAGCATAGGATGCAGTGAAGTACAGATGGGAATTCTAGATCAAAGACATTTCAGGAAAAGTGCTCAGATATACCTGTTCATATTATTGGTTTTGATATAGTTTTACAACACTTTGTAACAAAAAACTGCTGAATTTTAATGTAAGGGCAAAACCTGAACTGGGAATAATGTCTTTTACAAGTGTTCTCTTCAGATTATGTAAAAAAACCCCTTATAATAATATTTTTTTACTCAATATATAAATGCCACCCTGCACAGTACTGTGTGCAATTTTTAAAGATTTTGTTTACTTTTCCAGATTGTTCAAGTGTTTTTTAGAGTCATACAAATTTTAGAGTTTCCAAATCTCAAAGCTATTCTTTACCAGAAATATTCCTAGCATCACATCCTTTTGTGAAGTTATCTTAAAAAATATAAATACTTAAGACTGGATTTGAAAGTTCATCACAGTGTTATCTGAGAATGTATTTAATGACCCATTCTGTCTTCAGCCTGAATCAAAATTGAATCAATTGAATTGAATCAGTTTTTAGATGGGCAATAACTCTTTCCCTATGTCTGAACTTCTTTCTAAAACTTGCTAAGCACAGCAACATCTTAAGGAATTAGTATATTCTCAGTTTTTCTCACATTAACATTATATGGTATCATCAACATAGACTAATCAAACACTTATAATGATATTAACACAGAAGATGTCCTTCCCTTCACACCAACTAAGAACAGCATTTTTTTAAAATTATGGTTCAAGTTGTTTGAAAATATAAGCCTACTAATGAATTTAAACATTTGGGTTATTTAAAGAAAAGGATCTTTCAATTCAGTATTAATGTCATCTTATTTTAGGAACAACAGTCCTACAAGTCAGAATGTTCAAAATTCTCACAACATTAAAGCAGCTAAAAATCTATGTATTGACATAAAGTTTCTGACCTGAAGCTGGTGTGGAGTTGGAGAGATGGAATCATGTTAGAATTTGTCTGAGAACATATATAAGAGAAATTATAGGAATAAAAGAAAACAGACCATCCTGCCCAGATTTCTCTCTACAGCAATGTATTCCTCCAGAATAAAAGCTCAGAGCAAGAGTGAGAATTTCCCGGTGTAATCTTACAACCTCCTACTCCACAAAGGATTTCCAATGCTAAGATGGTCCCTTTGTACTTAATATGCTTCCATCAAATGCATTTGGTTCTTTCACCCAGATTTGTCCAGCTTCCTTTAGAATCCATGAAAACATTTAGCATTACTTTTTAGAAAATTATGTGTAATCACAAAAACTAGAGGTTTGGCTCAATTTTCTCTGTCTTGGTTTTTAATCTGTTTAGTAAACAATCTGCCTACTACGAATCATGGGGATAGAGAATATCATTACAAAAGCCCAAGCTGTTAAACCATGAGGCTGACAAGGGATTAATTCTTAAAAATTGCCTCAGGCTTTCAGAGGATTTTTTACAGTTTGGAATTAAAGACTGATGGAGTGGTTGCAGCTCAGCCATGATGTGTTTTGCCCCAGAATGGTGACACTAAGCTAAAGCAGAAGAGGTTTCCTTTAAGATTTTCTTCTAGAGCTTCAGATCTCACAGAAGGTCAACCTTCATATTCAAGTCAGAAAAAAATAAGCAAAATATTTCTATGTTATATGCACTGTACTTAAAAAAGACAGTCTTTTTTCATACATGTGGAGGAAACTGAAAACACTATTTACTACTTGTTCTCAGCAATTCCTTTTAGTTTTAGGATCCTGCATTCAGTTTAGCTGTTCTCTGCTTCCCTTACTTTTCATTGAATTACTCAGTGACTGTTTTAGATGACTATATAGACACAAATCTTTGAGAGGATCTTCCATAATTCTCAAAAACATGTTCTGAAAACACACATCTATTCAGACATAAGCCTGGAATAAATAACATCAGTCACAGCCCTATCCAACAATAAGACAAAGCAATGCTCAATATTGGACTATGGGGGTTTCTTTTTCGGGAGTTTCTTTTTTGAGGGTTTCTTTAAAATACAAGTCTGCACCCAGAAGTGTTATGATTTCAAATGCATATTTACAAAGCAAAAAATTACTATGCATGAGAAATATTATGTCATTGACCTAAGAGTTATATTATTTAAATTAAAATAGCAGTTACAAAATTTATTTATTTATTTATTTTATTATGGGGTGTCTTTACTTTTTTTATTGTCATATTATCTACTTAGCATCCCATGGAAAATACATTTTTCTCCTGATAGAATTCTAGTCCAGATACTTGAATTCCAGTTTGACATTACTCTGTATACTTATGAACTTCCACTTGAGTTGTATATTTTTTTCCTTCACATGCAAAACCTCTTTGAGCACAGCTCTCCTTGCAGATTTTCTCTTCCTCTCAGCTTGCTACTATTTGAGTTCCAGATCGAATAAGTTTGAAGAGTCTGCATATGGTATTAAAAGACTTCATGATTAATCTTTAATTCAGAATCATTTATAACATTCAGAAACAGAAATATTCTTTGATTTTATAACTCTCAAAGTGAGATATTTTCAATACCATTAATTAATTTTCTTAGTTTATTTAACCTACATTGTGAATTATTTTATGTAAGCATTATATGTACGCATAATACACTGAAGATATTATATTTCCTTTTAACAGTAAAACTTCTGGGTTTTGGGCATTGAGAGGGTATTATTTTTTAATTTTAAACAATGAGCTAACTAATAAACCAAAAAAGATCTGTTAAACTTTGGCACTTCATTTCATCAACTTGTGTTTGATTGGAAGGCAGTTATTGAAATAGACATCTCCTTTCATTAAGAGTGTCCAAAAGTTAATTCATGTGTAACCTGTAATTAATTAGGCTATAAAAGGTGCTTGTGCTCACATCAGGGTAAGGTTTTCAGAGTAAGAATCCTTCATTTTGTTAGTGATAGCTGTCTAGGTTTTAGGGACCAGCACTTTGTGCTGCTTACCTGTGGGAAAAAATAAAGTTACACATAAAGGAGAGCATTTTGCCAGAACAAAACATTTGTGACCCCTTGAAAAACAGCACAAATATTAAAAATAATACAAAAGTCATTACAGGGTTACAAAACTGAAGAAGTCAGTGAAAAAACTGTATTAAAAGTTTCCTACCGGTAAAAATATACTTTGATCATAATTATCTTCTGAATCATCAACATGGGCTTATATTCAGCAACAATTTTACAAAATATAATCATGCTTTAAAATCTCAAATTTCATACCAACAGACCTTGACTAGCAAAAATTAGAGTACAGTAATTTCACGAATACAAGCCGCACCAATTTGACCAAAATTTTGGTGGAAACCCGGAAGTGCGTCTAATATTCCGGGGCAGCTAATCTATTAACAAAATTCTAAAAGCTGCCAACACGGAAGTGAGAGCCCGCGGCAGCCCCAAGCCAAGCTGGAGCCCGGCCGGCCCCGGCAGAGGTGGGAAAGCCTGGCAGAGGCGGGGCCAGCAGTGTGGGGGCGGGCGGCAGAGCCTGAGCCAGCAGGGCGGGGCAGGGAGGGCGGCAGAGCCTGAGCCAGCATGGCGGGGGAGCCCGGGAGAACTGGGGCTAGCAGTGCAGGGGAGCATGGCAGAAGCAGGAAGGCCGGCGGGTGGGGCTGCCTGGCAGCGGGGGAAGCCCAGCAGAATCGGGGCCAGCAGCGTGGGGGAGCCCGGCGGTGCGGGGGCCTGCAGTGCCGGCCAGGGCGAGGAAACGCGGCGGCGGTGCAGACGGGAGGGGGCGGCCGGCGAGCCTGGTGGCGGCGGCGGCAGCCCTGCCGGCGGGGCGAGCGAAAGCGGCGCTCGCGAAAGCGCCGCTCGCGAAAGCGCCGCCGCTCACGAAAGCGCCGCCGCTCGCGAGGCGCGGCGCAGGGCGAGCGAAAGCGGCAGCGGGGCGAGCGAAAGCGGCAGCGGGGCGGACGGCGAGCCCGGCGGCGGCAGCCCTGCCAGCCGGGCGAGCGAACGCGGCAGCGGGGCGGTGCTGACGGGAGAGGGGGGCCAGCGAGCCCGGCGGCAGCGGCGGCAGCACCACCCGGCCAGCCCCGCCGAGCCGTGGCGTTGAGCTGGGCCACCCGGCCCCGTCGGCAACCATGAGCGGGCCGAGCCTTCCTGGCCCCGCCCCGAGCCAGTAAAGCCCGCTATGCCACGATCCTGTTACTAATTGGCCAATTTGTGAAAGCTGCGCACAGATTCTCGCGACGAACGAAAGTGCGGCTAATATTTGGGGTGCGGCTTATCTATTGACAAAGACAGCAACATTGTCGAGGCACCGGGGGTGCGGCTTATAATACGTGCGGCTTGTATTCGTGAAACTACTGTACTAGAAGGAACAAATAGTATGTACCTAACTTGGACTCTGTCACTACTTGACAGATATTTCTGTAAGATAGATATAATAAACACTGTATATTAAAATTAGATTAATTTCTCATGAGGACATAGACACAAAATTAAATAATTTGATCTCATTCAAACACTGTGCCACAATAAAAATATGTAGCCACATCATATTTCAAAATGTAACAAAATCCTCCTTGCAGAGTCTGCTCTGAAACTACAAATTTGGTAACTGAAGTTTGTTATAACTATACTTGCTGAATAATTGTTAAACTATTGCTTACTCTCATTAAAGAGTTTAAACATATTCTGACTTCAACACACTTTCTCCACGGTGTCATTTGAGGTCATAACACATTAATTTATGCAATTTCTGTAAGCAACACTTAGGCTAGGAGAATGAAAGCTAAGAGAAGTCATCCTCTCATAAGATGCTTTTGAGGAGACTGAAAAACAGGAACTGATCCTATGCAAGGCTGCCTAGGAAAAGAACAGGAAAACTGTTTCTTACAAGTAAAATTTAGCCAACAAACTACATTTAAGAATTTTGCATAAGTCAGATTTTCTACAGCGAATCCTTGTGCTCAAACCAGTAGAATCAAACAGTACAATAATCCTTTATTAATCATTTATTTCTGTTGAATTAGCAGTCAATTAATAAGCAACTATTTTAATAATTATTATTAATAAGTGAAGTATCAAGTATTGATAATATTGTGGTTTGCTTCTTTTCCACACCTTTGCAAGACTATCACAGTGAAATAATTGCTTGCAAAGGACCCAAATACAAGTTCTAAATTAGATGCAATAATTTTGAGGAAACATCAAACAGCATATGTTTGCATTTCCTGAATTCAAATTTGTAAAACAATTTAACATTTGGATATGTTTAAAAATTATTCTGAAATACCTAATTAATATGCCCTGGGTTTCACTGATGGAGTTCAAACCACTGAGGAAAACATAATTGCTTGTCTAGAAGTGAGAAAAGTGTGGGATGGCATAGGAAGGATATACTGAACACCTCCCATAGCTTGGGAGGAAAAACAAGCAAATATAACCGTAAGTACTAGTTCAGAATTTTGCACTTCAGACAACACTGCCTGAAATAGAGTACTATTTCCTTTTCAATGGAAGATTTGTAGCATGGGATCTGCATCATATCTTACTTAAATGGGGCTCTGGTTGAAATCAAATATTAGTTAAAAGAGATCATGTACTGAAAGGAGCTAAAAACCCAATTTTCGGTTTTGAGGGGTTTTGAGGGGCTTTTTTGTGGTTGCTGTTTGGGTGTTTAAATGCCTAAAAATTCGTTAGAAACAAATATGTGTTTTAATGACTAAGATAGTTCTTGCCTTCAGTAACAGCAAAGGAAAATCTTTACAAACTAGAATTTATGATCAATAATTTCAAACCAAAACAGTCTGTGACCAATGACGTTTAAATCTCTTGTGAGTGAATGATATCTCTAGCAGTTAATAGAGGTAGATCTTGGAGAAAGCCTGCTAGTAATAAGTGAAACATAATGAGAAAAGTTATAGATGTGGTTCCTATCCCTGTATTTAGGCACCACAGTCACAATAAATTTAGTTTAAAATTCTTTACTAAAGACCTGCAAAGCATGCTTGGGTGTACTCTGCTTCTATGAACAAGCAGGTGAAAAGTAGAAACTGAATTGTTTGAAGCAACTAGACTTATCTTTCCTATAACTGTAAGCACAATAAACAGCCATTTAGCCCATCATTAACATATTAATATTATTTATTATTTCTATATATCACTACATAAAAATATAGCTTGTTTTCTATTGTTTTGTTAGTGCAGTGTTTATTCCCTGTATCTTGAGTTACAAAATATAAACCTATTTTTCCAGTACATTGTATTTTATCTATGCAGCAGAGGCATTTTATTGAAAGCATATATAAACTTTATTTCTTTTGTTTGTTATAGCATTAAAAATAATTGCTATAAAACTTGGAACCTTGGAATTTTAGGTGCACATACTAGTCCTTCCATTCCTTTCTGGTTAAACATTCTCACTTGTTCATTTACCGGAGACAAATGAAATGAGACAATGCAAGGTAAAAAGAAAGGAAGAAAATTAAAATTAATTAAGCAACAATTCATTGTCTGTTTAAATAGCCACAAATGGGAATATTTTATTTCAATGCAAACTTTAAAATTATTTGCAAAGAGTTTCAGTCATTCAATAGGGGAAATTAACAAAGAGGGAACCTGGATGCACCTCTGAAGACTTAAACTGTTCTTTCTGTGTTTATAATTGCACTTGAAAATTGTCTAGCTGAAGTTCATAAGGAGTCATGGGATGAAAATGTAAACCCTCAAGTGTAGTGCTTTAATGACAGATTGCACTTTCAAAATGTTTTTTCTTTAACCCTTGCAAGTTAAACCTACTAGAGTTATGTAATTTCCTAGAAGTACAAAAAAAAGTTCAGTTGGGCAATTAGATTAATACAGAATAGTATTTACTTCTATTGAAACTTATTGACACCCTGCAGTTTAGCTTATCATAGACTTTTGCTGATTTAGGAATTTGATATGGCACAATTTATCAGTCATAATTAAGATTTTAATAGCTGTTGAGATTTAGTCACATTTATTTCCCTTCCATTGAGATGGAAGTCTGAAGACTCTTAAATACCATTAAAAACAACATTTTAAAAAAATCTATCAATACCTAATTTATACATATGCAATGGTCCAAACAAGAAAATGAAAATAGGTTAAAATATCACACTCATTTGCACTTTCATCCATAAGTGTATGTATATTTGGACATACACAGTCTTCTTCTATACAATTGTATTTATTTTATGATATAAAGGTTATGTACTCTCTACAAGAATATAATTAGAGATTCCTGAATAGCTGGGTTATTTTTCAATTAAATCCCTTAATGATATGCACAAAGCAAACAGAAATGCTTATTGTCTTATTGAAGAGAGATTTAGGGAGCTGATTCTCCTCCTCTACTCAGCCCTAGTGGGGCCACACTTTAAATATCGTGTCCTGTTCTGGTCTCCACAGTTCAAGAAAAACAAGGAGCTACTGGAGTGGGTGCAGCAGGGGATACAAAATTATTGAAGGGCTGGAGCATCTCTCTGGTGAGGAGAGACTGTGGGAGATGTTCAGTCTGGAGAAGAGAATCCTGAGAGGGGATCTCATCAATGAGCATAGATATGTCAAAGGATGGTGCCAGAATTCTCAGTGGTGCCCAGAGACAAGGCAGGAGACAACAGCCATAAAACAGAACCTGGGATGTTCCACGTCACCATGAGGAAGAACTTCTTTATACTGAGAGCTGCAGAGCACTGGAATGGGCTGCCCTGGGAGGTCATGGATTCTCCCTCTCTGGGGACTTTCAAACCCACCTGGAGATGTTTCTGTGTCACCTGCTCGAGGTGACGCTGCCTTGGCAGCCGGGTTGGGCTGGATGATCTCCAGAGGTCCCTTCCAAACCCAACTATTCTGAGATTCAGCATCTGAGTGTTGCAGTGAAACAAAGATGGGCTCTGCTGGGAAGGATCAGCAGAGTTTTACTGCCAGGTGTGAAGCTGTGGGGCCTCAGGTATCCCTACATCACAATTACACTTTGGGAGCAATAACAGGTGAATTACTCTGAACAGAGCATCATCATAACAAAGTGGAGTTGGACTCTTGTGTGGATGAGTGGTATCTGTAGCAAAATCGATAAGAATGCAGCGAGTTTCATTTTACACGAGGTGCTTTTGCAGTGCTGCCGGCAATTGCTCAAGCACCACGGTTTCCAGAAGGGCCACTCACAGCAAGGACAACCAGCTACGCTGCCGTCAACAAAGAGAATGCATTTGACTTCCAACTTAAAAGTAATTTCTCTAATGAATTATTCTAAATGGGAAACAATGAAATTACACTAAAGGGAGGGAATAAACAGAAAATTGACGTGACTTGCAATCTGCTGTTGCAAAACAAAGAATATGGCTGATAATATATATAATTTTACATGTAAATGGCGTGTAATCTAGCTATATACATGAACTACATGTAAATTTATCATGTTCAAATTTATTTTTAATTGGTTTAATAATGTTTTGCTTCATATATTTTCACATTTTAAAAACTAATCTTATTCCTTACCAGGATAAAGTCAAGACATTTTCACAAAGAAAATTTGCAGAGAATTCCATCTTAAACTAACTTCAAATTTAGCATATCGCCAAAAACATATGTACTGAAACAGTGATGTACATTTTTCCTAACTGTGACAATCAATATAAAATGTACAGTTTGAGCTACTTGGCCAGAATTCAGGTTTTCAGCAGAAAGACTGTGTTTGCATAGTTCTCCCCACCCTTCAGATTTAAAAAAAAATGGCTTTTCCCTCTGATTAAATGAGAAATTCAAATTAAGCTATTTTAGTTCTTATATAAGTTTTACATTTTTTCCTCATCATGAATTTCAGAGACATCCCTCAAATTTTAATTATTGTAAACCTGGCTTTATGTGTCATTAAAAATAATATCTCTGAAAAAATTGTTTCTGGACCTCTCAGATAAGCCAGAGGAATCAATGATTCTCCCAGTAAATATGGACTGTACTACTGGATCCTCATTTTTATACATATCTTCAATTCTCACTCTGCACGTTTCCATTAATGACTTGTCATGTTAGCCAGAAAACGGAGTTACTTTTCATGCATTGCTTTGAAATCTTTGAAAGTACAATCACAGACTGATATTACATGAAGGTTTGGAAAATTAAATCTGCCCATTTCTATAGACCATCCCTGCATTCCAGTTTAGTTTTAGTTTCCAGGTATTACTGGTTATCTCATAACATTTTCTGGATGCATGAGCCACTATAGAAATTCTTTAGCATTGTTTCAAACATTTTTCTTTTTCCTATATTAATTGATGGTGAAATGACCACAGGTGTGCAAAGCTTTGTTTCAAGAAAACAATAAAAGTAAAGCTACAATAATAACACTACAAAAAATTTCGAATCAATAAACCACTTTTCTTCCAAGTAAGCATTAGCACTAAACTGCCTTTATAGGTTTTTATTGTAGCTATAACCCTTTTAACTAAGGTTTATTATTTGTTCTTAGTTGACCATTTCTTCCTCCACGTCAGTAGAGACAACTTTTTAGCATGACCAGAAAATATCTGATGTACAAGAAATACTGAATAAGTGAAACTTTAGACACAGCTTTGTTTCATTTAAAAATATTCAGCTTCTCAGCTTAACAGGTTCACTGCTGTAATTGATGTAACAGGAAAAAATAACCCCAAAAACTGACAGGTTTGGGGCATTGCCCACCTCTGTCTCTCCTGGGAGCCTGTTCAGTGTTAGACCATTTTCTCTCTCAAGAAATGTTTCCTCTTGTCCAGTCTGAGCTTCCCTTGAAGCACCTTTGAGGCTCAGCACCTAAGGCTTCTAATACTGTACATATGAGGAGACACTGAAATTGGAAGTTTTCTCTGCATTGTTGCTTGACTATCAGTAGGGTTTGGGAAGGGGAAGGAGTGGTGCTGACAATTTTTTGGGTGGAGGTTGTTATTTGCTTTTAAAAAGGTGACCATTTACAAAATTGTAGGGCAGATTGACTTGGCCTGTAAAAAATGTGAAGGGATAGCACTTCTGTGGACAAGACTTTTAGCTAACACGTGTTATTTGGCTTTGAACATGTGTTCAGTTAAATACAAAGTAGAAGGTGGATGATAATGTGTCCTTGGTATTATTCCATAACTACTGGCCTGTAGTACATTAAAATAAAAAAGGCAAACAAAACCAAGGAACATATCAGCCTTTTTCATAACAGTGATCTTTTTTCCTCCCTGGGCCAATTTCCCTATCTTCCCCTCTCTGTCCTTCCCCAAAAGGGAAAATATGAAAGAAATCATGAAGCTATAATTTTATTCCAAGTATGCTTTTTTGTTTAGCACTTCTATGTGATTAGCCTAAGGGGTGTCTTCACACATGCCATGAAAGGCAAATCCTACAAGGACAGTATCAAAAATGCTGCTAATTTTGAGGATTTCATTTCCTTCATCTTAAAAGACAAATCTCCTACCCAAATACCAGTAACATATCCACACACCATTTTTCCAAACCCCACAAAAGTAATTTTAAAAATCCACTAAAAATGTTATGCTACAACAGTGCAGTTCTTTGCCATATAATTTACATCCCTCAATCAATGATAAGTAATAGAAATGAAATAAAAGGGCAAAAGAGACTTAAGCTATCTAATGTTAAACCTGCATATTTTTTCATAAAAAATATAAATGGACACATATTTTACTATCCCATGCTAGGGCAGATGTGATTTTCCATAAATAACACTGCTTGTCAGTTTTTCCTACTTAAAAAATAAATTTATATTTCCTCTACTGAGTTACTATTAAAAAAAATCAACCCAGCAAAAAACAATTCATGTTATTCTGAGTCTGTGTTATCATTTATTTATGAAAGAATTCATAATCATGTCATTCTCTAGCTGGATTTTTTAACTTGTTTCCTAGGTTTTGAGATAAAAAGAAGGAACTAGTTATGAGGAAACTAAACAGCAATAGCAATGTCTTCCACAATTACCAATTTGTCAAAACAACTATGTAAATTTCAAAACGTGTCCATTTTTCACTGTCAAAATCATCAAAATACGTTTTGATTTCAAGCTGATTTTAGTTTGGCTTTAATTTTAAGCAAAATATTTCTCTTTGTTTGAAGAGTTGAGCTCGTTTTCAAGGAAGAAAAGGTTGATGTATACAACAGGCTCTAATTCTCTGAATTCAGGATCACTCAAAAGAATGAGCACTAAATATAGAAATATTATTTTGCTGTACTTCAGCCCAAAAATTCTATAACACCATGACCACATCTGTTTCTTATGACTGAAACTGTTTTCAGTGAGGTCCATTCTTAAATACTCTTGCACTACTCCAGGGAAAGGAGAATTGGATGTTAAAAGTTGTGCCTGGAATTCAGGACACTCGCCTTCTTGGAAGTAAGGAGTTTATTATTTGCTATAATTATTAATTTAATATTCTATTTAGTAAAGGGAAGAAAGCCTGATTGCATAGCTAATCACATATTATACAACCTAGATAAATTTGCTATAGAGATGTACACCTTGCTGAGGCTACTTTCCATTCATTACCCAGCCCATTATGGCTTTATGGTTTCATCATGAGCAAGGGAGTCACTTATTGCAAGTTCTGGAGGAGCACATTGAGTGATATTCCCTGGCTAAAGCAGGGAGTAAATGCCCAAGATACTTCAAGTGTATAAAGCAACAAGAACTTTCCAGGAGTCAATCATGGTTCAAATGATCTATGGCTCATTTTAGCCTTTGCATTAAGGTTAGAGAAATTTTAAGAAACAGAAAGGTGGAGTACACATCAGTCAACTAGTAAAAATAGCATGGGTAAAAATTCAGAATTTTTCATAGCTGAAAGTATAACTTTCATTATACGATTTCAAAAAATTATATTAGTGAGGCTTAAAAGACTCAGTCTTTCTCCCCAATTTTTTGCCATAAAAATGTCACCAAAATAAGAGAAGCTTCATGAAATTTAAAATTATTGAAACAATTTTTCTATCAGTATTAAACATTGGAAAACTTTGAAATATTTCTGTTTTTGAATGCTTGCTATGGAGCAGAAAGGGGAACAAATATTTTGGAAGCTACAAACCTTTAGGAATTTACATGAGTTCCTGGACTGTATAATCACAAAGATAAATATATAAGTTATAGCAAGTTCTAGCAAAGTGAAACCTGAGGGAATCTCCTCAGAGGAAAAAATAAACCAAAAATCCACAGACAGAATTCATTTAACACACAGTGAAAAAAACCACTTTATATAAATAACAGGTACAGGCTTTTAAGTTAATAAGAATTCAGATGTCTTGGGTTTAGATGCACTGCTCTGAAAAACATGTTTATAAGAACTTTCAGTCTCAACAAGGACCGTGATCCATTCACAGCAGCTGCTGCCCTGCTCTTCTGCACTCACTTTAGCTGCTGTAAAGGACTGACTGCACAGGAACAGACCAGGCATAAACTCTCCATTAATTCCACACCTCAAAGCTGGAAGCAGTTTCATGCCTCTCTTCTCCATCCTTCCAGCAAGTGGAAAGGCAAACGACAGTAACCACAGTGATAAATTATTTTTTGTTGGGCTCTCTGCACTAAATCTTTTAAAATGCTTGAGTACTGAAGTTCTCTGCTGTCTCTTGTCATGCACACCAAATTAGCAAATTTCCTTTCTTAAAAGCTGTTATCATAGCCATACTCTGACCTTGGAAATTAAATGAATAAAATACTCATTAAAAAATGAGCTTCCTACATGGATAATTCATTTTTGTTGTAATCTTGTTATAACATCAGAGCTGACAAAGTTGCCTGACTTCAGATTGATTACCAGTCCTGCTCAAACTCTTGTAAACAATTATAAAACTTAATACTAATGAAATAATATACTTAATGTAGATTTGATATCAACATTGTAGTTCCACTAGGAAGCACTCAAAAAATACCCCTTTCTAGAAAAACTAGCATATAAAAAGCCTAAAACATGAAGACCTGTTTTTAAGTTAGTCCACTACCAAACTGCTGAAGGCTAGTTCCTATAAAAAATTCCCATTTAAATCCATGGTGATATTTTAAAAATTGCATGCTGTGAAATCACCTAAAAAAATTAACATGTTACCCATTAACCTGGGTATCAACATGCAATAATTTTAGGAAAATAAAAATAGGAGCTTCAGAACTTCTGTCAGTATCTGAGCTCTCTGAATTCCTATTGATAGAGGGAAAAAAAATTGAAAGACATTCTGTCTAACCATGGAGCAATTTGATCTAATATAGAAGTGCTTGGGTACAACTGAAGAACAATTCCATTCATCCTGCTAATAGAAACAGACTAGATTTTCATCCACATCTGTGGTAAGGACATGAAATAGATGAAAAAATCCTAGGGAAGGTCATAGTCATGAACAGAGAATAAAGCAAAACTGAGGGCTGAGGCTTTCTGTAATAATGAAAAACTGGCAGCTGGACTGGCGCTAGGAGAGACAAAAGATTTTGTGGGGGTAGCAAATAAAAGTGGGGAACCAAGGCATGAAAGCAGAAATTTGCTGATTACTGATTTAAAATAAACTGATTACTTTCATTGTTACCTCAAGACTCTCTACCTGCAACACATTCAGTATTTACTGAAGCAAGAATTTTTACCACAGGGGCCAAGAATTCAGAAACTGTCTTAAAAAATTAAAAAATCCAGTGTTCAGCTGTTCAGGTGTGGTGGAAAGTATTTATCTCTTCCTCACATGAAATAAGAGGAGTGTCTAGAGCTGTCTAGATAACTTTTCCAGTGTTTTCAGAAAACTCCAACTGCAGTTTTGTTGTGGCTGAGTCCTATTGGAAAAATGTGCAGTATCCCACTGGTCAATAAAAAAATTGGTTACAGAACAGAACCTAAACTGACACAGGAAAGATAGAGTGTGAGCTTTGAATTTTATCAATATAAATCAATATATATATATCAATAGATGCTACACTGAGATAAGAAAAAAAATAAAGGAAGTTTATTTATTTATAGGCAAGGACAAAGTGAAATAATACAGAATTGGGTTGTAGAAAAGACAAAAGTGAATAGGACATAATTATTTTGTTGAAAGCAAGCTGAGGAGGTTTTATTCACAATGAGTAAGCAACATGCAGGAAGAGGTGGTAAAGAGGATATGGAAGTCCTTGATGAGATAGAAAAAAAAATGTTGTGAAAAGAAAGAAACAGCATGGTCTTCTTTCATTTCTTGAGGACATTTTGTACCATCAGTTTACATCTTCTTCTGCCTATTTTTCCTTCAAATACAAAGCCCTGAATTAAAGAAGAATGATATTTCAACACTTAAATTATTCATAATCAAGGTGAAGAGAGGATAAGTACAATAGGTGTGGGTGATATTTTGGTAGAGAGATAATAAAAAGAACTTAGAACAAACAGCCCTAATTCAGCAAATCTGATAAGCACATATTTATTAAATTCTTTCAGAATCCAAGAAAACTCTTCCATATTTATTCATAATTGCTGGGTAATTTCTGTATGCTTGTACATTCTTCAGGATGTTCAGAATGAAGTTGGAATTCTTAAATGATGTAGACACTTAAAAACCCTCTGATGGGTTTGACACTTCTAGATTTACAAGGATGTCTCTAAAAATTATGGAAATAAAAAAAACCCAATAAAAATCTTAGAAGCACAGATATGAGGAAATGAAAGGAGCTACATTTAGCTTTTGCCACATGGACAGAAGTTCCAACTTTGTTTATTTTTATAACGTGTAACTAACCAATATTTAAATAAAGATATTATAATATCATCTCCAATCCATGAGTTTACTTGAGCCTTTAGAACCTTTGACATCTGCTAGAGCAATGTTACACAATTTGATCTTTATCTGATAGATGCAAAAATATATTATTTGCAGGATAAAAGGGAAGGAAAAAAGGTACAATAAGGAAACTTCAAGATAAGTAATTTGAAAAAATGGCTGCATTAAGTATTTGGAATATTATACTTTAGGAGAAAATCCACACCTACACACTGGATTCCAAAACTCTGTATTTGCAGCCAGGCCTAGAATATTACATAACAAATGCTCTAAAAAATGACAACAAAATCCAACAAATGGCACAGAAGACTGATGACATGCCAAAATTACCAATAGACTCCTTATTTTAAAAAAATGCATAGGATATGCTGCCTTGCACAAGCTGTCTGTTAACTACTAGGGTATGACACCTCGATTACTTTTTAATATTATTGATTCTTACTATTTTATTTCACTTTGAAGAAATCTGATCTTCAAGATCAAAATACACTTCTACCGGCAGTTGAGCTGGTGACAGTAGACTTTTCAACATCCAGGTAGAACAGGGAGAGCCTACAAAATGATCCAGCCTGTCTATGAGGGACATTTGCTACTGAAATGCATGTCCAAAATGAGTAATCAGGAGAACAAGCATCAGCTTCTGTCAGGAAACCACCAATCCTCAGCCAGTCTTTATTAGACATGTCATTTGACCCAGTAGAAGAGCTATGATCAGAAAAAAAAAAAAAGGGCATTCACTATTAACTTGGTTTTCAATAAGTAAAGGACTTCCAGAGTTCAGTAACACGTGAAGATTTATGAAAATTAGGATTGGGACATGGCAGACACTGAATTTCATGTACAGAACACACGTTATATTCTTACCATTGTACATCAACTGGACACTGTGGGCACGGGTACTATGCATAAATAATGGTGATTTTCTTTCCTTTTCTGTTTATAAATATGTAAATATTTCTCACTCAAAAGAAACTGAATAGTAACTATTAAGTAGACAAGCAGAAATAAAAATTATTAAGGTGATGTCTGTAGTACAAACCATACCTAAAACACTCTGCTAAATCATGAACTCAGAAATTAACCCCAAATTATTATTATTTGACAAGTTATCAGTCCAAGACAACCTTGAGTGTGTTTGGCACAGATTTGGATAAAGCTTTCCTTACTGCTTTGGGACAATATTTGCATCTAGGAGTTCTTTGTCCAGAGTTGATTCAAACAAATCTCCAGGACATTTTAATGACAATCAATCAGTTATTCTGGGACGTTTGTAATCAGGGGATTCTTCTATATTCAAAAAAAAGTTGGGATAAATCCATCAAATGTGCTAAGATAAAATGCGTAACTTTGGTGTGTTAAATCCCTGTGTAGAGGCGCTAACTAGAAAATAATTTAGTTAATAATGCACACATTTGTTCACTTGTCTCACATTTCACACTTTTCAGATTCTACTCCTTACTGAACAGGTAAATGAGAAGTAATCTCTATTATTATAAACAGATTTTTAAAGCAAATCAGTCTAAAACTTTCCCTTAATGAAGAAAAGAAATAATGCTTGCAACTTATCACATATCTGTGATGTGTATTCCAGGATTTCAAAAAATACAGGAATTGTGAAACAGAAATCACTATGTTTGTAAATTAATTTGATATTACCACCAGAATAAGTATTTAAACTGTTACTTTAACCTTTTTTTTTAAAAAAGTGACATTTCTGAACCGTTTGTCCCTGTAAGCCAACAAAACATATTTTGGGGAGGAAGGGGAGATAACAAAAACCCAAAAGGGTGGGGGCAAGTGGGACATGTAGTTTAAGGAAGAGTATTGGAAATTAAGCCTTCAAATAATTTCGCTCTCTGGAAACTAATTGTTTTATGCTGAATCTGCAGATGTATTTAAAAATTAAATATCACAGATAAGCATAAATGTCATTAGGCAGTTTTTGCCAATATAGGCTCTTCTAAATTGAATGTGTTATACTTTAAAATGAAATTTCTCCAGATCTTTACAGAAGTTTATCCATTTCTGAATACTTTAGTAGACAAACTTGGATGAAAAATAGAAAGTCAAAAGCCTTTCACACAAAAGAAAAAAAAAATTCAATGATGTGGGGAGGAAATTCACCTTCATTCTTCACACTATGTTTATGAATGATACTGATACAGTGTGTGGCTGACAAAATAAAAGAAAGGGAGAAGAAAAGAAAGGGGCAGAGTAAATTCTAAGCAAGCTTTAATGTTTAAAAGCCATAAATGAGTTGGAAATCCCTTGGTTCTGTGCAAAGTCCACCACATGCCCCTCCACATCTGCAGGACTGATTTAAGAGTCAGATAACAGCTCGATATTTCACCCCCAGTGCAGAGTCTTAGGTTGTAAAAATTCTTACTTTCCTTGAAGTCATTTTGTTTGTCATGTTTAAACCCTACTGCAAAGTCATCTACTGCTCTTCTGTGTAAGAGCTCTAACAGAAAATGGGGGAAATGGGCTTTAGGTCACTAATTCCTTTGAGTTTGTTCACAGTACTAATGTGTTGAACAAGGTTGTATTAACTAATCAAACAAAACTCTTAAATTATGTGAGCATAGGCCACATCTTCTATTTCAAGCATTGGTACTTCCTCAGTTTGCCTTAAGCCAAAGCAAAGATTAAGAGCAATGAAGCAAAGTCTGATGAGTTGCAAGTATTGCAATATGCAGGGTTTTTTTTAAAGTACTGTTTAAAGATCTAATTCCAGAAATCAGTCTGTGCCAAGCCTCGCCTTTTCAAAACTGACATTTCTTCTTTATGGAGTTATGAATGAAAAATAAAGACTGAAAATTAGAAAAAAAAAAATCAATTAGAAATCAGCATTAACATTTTGCTGAAATACATTAAGTAGGACAGTCAGACTTCCAATAAAGGTCTACAGCTATGTAGTATTGAGGCTCTGATTTGGTAACATTTTATATGACTAACACCTACAACTGTGAGAAATTGTAAAGTGTTTATTTGTAGCCGAAGGTCCTCACTTTTCTCTTAATGATGTGAACATGTGTAGGATGTGCAGTAACATTAACACAGAAGGATTTATTTTCTTCTTGCAAAAAGGAGTAACTCCAATAGATTTTCAAAACTCAAACTGTAGACAAGTATCTTCTATAATAAATAATCATATATTGTCTGAGATCCACAGTTAACTAGATTTACAACACTTGGTATAAAACATGAATTCTTACAAGCAAAAATATTTTGATAAATGGAGTATTTAAATGTACATTAATTTTTTTCAAAATGCACAGTCTGTTCCCCTGTTTAGTTTCAGAGTTGCTCTAAAGAAACAATAACCTTGAACACAAATCATGAGCATCAGAGATGGCCTTCATGTGTCTGTTATCCTTCCCTGACATCACAAATAAAAACATAACACATTTGCATTTCTTTGTCTTGTCATGCTTCTGAAGAGTAAATGTACACTCAGGCAAAAATTAAAGGCTGGAAAAATCCATTGGAAACACTGCTGAAAGAAGTCAAGCTGGAGATTAGACACTTTGCTTAGGGAGCATTCTGAATTTTTAAACTGGCCTAACTTTAGACTTTCTAGAGCGCTGTTGGCAGGGTTACCTGAAAATGATACCTTGAAAAAAAACCAGGGCCATAATATCCATGAGGAGTAAGAATTCCTTTTTGAAAAATATTAAACACTGTAGATATGAGCAGTTTGTGTTTCAGTTTCCATGCTTCAAGGTCCATTTTGTGAACATTTGAGTTTTAGAAGAGGAAGGTGAAGAAAACATTCTTTTCCTGACACAAGAGTTCTGCTTTCTCCCCAACAGATTTTTTTGTGAAGCACCTCAAGTACTGTTACACAGATGCTGAGTTTGCCCAAGCATTTGACATAACTTACACAAATGGTGTTATGGGTGACAGAGAGCTGAACTGGTTTGCCTGCTTTGAAGGAGCAAAGGGGTGTCTCAATTGATAGCAAGATATCTCTAGGCATTGCTAAAATAAGCACATTAAAATATACTGGTACTCACATGAGTGCTGTTTACTGTCAAACTATACTTTAACAGTATCAACTATAGAAGATACTCCAAAAATGCAAATTAATGTGTATCTGCATTTATATAATGAATAGATGGATATATTTCAGAGACAATACATTTCACTGTTAATCTTCACTTCCCACAAATATGTGTTCTGCAAGGTTTCTAGTGCTTATTTTTTCTTTTTCTTTTTTTTTTTATTTGTTCTTTTTGTTTTGCCATCAAAATAACAATTCCCCATAGCCTCCAAACACAAAGATAGATTAATTGTACTAATCAATGTTACAAAATGGGCATAGGCTAAACTAACAAATACCTTTGCTTTTAAGTTCTTGTTCCCACACAGATGTAACCTCTGGGTATTCCAGGGGAAGTGCTAAATGCTTCATATGCTTGATATCCAGCCAGTCCCTTTTCTATTGTACTGAAGTATAAAGAAATTCACACTGCTGGGAGGCAAATTGCTATAGAGTCACTACATTTTTTCATTTTTAGAACCTTTTTTCCCTAAATGTTTTATGCATGTAGTAGTTTTGAATGGTGTTGATCTGCTGGACTAGATCCATTTTATTTATGGAAAAAAGAAGTTTCAATCATGGCAGTGCTCTCTCCCTTAACCTGTTATTACACATCAGTTCAGGTAGCCTGAGGAATTAGTTTTATCTCCAAAATCTGTTCAGTTGTTTTGCCTGATGTTGTCATCTCTGGTCCTATACAGTGCCCTTATGTTATTGAAAATTTCTGTACTGACATTGCCTAGAACTAAGCCTGCTTTAATTTCAAGAATGAACAGTAAAGGTTCAAAAGGCATCTGAACATGGCACTAGGATGCATGGGTTGGACTTGAAGATCTGAGATGTCTTTTCCAACTTTAACAATTGTGTGATTCTAATAAGTCTTTTATTTCTAATATTTGTTACTTACTATTTTGTGGTCGATCATACCTGAAGCAGCTGCAGTACTGACCACCTTATAGAGACTACATATGCTCACCACCCAGCTGGTTAAAGACCACCCAGCTCCAAAAAACAAACTTTCCATGGAATTTTGGACAGCAGATAAGCAGAAAAGTGTCTGTAAGGCACTTCACCTGTTCATCTGCCATTAATTTTACCAAACTCAACCCCATGGACTGAAACTGCTCATCCCAGTGACAGCTTCAGACCAGATTTTTAGAAAACATCATTCAAACCAGTTTGGCAGTTCCTTAAAAGAAGAAACCAAGTCCTTCTGCATGTGTTAAATAATTCACAGTCTGCTCATTTTCCCCATATATTCAGTGGGAAGTGTTTCCAAGCTGGAGAAACAGACTCTACAGTTTAAAGCACTAGAAAGAAGACTGTGGTTTGCACTTCATCCATCACTTAAATATTTTACTAGAACAAGAGACAGTTTCTGAAGCATCTCTCCCTGTCACCCACGTACTGTGGCCTCGTGTCACTCTGTGGAGGGGCCTAGGAGTAAACAAACTGGATTTCTTTACAGACAAAGAAATAATTTGAAGATGTTGAAGGATTTGAAGATGTTCCAGGAATACATCAGATATGCTTCAAATGCTAATAGTGCCTTAGGTCTACAATCCTGGCAATAGCTGGTTTGAAGTAAAACTCCTGAAATGTATATGGAATTGAGTGCAGCTCCCCAGAAAATCTGCCATCCTGCTCTGTGCCACTTGGAATTAAGTATTTACTTTTAGCATTCACAGACTTTTTTCTAAGTTATCAACATGAGCTGGCTAGGAACACAATCTGAAGGTAACTGGAGCTAGCAAGGGACTTGCAGAGAAGAAAATAAATATCACAATGAATCTTGTTCCCCATAGAGATTCAGGAAGGTAAAATACATAACTTCCCAAGGAAAGGAGGGAGGTACCTTTTTTCCTCTTACCCATGATATCACTATGATGCTCAAAAGGTAAGAAAGAAGCATTCTGACTTTTGTTAAGTCCACTACAGCAAAAAAAAAAAAAGAAAACCATTATTTGCATCCTGCAAGAAGTTTACTGTGTCTCCAAAAAGCTACTCATTTCTGAAAATGGTAGAATGCAACAAGTTATGAGGCAAGGAAACAGTTAGTATTGCCAAAATTGTAAAGCTTTGTTTGCTTTGCTTTGTTTTTATTTGAACAGACTGTTTTAACCAAAATCCTATATGCATAATGAAAGCTGCCAAGTCACCATGGACTAAAACAGAGGAAACACAAAAAATAAAATTTAGCCAAGGTTGTCCAGCCAGCTCTGTAAGAGAACAGAGGATTTAGCAGAGAGAAGGGGATCCTGGAAGAAGGAGATTATCACTGAAAAATTGCATCCAAAGTTCATATGAACCAGAAAAGCAAATTTCGATTATGTAGGCAATCTCAGTTTTGGCTTGCCATATTTCATAGGAATTTCAAACTGACACTTATTTTAATAGGTCTGTCCTGACCATGGAAAAACCTCTTGATCACTTCACTCTGCATGATTGCTTTTCCTTTACCTGATGAACTGATAAAGAATACCTTTCTTAGACAGAGATTTTTTTACACCTCTGCTACACCTTCTTTTAGAGTGTGTTTAAAATATTGCCAGATATTTTGTAATAATGCTTTTTAACTTTCTGTGGTACAGATCTTTACAGTATTCAACATTTCTCAGTACAGAACCTGTATTGAGAGCAGCTGAACCTGTTATCCCCCACTTAACTTTAGTAAAGTCTTTTTCTCTTCTTTTACACCACACTAAAAATCAATGATTTCTATAAATTCTCAGCTTAGATTTGAAATGTCAGCAAGTAGTCTGTTTTCTTCTTCTTTTTTTTTTCTTTTAACACTTGAGTGAAGGATAGTGTATATTTACACATTTCTTAATTTGTGGTAAGTTTTTTACTCCTCCTGTCTCTCATCTTGCTCCCCAAGGAAGGGAGAATAAATGAGTAAATTAAAACCTTTCGGTAGGTTAAAATACATCCATGCCAGGAATCATTTTGATTTTCACATCTATCAGAAAAGTTGACACATTTTAACACATTTGCTCATTATGAATAGAAGAAACAGTTTTATCACTCAAAAATAAGAAATAAGGAGGGGGGAACCCCATATAGGCTGTTTTCTGACAGGCATTGACAACTACAAAGAGATAAAAACTTTAGAAGTGATAAGAGTATTTAGCAACAAAAATAAGCATATCAGTTTGAAAAAACATCATGTAAAATTTGGAATTTAGAAAAAAGTGAGAAGGTAAGTTACTACTTTAATTGGAAAACAAAAGGTAAAAAGAAAAGCAGAATGTAATTTGTAACCCTTTCCACAAACACTTAGAGAAATCATCATTAAAACAAACCTATTGAAGTACTACAGATTAAAACAGATCTTCCTCCAATTGGAGGGAAAAGATCATCTTCTATTTTATCATGTTCTAAGGCATTATCACCTAAATTAATTACAACAGTTCTAAACACCAATCAGTTCAAAATCAAGAAGCATTCAAGTTCTTCATGTTTCCAAGGCCTCTACTTTTTATGCCCAGGCCTATCCGAAAGAACAGCTGCAAGTTTTCATCTCTGAGCTTCTCCTAAATTGCAGCATCTCATTCCCTGAATCAACTGCACACAGGTGTGAAAAATTAAGATCAGGACAAAGGGAACCTCACTCTCCAAAGATAAAAAATGCTACATGCCAGCTTCCTTCCCATCCCACTTTGTTTTATTCCTCTTGTTACTTTTAAGAAAGACTGTCATGGACTTTTTTTTTAATATTTGATGCATCTGGGACTAAAGTTTTTTTATAATGAAGTTAAAGCACACATTTTTATGCACTTACATGTCTTATATGCATTATATATGAATATATAATACAAGCTATGTATATTATGCATAAATACATCAAGTATACAAAATATGTACATTATGTAACAATACATCAAGTATATAATAAAATAACCCACCTGGTTTGTGAAAAAAAAAAAACAGGCACATAGGCCTTTGTGACATCTTAAGACATTCAAGAGGTTTTCTCACAATAGAGTTTTTGTGGCTCTTTTGATCTAATATTACCCATGAGGGAAGGTTTATATGGTCACATGGTGTTTCTTAAAAGATCAATTAATATATTTACTAAAAACAACCCTCAAATAGTTGAAATATTTTACTCTTTTTCCAGGTGTACACAAAAAGTAGAAATTTCAAAATATGAACAAATTCAAGCAGTTATTCTAAATTTACCTTTCTTATGTTACTCAAACAAGTTATTGTTAATCACATTGGGAAAAACAGATAGAAGATTATAAATCTTAGAATGCCTAAACAGTTGTTCAGAGCTGTAACTATAAAATATGGCATTGGTTTGGTTATTGTCTTTGGAGGTTTTTGTTGTTTATTTTTTTTTCAGAGCTGAAAGAGGTCTGTAGTTATGCACACTGCAAGAAAATTGAACACAAAGTTAATGTAAAACTTGCTCCTTTCTTTCTTTTTCCCTTTTTAAAGAATGCACCTAATAAATATGCTGATTCTTCCTTTTACCTTGGATTTCTTGGGCTGCTTGTACTGTACTTGTAGATCCAGTGCTATGACCTCAACTTGTCTTATGATTGAAAGACTTCCATAACCTAAAATACCAGTTTTAAACCACCTCTGAAGAAAGTATCAATATTATTCATTCTTTGATCAATGATACCAATTAAGTCCCAAACACAAAAGGCATACCTGAAATAATTTCTTCACTGGGAGATGGTAAATTCCTGAAGGTATTATTCCTGTGGCTGGCACTATTGGGGTGCAGAGGAAAGGAAATGAGAAATAGCTGCTCCTGTGGGCAATACAGCATGACTAATTGCTCCTTAACATTTCATTTGGAGTTTATATCCCAAAACATCATTCTCAGAACAGCTGTTTTCACCCTGGGTTTTGATATATTTAATAATAAAATATTGTCTAAGATATCAGACATTGTCATTTTTACTCTGTTCCTGTTGCTCCTAGTTCCAGCTGGCCTAATTCTATTTACATTTAGCAGCCAGACAAGCTTATTGTCCCCTCTGTAATCTTTCCTTTGAGAAACTTAATGAATTGCAGCTCTTTCAAACCTTTTCAAAAGACTTTGACATTTCTTTTGCAACATTTGACCCTGAAGTAGTGAATACTTTTCATCTCTTCTGACAAAAACAGCCTTTTGCATGTTGCAAAGACGGGAATAACAAACTGATGTTTGGTTGTTTGATTTGATCCTATTTTCCTAATAAGCAACAAAAAAGGGGAAGACAGTCTTTTCACTCAGCCTAAAGAGTCAAAAAGCAACAATATGTCAAAGCTACAGTGGAAAAGAACTGAGAAGGTAGGTGACATCTAATTAAAGCCCAATCCAACCACTACATAGGTCTCTAACAAACCCTTTCATCAGTAAAGTGGAGCTGAGTGAAGCACACATTTAAATGGTGCTCACGGTGGTCATAGCAAACATAGGGAGAGCTTTTCACAGCTAGCAAGGCAAAGGAAACTATTGGGGGATTTATAAGACAGTCTGCCACAGTTGTGGAGCACATGATAAATGCTGGGAAAGTGTCTGTCCAGAGGCTTAGCAGGGAAGTGATGGCAAATAGCATTGCTTACCAGGTGGGGAGCAAAAGTGATTTCTCAGAACTGGAAAACAAGTTTATAGGAAGAGAAGAAAGAGTCTTAAGGAGTCTTGAAAGTAGAATCAAAACACAGTATCTGACATGTTAAAAAGGGAGACGTAGTGTAAGACATGTAAAAGTTCTCACAACTAATCCAATCAAAATGACAAAGTAGGAAAGAGATCCTGGCTGTGGAAGTGAGGCATGGTCAAAAAGAATGCAATTACTGAGGTCATTTACATTGCTTTAGTGGATGCTTCTGTTACTGTGTAAACAGCAGTTGTTAGGTGCATTGAAAATTCACTTCTGTGAGCACAGGTAAACTGAAGGTTTGAATCCAATGGTGAAAAAAAAAAATCCTGATTTTCTGTGCTTGGCTCTGCTCCTCTTTGAGAGCAGACACAGCTCGTGCCTGTCACTGCACACGCCTCCACGCACTCGTGCTTTCATAGCAGCACATCCAACTCCCAGAGCTGATGCTCTGCAAAGTTCTCTTTTGTTGCTCAGATCTCTTCCCACTCCTCAGCTTTCTGCCTCCTTGGGCGGCGCGGACGCACGCGTCGCTCTCTCGGCAATTAGGATTGTGCAGCCACCAGTTTGCATTGGCTGCTATTTTTCACTTCTGCTCTATAAAAGGTATTAGCCTTTTTTTTTTTCCCCCCACTGGGTAGTTTGGTTTATGTTTATGCATGAGTTTGTACACTGCTACATATGCTGAGCTAAAAAAGTTAACTCGGTGCTTGTCACTCCCTGATTGAAGCTCAGCAAGTATTGCTGGAATTGGAATAACAGAGAGCAGAATACATCTGAAATAAATATGTGTGTATATAAAAGGGCAATAAATGCATGCAGGAGGGCAATTGCACTGTTGTTCCATTAACTTACTCAAAGTTTCAATTTTTTTTTTCCTGTGACAAATGTAGAAAACTTCTAACTTTTTTTCTTAAATCTTGAGGTGATGGAGAGGAGTATTTCCCACTCTGCAATAACCAAGAACTATAAAATATTTTTTAGCCAAGTGGAAAATCTTTCTTCAGTGCATTTCTTGACTCACTGGGAGCAAAATAAATGCTTAACCTTCTTTAAAAAATCCTACCACTAAATTTACAAGAAAACCCCAAAAAACTATTGCAATCCAAAATGGTGAATCAGGAAATTTTTCACAACCATGTTACACAACTTAAGAAAACACCTGATGTGCATGAAGTTGAGGTTCGGTTCCTGTTTTGAATTAGAATGAAGAAATTGTCTCCTTTTTTTGCCAGACCTTGTAATAGTGTATACTAATTATTCTTTGGAATTAGTTCAGATCAATGCTATTTACCTACTAAGGTGTACAAGCCACAGAAAAGAATTCAGGTAGCTCTGCTCTGAAAACCTCTTAGCCTAGGCAATGTAGTGTCAAGGACTAAGTCATTATCCCAAACTTGCTCACTTCTGCAGTATCTCTGTCTCTGCTTCTCTACCATTATGAACAGACATTCCATCTTGAATGTGAGAAACCACTGCTCCCACTTGATCTGTACCAATATTTTTTCCACAAAAACGGCTTTGCATTCATTAAATACCATTTCCCATAAAAAGAAAAAGAAATTGTGGAAAAAATTATCTTTTTTTTAAATGTAGAAAACTTATTAAAGGGCAGAGAATCTATGAAGTGTGATTGTTAGGCAGATCTGACTTTTGAAAAAAGGTTTACTTTTGTCCTATTTGTCTTGCATAAAATCCACAATACTTTTGATGCACAATACCAATCATGTTTTGCATATTCTAGAGGAATCACTAGAGCTGCAAGGAGCAGATAATGTGCAGCTACCATCCCTGTTACCAAGATCACTGTCTCCTGCCTGTATCCAAAGAGATATCATGTCCAATGACTCTTATGGGTTCAATTTTATATTCACCCAAGAACTAAAAAATATTAAAAATAAATGTGCTTTTGGCTCTGTTGTGCTCTGGACCACAGAGCACAGCTCCAGCAGGATTTCCTTTCCTGCTATCCTCACCTACAATAGGTAAGCCAGCAGTTTTCTCAAAGCCTGCTCCAAAAATCAGTCCCTGCTCCAAGAAGAACATTTGATCTCACCACCCCCAGTCTCCCCTCTCCTCATTATTTTATTTCTGAATCTTTAAATAATTTTCTGAAACAAAAACATTTCAAGGAAAAGTTCTCAAAGTGTTTTCCCACGTGCAAGACTTGTCATAACCTGGGCATTAACACAGGCTATAATAAGAGATTTAAGTGAGCAAACATTCAGGAAAAGAGTGGAAAAACATCCAGAGATCCCACTGGTACTAAGGATGAAGGGAAAGGGCTGGAAACAAGTATCACATCCTGCTCTGGCATGTTTTGCAGCAAACATGACAGCTGCCATGCTGTTTTGTGAGAGCTGTGCCCTTGTTGTGGTATGTTCTACATGCTCTGCACCTCCAGGATTTCCCCCCTCAGGGGAAGCTCATGCAAGAAATGCAATATTGTTGAGTCTCATGTTGTTTGGGCATTTGATTCCTCAGGCTCAGATGTTTCTCAGATTCTGTCTTTACTTCTTGTGCAGAAAGAAAAGGGTGTGAGCTTGAGCTGCCATGTGGATTAAAGCCCAGAACACTTCACTTCCACTTTGGAGTACATCAGACCTGATGGGGGCTTGATAAGTGAAATGCAGCAACTAAGAATATGCATTTAATGCAGGTAATACCTGTGACACAGACAGCTGGCTTGGAAGGCAGAAAGGAGGGGGTGTAGGGGATGTTTGTTTAAAGAATTGTGCTGATTCCTTTAGAGCAACATGGAAGAGGTTGAGGGTAGCATAACCCAAGTCAGGGGACTGTAGTCTCCAGGATCGCACCCTCTGGGAGGAGAAGGAGGAATATTTCCTGAAGGAGAAATGCCCTTTTTGAAATTCCATGAATTTCAGTAGTTTCAATGATAAAACACAACAAATTATTTTCAGTCTTTTCACCCAATATATATCTGTCCTGCAAACAGAAACACCAGACTGCTTGTGGATTTTGAGAATTTGAAACAAAAAGTTGAGTTCTTCTGATGAACTCATTTTTTTTTTTTTTTTTTGACTTCTTTTTTAAAATATTCATCTTCCAGCAAAAGTCAACTTTTCTATCAGATACTCAGCCATTTGTCAGCCATTGTGTTTAACAATCCACATGAGAAGTCAGGAACTGAGATTTGACTGTCAGACTGAAAAACTGTGTGACTGGAAGAGAGAGCATCTCATAGGCAAAATTTTGTTTTTATCTTGAGGGCTAACTATATCATGAACATATCAGGAAACATTAGAAATATTATTCTGTTGTCAAGTATTAAAAAAAAGAGAAAAATAATCTAGCCCCTTGACACAGCCAGCTCATCACAGTTTTCTTAGGGTTGGTATTTCTCCTGCATGGTCATTGTCACAGACATCCACATACTGTTTCTCTTGTTTGAAATAAGAAATAGAAATCAATCCATAACTCTTACATCTCCAACTCCCTTGGCCAGCTGGAGAAGCCGGCTGGTGGTTTAGCAGCTCCCACATCAGGAACCTCTCCCACATTTTGTACTGGCTGGATGAGTTTTTGAGGAGCAGGCATCAGAAACATGCCATGTCATCACAGCTTGAGGTGTTTTGGTGAGTGTACATTTTTGGTTTAACATTTGAGTAGGAACTTGCAGCACAGGAAATAAAACCCTGAAGCTCTCTATGCACTAACCACAAAAATTATTTCGCACAAGGATGGCTGCTGTAGCAGGAATGCTTCCTGCTAAAGCTGGCCTGAATGATGATATTTAAAATACTTGGGGTTTTTCTTAAGCTGAAGCCACATAGGCCATGAAAGTATGAGATAACAATTCATTCTTTTTCTTCCACTGCTCAGATACCAGTTCAACAACTTTCTTCACCATGCATGCAGTGAAATGTCTCTCCATACATTTTGGTATCATCATATTCTATTTCATTGCTGGCAGACTTGGACTGTGCTACAATAAAATAATGCATCTCCACTTGTGTTCAAAACAATTTTATACTAGATTTACTGACTACATCCTTGGTAGAGGAATTTTGCTGAAATATCCAAACATAATTTGGGTGTATTATTATTATTGTACATGACAATTACAGACATATATTATACATTAATTACATACTATATATGATATATTACACATGAGTTATAAATAAGTAGATATATGCTTCAGTCTTTATTATTATTTATATAAAGCCAGAAAGATTTATTTTTCATATTTTCAATATTCAAGAAATTACTCTATTGATGACCTAAGTTTTGTTTGTATGCCCTACAAACAGACCTTATCCATGAGGAAAAAACTTATATATATGACCAAGCAGGTAAAACATTTTAAAATAATTTTAATCTTAATATCCTTAGACTTACAATCAATATATTAATTAAAAATACCTAAATAAATATTATTTTCTCTTATGTGTACCCTCCAAAGATACCAGAAATTGCTTTAATAACTGATATGAAGAGCACTAATATAATTTTAACGTGAAGTTATTACCAATTTGTTTGTGATTTTGCCAGGTGTCAAGAAGTGATTGCAGTAAATTTGCTATCTGAGATGGCTACTCAGGATAAAATAGTCCATCTTTTGAAAGGGATATTTGATTAACTGAAACCATTGAGCCAATTACTGTAATTTGGGGGGCATTCTTTCTTTTATCCTGGGTGATTTCCTTATTTTAAAGAGAAGCAAACTCCCTTTGAGCATTAAACTGTATTTGCTTTATAATGGAAATAAAAGACATTTTCTAGACTGTATGGTGCTATAACATTATTTTGTTTGTTGTGTTTTGAAATACACATAAAAGTAAAGATCACATTAATTTTTATGAATATTTTACATGGAATCTTTAAATTAAAATGGTAAATGGTATAAATAATAGCATGCAATCCTAAAAGCCTTTTATGAAAAGAGAAAGAGATGCAAAGCTTAGATTATCTTCTGCAAAACCAATTTAATTTTTTTCCATATTATATTTATTCAGTAGTTCTATTTAAAGTAAGAGTAGTTGTTCAAATTCAAGCTGATTAGAGTACGGATAATTCAGAGAAACATAAAATGCACGGAATATGCTAGCAAAAGCTATAAACAGTATTGTAAGAGTAGGGTGTTTTCACCCTATATTTCAGTTAAAAAATATTTTAAAAGAATGATATTATTATATTTCAGAAAATGTCTTATACAAAGGCATTGTAGAGCATCCACTTATTTAGCATAAAATGGTTATTTTATCTTTGTAAGATATTTAGGTAATTGCAAACACATGTTCTTTCTTAATGGTGAAAAAAATGCAAATACTTAAATACTCAAAGCATAAACCTCTCAAGTGGTACACTTAGAAACATTTTGTATGTAAATTCAGATAACTGGTAATAACATCCTAATATTGGTGCTATGAAAAAAATAAATATTTTATATTCCAGTATGTAGGATAGTGGCTGCATTACAACTGGTTATGAGTTTAAAGAAGCCATTTGAGTATAAAGAATTTATCTTAATTATTAAGTTAATTAGGTATTTAGAAATGTGTAAGTAGCTTAGTGCAAAAGCAAAAAGAACAGAAGACAGTGATCTAAAAATTATTAAGGGAAAGAAGAGCTTCCTGAATGACTCTGTGCAGTTTATGACTTGCTTCATAAGTTCAAAAAGGCTTTTTTCAGATCAGGTAAACTTTTCAAATTAATAAAATTATCTCGAGTTCTGACAGATATTGAAAGGTTTCCTCATTAAGTGTGCCTACCAAGGGTATAAAACAAACTGTAAATATTAGAGATGTTCCTGCAGTTCCAGTCCCCAAAAGAAAAAGAATACTGATTGTTTTCCTATTCATGAGCTGATCCTTCTAGCACCATACCACACACTCTCATTTCATTACATTTTCCATTTCCTTTCTTTTAAAATAGCTTTCTCCTTCCAAACCTAATCTGAAGCAATTTTTCATGACCCTTTTTGATCACTTTGCAAGTAAGCATTAAATAAGTGATTCTGGTTTATTCCATGTTAGTTGGTCTAAAATGGTGATTTTTGTTGAGTTTGGTGAGAGGAGAAGAGCATTACTGGTTTTCTGGACTAAAGCACTGCCATTTTATGCAAAAATCAACATCCTTCCCACCTAATAACCCTAACATTGTAAACAATAAGGGAGTCTCAAGGGCTGAATGGCAATAATCCCCACATCTGATCCAAACTTTTATTAAGAATCATACCAAAGTTATACAACAGCAAATTACAAATACTGCAGAAAAGCACCACTTGCATAAGTCTTCACATGAGGCCTATATTCACAGAATTAAAATGTCTCTAATGTTCAGCATTTACTCTGAAGAAATTAGTTTTAGATTTCACTTCTCACCAGTAGCAAAATCACCTGGACTAGAGCACCCAGCAGTGAAACAAATATTACTAAAGCAAAGCTAAAGAAAAGGAATGTTTTTTATTCTTGTAACATAATGAATTCAACAGAAAATTTTAATTCTGTTGTGATTAGAAATTTAAGACAATAATTATGTCTTATATAACAGTGTCAAATTACAAATATTCAAGTTAAGTTATGCTGGCAAGCAGACATTAATTAATTTTGGTAAACAGAGAAAAACAGTTAAACTTAATTACATTTCAGGGCTATTTTCTACTCCATAATTGTTTGTTGCAAGAATGCACCTTTAATGACTTCTTTTAATTAACTGGTCCAAATTCTTTATTTGGTTACATGGACTGGATAAGATGGCTCACTAGTCCACCTATACACTTTCCAGGCTATTCATTACAAATTGAAGAGAATTCTCCAACCATTAAACAAAACTCTTTAGCCCGTGAAGAACCTGCACCTGACTGTCTGAGGCATAAGAAGACAGGATACATTGATTTCAGAGAAAAATTTTCTTTAAATTTAATTTACTTACAAAGGAGGTACTTGACTCAATGTATTCTTGCCTGTAACGATGATATATCCATGTTGATAAAGAAACATGCAGTTAGGTGAAGAAACCAGCATTTATTCCTTGTGTTCCCTGTTGCTCTCATTTTTCCTGCTTTTATTGGAAGTCATTACAGCTATTTTGCTTGTCTTCAATTAGATTGCTCTCTAAGACAGCAAACATTAATCTAATGTGAATAAAATACTGAGAGCCATCTCCTTGTGACTAAAGGATGCTGTTGTTGAGCTTTGCCCTGTGTGTTTCCTGATTTTTTAGGACCATGCATATTAGTAATATCAGGGCAAATCCTTTGAAAAAAAAAAAACCCTGCCTGTAATGGATTTGATGATGTATCCATAGCCTCTTTGCAACTTACTGTGTCTTTTTTTTTTTTTTTTTTTTTTTTTTTTTTTTTTGCTGCAGCACAGAACAAATACATCAATATTTTGTTCAGTTTGCAAAGAGGAACCTTTCAAACAGGTACAGGGAATTTCATATTGCTTTCAGGAGGCAGAATAAGTGTTGGAAAAGAGCAACTCTAGACATCATTCAAAGAGGATTCAATGAGTTCTTTCTGAATTTAAGAAAACCCAGATCTACACCCTTAGAAACAGACTTATATTGTACACCCAGGAGGGTCCTAGAGGAGGCAGATTTTCACAGGGATACTGATTTTTGGTAGCAAAACATTTCACTGAACCTTCATTAAATTTTTCCTGATGAGAATATGTACAATCTCTTGCTTTCAACAAATTTGGTGTTGTGGTGGTCATCTGGATTAGTATTTCTGAGTACAGTTTGGTTTCAGTACCTCAGTAAAGTGCATAGTTGGAATTTTACTTTACTTATTATATCATGTCTCAGTAGAGCTAACGCTGAACAGTGATTTGGTCTTTTGAAAAAAACAAGGTCTTCAGCTCCTTCATTAGTGTAAAAGAGCAAGGTTTGCTGATTCCAAAATGGTAAAATTAACTTTGTAAATTTGCATTGGGTCTGCACCCCCTTCCTGTGGCTCTTACCTGAACTATTTCTCCTATCTGTTCCAATACCCAACTTTTCATCATTTTAAATTTCTACAAAGGTCAGACTGCACTCCTTATACTGCACTGTAAATATTACTGCAAAAATCCCCTGAATCCACAGAAGAAACACCCAAAAAACCCAAACAAACAAAAACCAAAAACCCAACCAAACAAAAAACCACCCCACATATGTGCGACCCAGTTCCCAATGTTTGCTTGCCACTCTGTAGAAAAACTACAGTAATTACTGATACCAAGACTACAAATTTATTGAAAAAAGAGCTTAATTTCCTGTCTTTCACAGACACTAAATTTAGTGGTTATTCCATGCAAAATGTCCCAAGCAAAAATAAATGAACTCCAAATTCCCTGGTATTAACTGATGTTTATGTTTACCACACTTAATTGCACATAATTGTTCTCTAGAATTGTTCATATGCAAGAGAAAAAAAAATAAAATTAGATTAAATAAAAATGGTTATCAAATCAAGAATTTTCCTCATAGTTGTTTCCTTAATACTTACATGTATATTGTTGGTGGGCAAATCCTTAAAAATTAACAAAATTCATGTTTCACGTTTTTAAAGTTGTCCCCATGCTTGAAATGTCATGCCCCAAAATTTCTGCCTGAATTAGGAAAAAAAAAAAACAAAACAAAAGAGAGAGCACACAGACATTTATTATAAATATTGTGCAACAAGCTAAAACTTTGTGACAACCAGAAATTCCATCCTCTTGCACTTTAACTCAGCACAAACATAAGAGATTGTTTATGTGTAAAAACTAGAATGACTTTCAAAACAATATTTCATTCTTTTAATAATAAAATGAAGTTTATCATTGTAGGAGGTATTATATGAAATTTTAAAGTTCTGACAAATATTAAAAAGAAGCAAGTAAAAATTGCAAGCATGAGAGAGATGGCAAAATATTTTCATAAAGCACTGTTTAAAGATTTGAAAGCTCAAAAGCAAACAGAATTGGTACTGAAAATGGCTAAGAGTAAATGCACATAAGGTAATAAAAAATAAAAACTAAAACCTAAGGTAAATAAATAAAATCTGATTTGTTTTGTGGTAAAGACCCAAAAATAAAACCAACAGTAAATAGATTATGTTGGAAATAAGTCATCTTTAGGAAATATTTTTGAGAAAAAATTTGTTAGAAAATATAACAAAATCAGCATTACCTTTAAAGCAACAAATGTTGAACTCCTTTTTTTTTTTTAAGAAAAAAAGGCATGTTGAATTGATAACACAATCTAGAGAAAAAACATCTTCTTGCAATCATTCATGCTTTATGCCAGTTCTCATCTGAATCATCCCTGTGAAGAAATTTTTCACCCTCTGCTTGCAAGGAAGTGTTCCCAGATTTCTAATAATCTATCCCAAGGCCATCTTTATTTTTGAAGTAGAGAAAATGGAAACTGCACAACATCATGTCTACACACCAAGAGTGCATGATAGAATTATAACACTTATTTTCTATGCTATTTTAAAAACATTCTGATGTTTTCATATATTTGTTTTATGTGATAACATCACCATACACCAAGGAGAGGTTTTTACTGAAGTAAATGCAATCATTTGCTTATCTGTTTGCTGTTTGTGTTTTTTCCACTCAGTGTCCCTGAGCTATTTTTCTAATACAAAAACTTGTATGGATAGATGAAATTATTCCTGTGGTTGGGTATTTCCATGCTTTTTATCAAAATCCAATTGACAATTATTTTTAGTTAACATTTCAGTTATGTTTGTGACTCTTCCAAAAGTACACAAAATTTCTTCTAATTTCACTTATCTAAAATTTTATCACATTTTCTAGTCCTTATATTATAGATCTTGAAAAATATATTAAATTACATCAAATTTTTACTGTTGGGCAATTTTCCATAATTGTGCTATATTAAAAGCGAACAAATCCGCATACACAAAAAACTCCCCCCAGAAAATCCATTTTTTTATTACTTCCATTTTTGCAATACTTTACATATTTAGTTTCTTCGGTCTTAAACATCAGTTAACTCTTATTTTAAAAATACAGACCCTATTTCACACCTACATAATTTATCATCTATTAATCCCACAGTGCTATATTTACAATAGAGAACATTAAAAACAGCCTTTGAAGGATAAGAAGATAAGTTTCCATGATGGATATTTGTGGAGGATTTTGCCATCCATGCAGGCTACTATTAATACCTTTGAATATACCAATTACCTTTTTTGTTGATACAATCACAATATTGTGGTACATTGAGGGTACCTCTGTATTTTCAGATAGAAAGACTGATTCATTCCTATAAAACTGCCCTGGATCAAATGAAACCAACTTTCCTTTTTCTAGTAATTCTATATTTTGATTAGGGCTAAATAGCCTGAAATTACCCAACACCAAGCACCAAGGTAATTAATGAGAAATATTGATTATACAGCAAATTTCTTTCGAAAGAAGAAGTTTTTTATTCTGATATAAAATTTCGAGAAGTCACTTGAAAAAGTTGGTCGTAACATCACATTTGCCTAGCCAAGACTTACCTGTGTGAGCTTTGTGCCATGTGTAACAAGCACAGACCTGGAGGGAACCAGGAGTTTTCATGGTGTGGAATAAGAGCTTTACAGTCTCCATTTGTGTTTACATAAGGCAAACATTTTGGCTCCTCGTATGGTTTGGTCCAACTGTTCCAAAAACACCTTACTCCACTGGATACAACAGAAAGGTAATTCCCGACCCAGACAAGGACACTTGGCTCACCAATTTCACAAACAGCTGCCACTGCGAGAATGTGTGTCATCCAAAAATCTACAGCAAGATATTTTGAAAAAAAAAAAAATCAAACACATGAAATATTTTCTCCTGGTTTACTGTCTTGGCAGCAGGCTCTGAAGCCTCATGTTCTCACAGCACTGGAAGGGGCACAGTTGCATGGCCAGGGGTGAGGAGTGAGGAGCAGCATCCCTCCTTCCAGCAGCTGTTAGCCACCGTTTTATCTGGTGAAATCCAACAGCACCATAAATTAATTCCAGTAATGAATCATTTTGCCTTTCAGATTGATTTTCTATTGCTTCCATCTGGAAAACCTTTCATTTTATGCAAAACAGGTGTTAAACACTACCAAATACAATCATTCTTGTACTGTTGGACTCACTATGAAATGGAATAAGCAACTATACAGGGTGCAAGGAAGTGGAGATTTAAATTCATTTAAATTAAAAATATGTGAACAGAATGTATCCTGCATTCATGTCTGCAGCTCATCTTTACAAAACACTGCCAAATTCTTTCAAGTGTGCCAAAGTTAATTTTTTTTTTCACTGATGTAAAAAGCTCTTTTAAAATAAAGCTGTCCTTTAGAAGTGTGAGCAGTTCTTATATATTTACTGCAATATACTCTCATATTTAGGAGCCCAGGGTTTTTCTGCTGTTATCTGACCCCTGATAGTGACTATTGCTCCAGTACTGCCTTGTTGCAATTATTGTGAGTGACAACCATGCAAGGATTGTTTAGACTGAAAGCATTTGCTCTGGGTATGTCCATTGCTTTAATTTGCTGCCTTGGAAGAAAGAGAGACATACATTGCCTTCTTGCTAAAATTAAAAACTATTGCACTAACTTTTTCATTAGTATTTTGACCTTATTTGTCGCAGAATTGTTTTGCCTCATATTTCCTCCAACAGTTATATTCCATATCAGAGAAATTAAATAAATATAAGTCAAAAAAAAGAGTTGAAATAAATGTTAGCAAGGAAGAGCTCAATGTTTATGTTAAAAATAGTTAGGACTTAAAAAAATTGTTACGTTTTCTGTTGATATTTTCTAATAAAATGGTAATTTTCCTCTAAAACTGAATTTTTCTCCATTCACTGAGCTGACAGTTGAATGCTGCAGCTTATGTAAGTGGACAAGTCCTACATTTACAGCCAAAGAACTTCAGGTTCTATATTTGATGACCCCAGACTTCAGGTAGGACACACTGTTGAGCCCATTATTCTCTAATACATTTTTCCAAATAAGTTTTTTTTTTAATATGCTTTGCTATGTATCTGTTTGGTTTATTTTCCTTACTTGATTTAGATATATTTGTAAACTCACATAGCACAAATATGTCCTGCAATAGAACATGAAAATAATAAAATATATTAATATATAATTAATATATATTAATATATTATTAAATGTTCTTTTCTAATTTAAACCATAAGCTCCATATCTACATGTTACCTTCCATTCCAAACTGTTATTGTACAGGCACTGTGTCTGACTGAAATTGCTAAAATAAAAAGAAAATTTTAGGTGAAAAAAACCAAATAAACAAACCAAACAAAAAACAATCTCCAGCAAAACAAACAAGACCCTACAGACATTATTCAGTGCAATATTGTGATTAGCAAATATATTTGGAAAAGAAAAACACAAATTTGATTGTCTGTAATTTGAAAATTAAATATAATGGGGAGGTTTTGAAATACAAATTTTTATACATTGTTAGCTCTGATTGTAATTTGGTATTCAAAATAGATTAAAATTGGATTGGTCTGTCTAAAAAGTAATAATTCCATACCATGTTCACTTCTGAGCTTGTTCTGCAATGTGAGTCTTGTTTGTCAGGTCCCTACAAATATTCTGGGCTACAAGATGTAGTTTCCTGTGGGAAATGCAGGCACAGGGAACTCTCAGGGCCTTGTGCATAGGGGCTCAGAGATAGAGATGGGTACAAGGCTTGACCTAAGACCTTGGAGAAGGCTTGGAGAATTACAACAGTAAAAGTGAACAGACATAAAACAAGAATAGAAGTTTTTAGTTCAAGTAGAAGTATGTTTTAAGCAAACAGAGATATGTATTATGTAAGAAAAGCAATATGTTAAGACAGTAAAAGATTTTAAAGTTTAGCAATAGAACTTATTATAAAGTTAGTTAGAAACTTAAGATGTATCAAGGTAGGTTTGTGAAGTGTTATTTGATTGGTTAAAAATGACACTGTGGCAAAACCACGAAAAGCAAAGCAATTAATGATTGGTGTGAAAAGATGCCAACAAGTTTCATAGAACTGTGTGATTGGCTAAAAAACTAACATAAGGCACTGTAACTAAGAATTAAACAGCTTCTGATATTATGGCATTGGATGTAACACCTTGAATGTCTCACCCTTCTCTGAGGCTGATGCCATGAGACAATAAACCATCTTTTAAAACATCTCTCAGCTGCCCCATCTCTCGTAATTTTAACCTCCTGATAGTTACCATCACAAAGATGATGGACAGAATGATGAAGGACTTAAAAACAGAAAGCATGGTTATACATGTGAATTGAACATAAGGAATGAGGAAACTTCTTCCTAAAAGCATAAACTTTGAGCTGTAAGAGAAGTTTGATTCTGCCCCGTGAGAACTGTGGCATTTTATCTTCTTTTTGCCAGGGTCAGGATTAAATGCTCAAGAGTTGATATTTCTTGCTTGGACTCAGATGTTTATTAATTCCCATCTATATTACAGTGAGTTCTACAGCATTTCTAGCTAACAAGCTAAAAATGGAGATGTATCTCTCTCTACAAGGCGTTTTAAGGCCAGACTGTCCAAGAATGGACAACTAAATTATTTTTACTTTTAACTCAATAACTGATCACCCCTAGCCCACAATGCAGATTTTTGCATCCAATTAAACAAGATCACCTAGACTCATGAAGAAGTTGAAGAAGACAGACAAACCTCTGTCCTAAAATCTGCATCTTCTATATGTTACTATATTCTAAAACTTTAAATTCTAAGTTTTCCAGCGTGTGATATTGCACACTTCTATTCAAACTGCACACCAGTGCTCCCAGCTCTATCATTCCATTTTGGAAGCCTTCTCCATTGCCTCAGGTCAAAAGCTATGTTTTCCTGGGGGTCGGTGCCTGCCAACACAGAAAGTCTAAAATTCTCACTTTCCAGGATTCCAACAGGAGCCATTAGCAAATTCTTTAACAGCCTTCCTGAGCCACCACTTCACAAGAGAGAAGCTGCTCTTGCTGTGATGCTCCTCTGTGCACAGCCACAGCCACCAATTCCATGCAGACAAGGCAGAGATGCAGCATACAACAAATTCACTCTGAGGACACATTTAGCCCTTGTTTTCAGAAACTCCCCAAGGAACACAACGTTATTTTCAGTATATTGTCAAACACTGATAGGAAGTTTGTTGATTTTCATGTTGCATGTAGCACAAAGGATGTTTCTCAAAAGAGACTTGCCTCTCTGGTAGTGGAGCTGTTATCTGTCATAACAAGGCTGAAATACAAGTCTGGATACGACACTCTTCTTCTCCAGCATTGCACAAAACACACTCAAGGATCATGCAAACCCATCTGTGGCTGATTCCAGACCAGATGCCCTGATTCTTCTTGGATACAGTACTATAGTTTTTCCCACATGCAATTGCATGGAAGTTCATTACACACAATAAATGGAAACAGCAGCAGGAATTAGACCTGATCTTAGTACAACCACTGGAAGGAAAAATGCATTTCTACTTCTGTAATATTGTGTAAAGACACAGACACATCTGAGAATAGAACTAAAAACCAAAAAGGAACAGGAAAAGATATAGAGCTAATCCTCAGTTATCTTTTTATAATAACTGTTAGGAGAAATGATTTCCCAGAATATCATACAAGATACATGTGAAAGAACATTATACATTTCTAAAGTCTCATGGACTATAACATTTTATGGCAGATATATTGTACCTAACAGCACTAATTATAGACTGTGAATTAGTTTGTATGGTGAACCTAGTCAAGAAAGTGTATTAATTTTAATATATGAAAGAAATGCACACTACTTACAGTTTGGGAAGCTATAGTTTGTGAACCAAGTATTTTGAACATGGATTAAATTTTAAAGGGGATAACTAGCTTAACACAGTTTTAAAACTTAAAAAAAAAGCAAGCAATGAAAAATTGTTGGCAAAAATTATAATTTAATACTCTAAAAGCATAAACACTTGAATGATAAGTCGATTTATTCCAGCAATTTTATCTTCATTAATAATGGTGGTGGAGGTGACAGTGGAAGATTACATTCAGCTGCACCTGCCGAGATTTTAAAATGGACATTTAAAACATGGAGTGTGTATCATACAAATTACTATTAAAAAAAAAGCCTTGAATACACCACAAAGCTTTATACTTTTTGTTAAATAAAACAGTGATAACATCTCTGAAAGTCTTGGGACTGGTCATAAATATTTACTGAGGAAAAATGATGCATAACCATAAGCTTTTTACTTCAGCAAAGAGTCATGCCAAGAAGATGTGGATATTAGGGTTAGGCACACATAACTGATGTTGAAATAGTTATTCATCAGAACAAGCTGTTCTGCAATATTATGGATTTTCCCTGTTGTTATGACTTCCAATCAAGTTTAGAACTTCTTCTAGAAAGGGTTTGCTGTGTACAAATTATTGAACCTAATATTGTGTTAATTACATGAAACCAGATGGCTTTATCCTACAGTCACACTAATCCTCCAGTAAATCTATATATCCCTCATTTTTTTATGAGTTCAGAACAAAAAGAACAAAATGATCAAAGAATGCTGTATGAGGGAATACTGTCATTGACACTGAGAAAGCAGTGTTATCGGGTTAATTAATATTATTAAAATTCTTTCTTTGGCTAATTGCTTTCCCTATAAAGGATGCAATAAGACACAATAAGTACAACTTCTGTATGTACATTTCCAGTTTAAATGTATCTTCATTTAATTAGGATAAACTATTGCAGTTTAAAGATATTAAAAATCTAGAACTACTATCTCCCTAGCTCTGTGTGATATCTGAAATCATATTTTATAGCAGCTTACTCAAACCAGCTCTATGTAGTGGTTTCAGGTAGACTATATACTTGTCACTGACCAAAATAACTGATGTTATTAAAATTGCCACCTTCTAAATCAGTATTTCTCATTCTGCATTCTAACATTTTTTAAAGAATTTGAGACTGCAACTATTGCTTCTTTTAATAAAGAAGCAAAAAGCTAAAAAAAGAATATTTCAGTCCTCTATTAAAAGCATGATTGCTACATTCTCCTCTTACATCATGTATCATAATTCTGCTAAAACCCCACATGATTTACAAGGAGTTTCTATCATTAAACTTGCTGTTGGCTTCATTTCTAATCTTATATCTTCTGCCAGTCACCACAATTTGCATTGATCAGCCAGATGATGTTGGTTTGGGGTTTTTGGGGGTTTTTTATGGGAACAGGATAGGAAGGTTAATGACACATTAAGTTTTATTCTCTCAGGTACTGGGCCAGGTACCCAGCCTGCAGTCTGAGAGCTCATAAGCCCATGCTTGAATCCACTCTTATGCAGAACATTAAGCAAATGCTTTAAGAGTTGTGCCAGTTGGGAATGTTTTCATGTGTCAGTGCTCAGGCCATTTATTTTACAGGGAAGGGTGTTATCTACAAGAAAAAAATCTTAGACATGTCATATTAAGTCAAAAATACAGTATGTCTGGAAAGAAGCCTCCCAGTGCTCTGCAAGCAACAACTTAAAGGTGAAGAACTCCTAAAAATCAAAGAATATCAAATTACACTTTTTTACTGATGCTATCAGAAAGGAACTATGCTACCAAATAATTTATTTGAGTATGTGTAAGCAGGATTTTTTTTTAGTTGAGTTGTATAGGTAGAGTTCAAATTGAACTCTTTTATTTAAAGGACTAGCAAAATACATTATCACAGCCCTTCTCTCTTAGGCTGGCTCTTCTGCCCAAAGTCTAAGTGAATTTCAACAAGGTTAATTAAGGCTAAATGCAGATACTCCCCTGATTCCTGGGGCATAAGTAACAACTTTGGTTATTATTTTGTTTTTCAAACAAAAAATTCCACTTTCTGTGTTCACAGTTCCTGCGGGCAGACTTTTAGGATACCCCACACTAGGGTGACACTGAAGGAAAGGAGTTGGTTATCAGACATTATTTACTGTGGAAATTTTACAAAGTAATGCACAATATTAACACAGTTATGCAAGTGCAGGATCAATACTTTATTCTGTGATCAGCAGAATAAACACCTGCCACTTTTTTTTCTGATAAATATTAAATGACTACTAACACTGGCTGAATAACAACTTTATGCTATTCTATTAGGCACTGGACTTTAACATTACAGTTGCAGAGCAAGAAGATATACAACTGTTCAACTGTTGTTCAACTGTTTTTTGGGGTTTTTTTTAAACTTAATACCTTTTAGGTAGATTAAATAATATATTATGTGTTTGCAATCCAATAAAGATACTTGAAAACTGTATTCTTCAATATTTATCAAAATTAGATTCGTTGGAAATCTGAGCCTTTTCTGAGTTTTTGGGAAAGATATACAATCTATAAGGGGTTTTTTAAAAGTTATATAAAAGTCTAGAGTCCATCTGCATTGCATTTATTCATCCCTAATCCAACAAGTTTGTTAATATTAGCAAGAGACACTTGTTTTTCACTTCTTAATTAATTGATATTCCCTTACGTCTTTATCCTAGCCATAATACAGTATTTGTTCTCCATTTTAGATGCCAGATCTGGTCTTCTCTAATCTCCAGCAGCAATGATTCAAAATTTTTCAGGTTTTTAGTAGCACCTCTGTTCTTTTGATTGGCCTCATGGGAGGCTTTGGGCTTTGCTCTTCCTTGCAGTTCTACTGAGGGAAAAAAGTCTCTTGTATGACTGTTTAAACACTGAATTCAGGAGAAATTTTACATGTATGCTATAATTCCCCTATTCAGGGTTGTGTCCTTTTACAAGCTGATTTTGGTGCTTTTTGACTTGATAGATGCACAAGTGCCCTCATGGTGAAATATATTTGCCTGGTCTGGCATAATATGGGGCTGATACAGTGTCCAGATCCAAAGTTCATGATGGATTATCTATCATCATTAATTTCCTGAGGGCCAGAGTCAGAACCAGGCTTTTTATACAGTGCTACTCTTAAAAATCCTGTTACCCTACTTCAGAAAATGAAGAATAATAATTTTGATAACCTATAAGAACTGAAAGACACATTCCAGTTTTCAGTGTCTGAACTCATTGAATGCATGGGTGTAAATTTGTGCAGCAGTTACATTAGAAATGTCTGTGTGGGAATCCTGTTATTACTCAACACCCACATTTCTTGTAAACTAATAACAGGATTTGTGTTGTCTTCTGTACACTGTTCATAAAATTTACCCTACATCCTCCACTTTACCCTTTAAAAATTTAATCAAGCATCTGTCATTTCATAGCCTTCTCCAAACCCTCTGTGTTGCTGTAAGGGTCCATATTATTCCATGATTATTAGGAGGAACAGGTTGCATCTCAGTTTAGTTTGCCTCAACATGAATAATCTCTCAGCTAACATCTGAAAATACAATAAATGCACCATGTGTGCATATGTTTAAGGGGATAGGTGAAAAGGAGAAAAGAGATAAAAATAAACCTTATAAACCTTTTTGCTAAAACTCCTTATGTTTTTTTTCCTGACTATACAATGAGCATAGTCAGAACCTGGATTAATTTTTCTTCCTAGTGGGCAAGTCTGGATATGCTTGATCATACAACTAAACATTACCTACAGAGCAATCTGAATTTATTTTCTTGCGTAATCTAGAGGATTTTCATACTTCCAAAATGCTTTCCACCTTTTCACAGGTCAAGCATGCCTGAGTTCACGTGGCTGCACAGCTTCCCATTCCTACTACATTTGATATAGCCATAAAACCTCTCCACGCATATTTCCAGTGTTCTCAAAACCAAAGTCACGCAAGAAAGGGCTTCCACTTCTCAACACACTGTGGAGAGGATGTGGGAAAATTATCTGCTGAAAACCATGATGATAATTTAGAAGTCAATGAGACTTAAGTAGAAGCAGCTGTACTACTATGGTGGGTAACAGGATCCAGAGAGATGAGCAAACACCTGCTACCCCCCTCGCAAGATATTGTTAGACTTAATTAGTCAGTGTTGAAAAGCACTTTAAAATCCACTGAAAAAAAGGGCAAGTATTATTAATTTTTATTGTAATTACCATAATTATCTCTATTATTGTTATGCAAAATGCACTGTGTGAGAAGGCACAAGATTACAACAAGTGCTTTTCACAGAAGATACAAAATATTGGTTTCAAAATTCTCTAAATTATAGCCATGTCTACAATGTCAATTTGGCTAATGTCTCATTTTAGTCTTTGGTCTCACTTCTCTGACACTCTGGAGAGTTTGCTCCTGGGCTGGTGTTTGAAGCAAATCTTGTGAAAACACGTTACCAGCCACATCAACTCAAACCTCACAAGTCCCTGAAGAAAAAACCATTAATGACAACTGCCAATGAGGTCTGGAACAGCCTGGCATGCACAGCCAGAGCAGGACCTTGGGCACCATCACAAAAAAGGTTTTTTGGCAAACGTTCGGTTTCCTTAAGCCTGAGTGAGGTCAGAGAGCAAGGAGGGAAGGGGCAGGGGGCAGTGATTGTGTTTGGGGACAGAAAATGACAGGGAGCAGGGTAAAACAAGCACAGGTGACACAAGGGAACAAGAGCTTCTATACCTGGCAGCCTCCCACCTCCAGCTCGCTGATTCTGCCTCCAGACAGCAGGTCTGCATGACAGAAATGACAGAAAACTGCATCACAGCTCTGGCCAGGAACGGAGTGAGACTGATAAACCACGGAGAGAGACTGATAAACCACAGCCATACACGTTTATAAACATCAAGAACAAACAGACACCTACAAACAGTGCAAAAACCTGATCTGCCAGGCATCCCCTCTGCACAGGTCAGAGAACAACTGCAACTTTCACAGTGACACTCAGCTACTCAGATGGGGGAAAAAAAAAAAAAAAAGAAAAAAATCATTCACTGAATTTTGAAGTAAAGCTGCCTGAGTACTGCTTTTACAGAGCACCATCTTGTTAGAGAAACATTCACAACTCTGACATCTGCCTCACACAACCTTCCCTCTCTCCCTGTTTTCCCCTGGATACATCCTCCACTAGGCTGACCAAAATATCATATTCTGATATCTCTGTCACCCTGCTGCATAAACAATAGATTGAGGTTCAGTACACCTCTGTGGCTCTCCCACTCTGTGGGTTTTTCCTCTCAGGTTGATTGATACACAGTCACAGAAGGATCTCTGATTTGCCAAAATTGAAGAAAAATGGTATTTTGAGGCACCCAAGCATCAAATACCAGGACAGCAGTTATTCCACTCATGACTCTTCCATGGCAGTCTCTGACTTCTTGCTTGATATATAGGGAGGGTAGGATATTTCAAACTCTTTATAGGGAATGTAAATCCCACAGATGGCCACAGTTCTCCAAAGCCTGAGAGGCACCTGGAGAAGTTGCTGATGAATTCTATTAATGGATCAAACAGTCTGGTGGAGCTTTCCGGACCTCTACTCTGGTCACACCTGTGGAGAAATGATTTCATAGTAGCCAGCAGAAGCTGTGGTTGACAAGCATGAGAAGCTCATCAGTGAGCCCTTGTCCAGCTGTCACTATGGTCTGAGAGAAGGATGCACTTCATCTTGATTGTGATGCTGATCCTAACACAGAGTCTTAAATGTGATCAGAGATGCACACACAGCTTCATCCTCCCTAGAGTTATGTCCCATTTTGGAAGGTGTCCAGAGCAGAGGAGGAAGCAGCACATCCAGTGATGTGGTCGAGATGACGCCCAGACCACTTGAGCAACAGCAGTGAATAAAAGAGTAGAGAGGCAGCACAGAGCAGCATGCAAACACAGGACTCTAAATGAAATGGGCTTGGGAAGGGCGCTGATTTCTCTCACAGATGCTGGCAGTGCAGAGTGGGAGGAGGAGGAGCATGTGCAGCACCGTGTGCCTGCTATCCCACACAGGGCACCCCTGTGAGCTGCAAAGGGCTGGAGCAGCTGCTGAGCCAGCCAGGATTAGGAGAGGAGGCAAGCCCTGCCTGTCAGAGGATTTGTCTTGAGCAGTGTGAGCACAAGCTGTTTCATATCTATTACTACAGCAAGGGAAAGCTCTCTTGTATAAATTCCATCCCTATGGCCTAAATCCCCTTAAATATCACTGTTTTTCTCCTTATCTAATGCCTCTGTTCTCTCAGATTTTAATATTATTTGATAAAGTTATCAAGTAATCAAACATTTCCAACTGGCTAGCATATCATAACTTCATGACTCATGCATAAAATTTTCTAGCAATCACAAATGAGAGAGTTTGAGGAAAACAAATTCTATTCTTTTTCTAAAAATGAACCCAGAATATCACTTTACAGAAGTCTGTATTTGTTACTGGGCTAGTTAACCAACAGAAAAACAAATATGCACAATATATACATATTTATTGTGGGATGATCTACCACAGATCCATCAATCAAAATATTAAGTACTCACTGTACCTAAATGAAATGATTGTTAAGCTCTAATTGTCATTTTCTCTCCCAACTGAATGAGAACAGATGCATCTAGGAAATTCACAAAATTATTACTTTGTAAATGTACCTACTGGCTTTCATTACATGTGAAATTCTCAAATCTCACCTTATATGCCCCATTACAGTTCTACTATTAATTGAAATATATAAAATTTCTTTAGGTTGTTCATCTAAACAAGTAGCTTGTCAGGATTACTAGTAGGCTAGTCCTTGCCAGCTAAGGCTAATCCTTACTAGCAGACTTCCCACACTATCTCATTCCCTTAGGGACTGTAATCATCCAAATGTCAGTGCTCCAGGCTCTCACAGTGGGATTGCCTCCTGCCTGATAAAGTCTTAATTTTTTGCTCCTGTCTAAAGACTGAGATAGAATTATGAAAATTTACTTATAAGTCAAACAGTGACAAAATATTTAGGCCTGAAATAAATACACGGATTCAAAATTCACTGCTGGAATAAGCTGAGGAAGCACACAGAAACAACAACATCATCATCATCATCGAGCAAAGTCATTCAGGGTCTTAGGTCTGCCTGTAACAACACACTGTAAAGTACACTGGGCTCCAGGCACAAGCTTTCACTTGGACACTTTGGGGCAAGAAAAGCAGAACAAGCCAGTCTAACTGCTATTTTCTAATTGGAAATGGAAAATGTCCTTCAGCATCTGTGTAGCTGAAATAAGGAAATAGCATCTCCTTGAATGGAATAGCCAGGGAATCTGAATTAGCTGGTCCTTATGTGGTGGTAAGTGAATCTTTTCCATATTCCATATCTAGACTGAGCTGCCAAGCAAGGATCTCTGTGGCTGAACTTGGTCAGGCTAAAAGCCCATTTAGTCAATGATACTGTCTCTGGAAATGACTGAGCAATGGTTTAACCAATGAAGATTGTTCAAATAGAGAAAAAAACAGGATAGAGTGATATTTCCTATATTGGCAGCCCCTCACCCCAACTACCTGAGGGAGGCAAGGATTTTTCTGAGCTGGAAGAATAACTTCACCACATGTTTGAATTTTCAAGAAGTATTTAAATACATTAGCTAATTTCATCATTGTTAAAGCACACTTTGACATATTTTAAATTCTGGGGCAAATGTTCTGGGATTAAGTTTTACATTATAAAAAAAAAATCTCAGTTATGGTTTAATAAAATTACAGAAATTGCAAAGAATTGTCTTTTCTCAAGACTTGGATTTAGGTATGAATGTAACATATAATGGGATAGTTCAAAATTAACTACCAGAACTTGTCAGGACATTCCAGTCACAAATACCTACCAACAATCTATTTCTAGTGTCTCTTTGAGTTATGATTCTCGTAGAGCAGTCTACACCTAGGTAAATCCTTTGCTGTGATAACATTTTGTAAGCAAAACTGTGGGGTTTTGGCCCTAAAACAGTAAAGAATACTCAAGATTTCCTTTCATTTTAATGCACTTATGCAAACAATCTGATTTTACAAACAGTTATTTTTGACTCTGATGTTATAACACTTGCATATTAATTTAGTAAATTATATAGATAAACATTTGTGGGATGTGTCATCACAATACATATTATATTATAAAGAGGATGAACTTTGAGAATACATTAAAACAACATTAACAGGTTAACAATTAAGAGGTTTTGAATAAAAGAAAAAAATTCCAAAACCATCACATGTGCAACTCTCCTCATTATCTGAAGTACTGTCTGACAAGACAAAGAAGACAAAGCCAGTATGGATGCAATTTCTGTAGAAGTTTGCCATATTTAAAAATAAAATAAAATAAAATAAAATAAAATAAAATAAAATAAAATAAAATAAAATAAAATAAAATAAAACAAAATAAAATAAAATAACTACAAGTCTACCATAAATTTGTTGTAGCAATTTTTCATGATTCCCCCCAGACCAGTTCTGCAAAGTGAAACTTCAAGGCTGTTGGATCATGAAATGAGGTTTTAAGGGGATAGGATGTCACAGTGTTGGTGAATGGAGGCAGGAAAAGTCATTGAGCATCATGATGCTCTGAATTCTTCATCCCACATGTCCCAGATCAGAACCCTGCCAGCCAGGGCAAGTGACAACCCTCATCCCAAGTACTTTTCTTGTTGAGTTCTGCAGCTGCTTGTCCTCCTGGATGGAAAGCTGTGAAAACTAAACCCCCTGACTGCTGCTGCTGCAGGTACTCCTGTTTTGTCAGTCCTGTTTCCACCAGAAGGAAAGGAGTGAAACAGTATCTCTGAGGAGCTGCTCCACCACACATCTGGAGAGAACCATAAAGAGAAGCAAGACACTTTCATCTTCACTTTAGCTATTTATATCAATGCTTGGCATGTATCTTAGAGCTCGGTAATACCCATGTAATATGCAAGAGATTTATTGATATCTTTCCTTATTGCAAATTTCAGTCTATCCTAGAGTACTCTATTACAGTTTGATTTTTACCCACCTGCCTGCATGTGCCTTCACAGATGCAAGAAAACCTGATTATAATAAAATTCTGGAAGTAGAGGTAGAAAGACTTGATGTTACTAAGACCTTTCTACTTTTTTTTAGTTTTACTAATACTAATAATAGTTTTATTATTGCATGACTGTGTAGTTGAATTTCTGTCTTGGACTTTGTAGAAATATTTGTTTTTCCTTTTTAGGTGTTGATCTCATGATATGGAACTTAAAAAAAAAAAAAAGAAAAAAGATGTTATGCATTCTTTTCTTATGGAATCCTGAGAGGAAAGGGAACTTTTTATTTGGAATTAAACTGCCAGTGCTTCAAAGTAATTATTCCAACTGCCTGTATTAATCTAGAAAAGACAGTCTGTAATCCTTCAAGGCAATAAAGCCAATCCACACTCTAAACACTGAACTGAATAGATTACTGAAAATCAAAACCAATCAAAGCTAACTAGTCATCAGAGCTGATGCTCATGAAGTATTAGCTGTTCCTGCTCTTGTAAGGTTCACAGACATGTTGTCATGTCTATGAACATCTTTCAGATCCAAGGCTTTGGATTTAATCTCAGCATACTTTGAAGAAATTCAGATTTTTCAAAGCTTGCCACTTTTCTGGTTATGTGACCTAGTTATGCTCAAATGACTACAAACATGCTGCTCATGAAGAATTTAGAAGCCTCTGTTGTAAGAATCACTGGAACTCTTGGCTTTTCCCTTAATTTTATTTGCTGCAGGGGACCATAACACCCAGATGCAGCTATATCTGCATACTCAGCTCTCTGCCTTGGAAGGGTGCAAAAAAATGTGACTATAACAACAGCTGACATCTTTGGAGGTTGCTTTAGATTTTGGGTTCTCCCGGTGAGTTAATTCAGGCCACCTAAAAAGGAAATTTTCTAGTCCTCATATCAGCTTCTGACCTATTTGACATGTGCTGTGCACACCAATCTCTAAAAAACAATAATAAAAAAAAAATAAATCAAATTTTGTTCACTTCTACATAGGCCATAGAGACATTGCCCTAGGAGAGGCTTTTTTGTCACAACTTCTGGACAGATTCAAAATGAGCACCAATATGAGCATAGACATAGGGTTGTTTATTACTGCTATTATGTTTTTTTTTAAACTCTAAATGCATTCCAAAATAGATCTCCCTTTCTAGGATCCATTTCTTGCATTGTTGATTCAAGTCACAGAGTTATTGTTAGGTTTTGTGGGTTTTGGTGTACTGTTTTCCAGGTTTGGGTTTTTTTCCAAGAATTCAAAACTGTCTGCTTTCATTTGGTGGCTAATCCATTTCTCTCTCCAGAAATAGAAGGTAATATATTTGTTGCATTATGGACCTTGTTGTTAGAAAAGGAAAAACCAAGTAAATAATGTAAAAAATCAACCTCACTCTTTCTTAAACTGATTTTACAGTTGAATGGCTTCAAATGTAGTGTAAGCAAAGCTCCATGACAAATCTATCATCTGCTATAATGCTTTATACAAGTCAATGTACAGTAAATGTAATCTATGTGGGTAAAGTTTGGCAGTAATTATTTTGCTCTGGAGAAATTACAGGTACAGATGTTAAAATTAACCAATTTATAAGAGAGGACTTTTTCCATTGTCTTGTGTTCATTAATAAACATAAAAAAGGAATAATACCTGATATTGGTACTTCAACAGAACATGAGTAAGTCCGTGTGCAGAGGACTCTCAACTTCTAGTCTGTCCTTCATGAAACTGCATCATAACAAAAGATGTACATTTTGTGATGCTATTTCAGTAAAAACTTTTATATGCCCATCTACAAGCTAAGAAAATATTATTTGAAAAGGTAAAACGTAAATAATAATTATAAATAAATAAAACTAGATAATATAGTATGAGAAGGGTACAATTAACTTAATAGGTATTTCCCTTTTTAAATTTACAGTTAGACCCCAAGATCCTTCAAACCTTATTTAATTTGCATATCATTCATTGCCCATCTGCTGTATTTCCAATTTCTTCTTTGCCATCTGGTTTTCTAATGCTGTATCTACCACATAAATTTTTCTGCATGTAAGGCCACTAAATTGTAGCTGATTGATTAAAACATATTACAAAATAAATATGTGTAGGCTTCTTCTACAAGCTAGCTCACTGCTTAAAATTAATTACAGACCCTAAATCACCCTTGGTAGCTGATAAGGTGAATAATGACTGTAGAGTTGACTCCTACAAAGAATGGAAGAAAAGAAGAAGCTACAGCAAAAGACAACCAGAAAAATCAAAGGAGAGGTCCCAGAAAGGTTATGAAAAGAAAAGATAAATCCCAAAGCAGTCCAGCAGAATGGAGATATTGAGGAGAATACATGACTGGGAGGAAATGTGACAGTCCCAGAATGTGTCATGCAGTGTGATAAGAGAAGCAGCAGCAGCTGGTGCATGTTAAACAGCACTTTGCTCTGCAATTGGTCCTACTAATTTTAATAAGATAGATTTCTATTCACTGATGTCTCATAATCTGTCCTTTGTGATGTATCCAACATTTCTGCCTCTCCATACACCCCAGGTCTCTCAGACTGTTCTAGCTGTCTGTCTCAGCTGCTGTGATTTTTGTCTTACTCTTGCATGCTTTCCCCAGCAGACCCTCCAACTCCTTCAATCCAACAGCTGCTACCAACACTTGTAGTTTTGGCACAGCAGCCCAACAGTTTCAAGAGGTTTACTGAAAATGTAGGTGGGTCAGAATCTATATTTCTGTAAAACGTGATACATGTTTGATCTTACACAATTCAAAAGACTGTTCTGTTTTGTAAGGGTCCCAAAAACATGTTAATTTTGACTGCTATATTTTCACTTCTGTGAAGGTACTCGTCCAAAGATAGGTAAGTCATTGCAAAGTGGCATAAATATATTATTTGCCTGACTGGGCATGTAAATAGGCTGTGGGATAGTGAACAGACTGTCAGCTTGCTTTCTAGGAGTGTTAAATGAAAATAAAGCTCTGAATTGAGAGGAACACAGTACCACATCAGTAGTTACCCATTGTACAGATATTTAGGAAGGAAGTGAAGGACCATTATAAAGGTTAAAGTGTCCAGAGACTACATCAAAAAAATTTCAAGAGAGACATTCAGAAAGAAAATATAAACATCAGCAGGTTTTTTTCAGAATTAGTCCAGTTGCTCTGGAAGGATATATTCACATCTCTGATTTCTACCTCTATCACTTGAAAAGTACTGAAACAAAACCTAAAACTTCCCCCTGTTCCTCACTGTGACATCTCGCTAACATATTCCATTTTGCTGTCTCAAAAATGAAGTTAAAGTAGCTAATTTCAAACAATTTACACTCCTAATCTTTCCTACGCTCCTAATCTTTCTGACAAGAAATGCTAATTATGATGCAACTCCATTCATACCTTTTCTCACTTCTTACTTAACACTTTGTCAACAATCCCTGCTGGAAGTTTTTTCATGGAGAGTATGAAAATTGTTTTTAAGAACTTTTATTTTCTCCTTATTTTTCCTGTGATAAAAATACATATAGCTTACAGCAATGTGGAAGTCCACACAGAACATTAAACTAGATTTTTTTTTTTCAATAAAACTCGAAATTTTTTAGGTATTTTCTTACTTGCAGATCCTAAGCAAGAAAAGGAGATAACACTCTAAATTGCTCCAGGAAAAAGCAATCATCATATGACACCTACTGTACTCATCCTAAAGTATTTTTTCTACAGCAATCACCTCATGCAAGGATTCTGACATCAGAGGGGATGCTCATTTATACTGGAATGAAGTCTAAGGCAGATACACTAAAATAACAATAATTCTCTTTTGGAATGGCAAGTTTCTTTTAATTGAACTCAAGTATTCAGTAACAACATCATTTACCATGTAGATCATACTAAAATATTTTCAGCAAAATAACATGTAAAAGTTACCAGACTACTCCATGGATTACAAACCAGCAGCATATTATTATTTGCAAAGCAACACCTTGCTTGCAGAGCTACTATTTATACATTCTTATTAAATGCTTCTTTCAAATTCAAGGCATATTTATGAGCCAAATTTTAGAACAAAATTGCAATGTTAGATACACAACACTCTCCCATAGGTCTGGAGAGAGACTGATTCTTTTTGATATCAGTAAACTTCAGTTGAATGAATTGGCGCTTGCCAAACATTCACCAAATATATTCAGGAGTGGAAGAAAGCAATAAACTTTAAAATTCAGAGAAAAACCAAGTTGCAAAAAGATGCATAATTCTATTGAAATTTCATGCTTCAGAGACTTGATGTAATAAATTTACTTCTGGACTTCATTCTTGATTTAATAAATTAAGTATCCCAAACTTTCATGCAAAGATATGAAAGTGATAGGCTTTCCCTCAAAGCATTTGTTTTCTTATTCAGAATCATCTGCCCAAAACACAGGACCTCTCAGCACATGTTCATCATCACATAATATCACACACAAATTAATGTTAATGTTAATGTTACAGATTATATCTGTCCTGATTAATTGTCAGAAACAAATAGAGGTGCAAAAAAAAAAAAAACCTAGATTATATATATTTCTACAGATTACAGCCATTTCCAGAAACACATTCTTTCAAACTCTTTTCCAATTTCTATAATAAAATAGACTGTAAAAGTGAACTTCACAGTCCCACTGGCTCACAGTTTATGATAAAGAGTTCCTAGGACACTAATTAATTCTCAGATTAATCTTATTGGTGGAGCTGCTGGACTGCAGACCCTTTTCTTGTACAAGTTACAACTGAAAGCAGAAAATACTGGATGGAGGAATAAAATGCCTCCTTTAGTTTCTCCTCCATTCAAAGATACAGATGTGTCATCCTGAACAATTTGCCACTAATTCACCTCCACTGATATCTACTGATACAGACCTACTGCAATTTCTACAGGCTAATATGTGAGCTAATTTATAAATAATACATCATATTAAAACACATTCAGGTTATAAATGCACATATTGACATAGAAAACATTTACTAAAAAATAATAAATACTAGCAACAAAACTTTTTTTTTCCCAATTTTTTGCAATATCTAGATCAAAGAAAATACACAATATGACTAAACTCTTGATTTTGAAGGCTGTAAAGGATTTGACAGAAAGGGCCAATGACACCTGGCACTTGTTCACTCTTGAAGTCTCTTTAACAAGATGCAGACTCTGCTGGCTCTAACTTTTCACTGTTAGGAACTCCTGCACGATCACAGAGACTGCAACATGTTCATAGTTTGTGGGGACCAAGAATCTCTCAGCTGTTTTTCTTCTCATTATGTTTATGGCTTTTTCTGCCCATATTTTCAATGTCTGTCCTCTTCATTATAAGAAAATTCCTTCTGTCCTAAAATCTGGGTGATCTTTTGAATGGCCAGATTACTTCGGGGGGATGGAAATTATACTCCTCTCTATCACCAAAACTCAGAAAATCACTTTCTGACTCCCTTGCACTGCTTAGAGCTTCACTGTTATTGATTAGTTGGAATCCTCGTGGCAAAGGTTAATGTAACAAGGATGCAGAGAGCAGAACTGCATCTTCATTGCTTGAACTAGAAAATGACAGAATTTTCCTGGTTATCTGGTTAATTGGGCAATGCTGACCGTTCTGCCTTAAACTGGCTTTATTATCAAATCTTAAAGAAACAGGGAGAATGACAGCATGAAAAGAGAGGAGAAAAATAAAAACTTTCTGAATTCAATGTAAACAGATATTTTTTCAGTGCAGTTCAGATCAACTCCCTGGCTAGAGGTGCTGAGGGACAGATGTCTGATTCGGCTGATCTGAATGAAGGAAATTGGCACAAAGAGCAAATTGTCCAAAAGTGCAACAGATCTCAGAGCAGAATTCTCTGCATTAGAGGCATCCATTGGGCGGTATCAGGGCACTCTCTTTCTGTCATTGCTCCATTTTATAATCCCAGTTCATACGAAGCAAATATAAAGTGATACTATTAAAAATTAACTAATTTATTCTGAACATATTCCTTGCTTCATCTTTGTTCTTAACTTTGCTATTAAAAGCTTTAACACACTTTTTCACTTGACATTAAGCTTCCATTTCTTCCCTCCAGGATTATGGCAGCTCCCCATGTGATGCACAGATATGTTCAAGTCAGGGCAAGTTTTGAAACCACAAATCACAGAACACAATACTCTTAGCACATGCTTTCCTTGGCACTTTGCTCTTCATGTGAAGCAGAAAGCTCACAGAGGCCATTTTTTGCCATTGAGCACCAAAACTTATTACTATTATGAGGACAAGAAAATAAAAAAACAAATTAAAAAGGCAAATTATTAAATTGCAACAACATAAAGCACACAACACAGCGTCACATGTCATGGAATGATGATCACAACTTGTGTGGGAAAACTACCGAAGCAAAGAATTTTCAGTAAATTCCAGGACAGTTTATGCTAATTTTCAAACTTCAAGCAATTTATTTAGTAATTTAAAAGATACATTAAAATTGAAACCATTCAGTAGCAACAAACTCAAAATTATAGCTTTCACTGAATAATGACTTTCTTTGGGTGGTTTTTCCTCTAAATTTTAGATTTTTATCTTTTTATAAAATATATTGAAATAAAAATTAAAAGCCCTTCAAATACCTCTAAAATCCAGTACCTAAAAATTTATATACACCTGTGCTTTTCCAAACAAAAAGTTCAAATTGCTTGCTACTATAATTGAGCTAGATCATGCTTCATAAAATGTTGTGATCACATCAGTAACTTCTTCATTTTATTTTAGAAGCATCGAAACAGAATCCATGTTGTATAAAAATTTGGGTTTCACTGTCATGCAGAGTAGCCAATACAAAGATAGAAAATTAGAAAATTAGCATATTAACAAATTAGCTACTTTGCAGAGTGATTGCACAAAGCACTAGAGGATCAAGTTCCATTCAACAGTTCATTTTCAATTTGGTGACAAATCATGATATGCAATTCCTTTTATATCTCATTTTTATTTCAATCTACCTACATGCACAAAGAAATAGTCTTGCTAGAAATATGTAGGATGAAGGTTTAGATGTGCATATTGGTATAGGAATAATTTGATACATACATTTACTAGAGGAAAAAATGCATATGTTTGCTATAGTGATGGCTTTTTGTGGAAAATTCTTGCCATCTGGAAGGGTGCTAAATGAACTGTTTGCAAGGTTATTGTTTTGTTTTGTTGATAGCCAGAGCACTTATTTTCTATCGTTGGCATTTATTGTTCTTTGCAAATTGCTTTCCTCAGCCATTATAACAATACAATTTAACACTACTTAAAATATATCCTCACTTGTGATTGGAAAACATTGACAAAAAATGAATGAATTAATCATCACAAATTCCTCAAAGTCATTAGGATGGAATTAATCTCCTATATCAGGGTTCAGGTTTCTGTTAGAAATACAGCAAATAAAATTTACCACAGAGAAAACAACTTTAAATCTTCATCTTCTGCTTAATATTAATCTTCAGGCCAGATGACATATTGTTAATATGGAAATACAAAACCATTGTATTGACTACAAAATAAAGCACCAGAAAATTATATACACTTACATAGATTTGACCTTTATTTACACTCACTATTAAATGTTTTCTGTGGAAAAGAAGAAACTGCTAGGGAAAAAAAATCCTATTAAGGAAAAATTAATAAGTTAGATAAAAACCAAGTTATGATAGATGGGACACCACCATCCAGAGTTTTTCACATGGGCAGATGCATTACTCAACACTTCAGGTCTGAATGTGAGCTTTGACCCAGCACAGCTTGGTGGAACACCAGGCCAAATTTGGGATTTCAAGGCAAAGATCAGCCAGATCTATTTTCATTCTTTATTTTCTGTACAGGGTGTACAGACTATGCTACTTTACCATTTTCCCTCTTGGATAAGCATGGTTATTTAGCTCTTTGCTGAGTGATACAACTTCAACAGCAGCACCTTACCCAAGCACTTAATTTTAAGCACACCATTAATCTAAATGGAACCAAATGAATATTAGCAGATTTCAGCTTAAATGTTTTAATAAATCCTTTGTTACTAAACAGAGAGTTTCTACAATGAGAAGGACTACCAGGAAAAGAACAATGTAAATTTACATCTGTTCATCTGCAGATTTGGTCCACATAAGTTGCAAGAGCTGGATTTAGTTTTCCACCCCTCCTGTCACATTTTTCACTCAATTATGCAAGGAGTTCTAATGTCTCAAATCTTAGTGTAATAAATCAGATTTGCAGTTTGATCACAGTAAGTGACTTCAAATATAATAAATTATTTCACCATTAACAGAATTAATAAAACTTGGTGTGTATTTCATCTAAATTTATCTCTCTATGCATCAGCATTCTCATCTCAGGGATTCACAATAACATCATACTCATGGTATAACCAGCATACAATCCTTTGTTTTATTAAGACAGACTAAAAACACATGTGCCATTTCGAGTTGCAACTTCTGTACATTTAGGATTTAGAATAGATGCTCTCCTTCAATGACAAGTAATCATTTTCTTGTCCTGTTTCCTACTCTGAAGTGAAAAAGCTGTAAAATACAACTGGACCAAAAAAAACCAATGATACAGTACTACTGCATGTTTCCAGGTGAAGAGTAGCATATGCAATATGAGGAGTAAAAATATCTATAATTCCACTATGCAATAGCATTAAATGTATATCCATATATAAATACATGGTGTCCTACTTATCTCTTTAAAATAAGACAAAAATTGTTGCACATTCTAAAAAAAATACTTCCAGACTTCCAAAATTTATAGCCTTGCAATTAAAAAGGGGGTTTTGTGAAATTATTCTATGTAGTTTGTAATTATATTCTGAAATTGTACAGCACTTTGAGAAGAAGGATAATCTGCAATACAGCTATAGTAATTTTATATCTATCACTAGATAAAAGATGAACTATTCAAATCTATCTGGAAAATAATCCCTTTTGGCAAAGTTTTCTCTCTGCTCTATCCTTATTCATGTTGTGAAATGCATGAAGTATAATAGGGCAAGAAATTAAAAAATAAACCACACAACTTTGTATTTGGAGGTTCTTGGTCATTGTTTTATCAGTTTTACAATTCGTACCCTGAATTTATAAAAAATCTACACTCTAAATACTCATAACAAAGATGAGATAAAAAAATCCCAATCATCAACTTCCCTGAAATAAATGCTGAATATTTTGTAGGGAGATTTTTAGTTCTTAAAAATAAAATTGTCTTGATTTAAACTACTCTCTAGCCTGAGCTTGAGGAGCTAAAAAATGGGTCTATAAACAGACTGTAATTTTTCAATATAAAATATCTTTGGGGCTACAGAGCTTTCCTCTAAAAGATTAATATGCCCTAATCTTATTACTATTAGAAATATATTGCTCATATAAATAAATATTAACTCTATTGAACAGGAATTTTTCTGCCCCAAGATCATAAACACTGATTAACCAATACTACTTGGCATACTCAAATTTTCTTCCCTCTTTAAAGCATGCAAAATGATTTCCAGTCTTCTGTGTTTCCAAGTTGAGTGTAAAAATAGAGCATATTTTAGTCCATGAGCAAATCAATATGACTGTTCTAATAGGAAAGAAAAATTGCATTATCAGCTGGACTGAGAAAGAGGGCAGCCTGCACATATCTAGAAGGATGGAGGGCGTAGTTTCAAGTCACTGCCATGAATTACCTGTCCAGAAATTGAAATCCATTTGAGTCATCCCGAGATAAACACACATCCTCATCCTGCTGTTAGTTACCTGATTTTCTATAAACCTTGTCTATTTTGGACCAGGAATTCCATCCTGAAGTGAAATACTGAGTTTTATTTTCTTACTGAATTTCTTTTCAGTTTGGGGTTTTGAATTTGCATTTGAGAATTTGTTTGTGAGAATGAACGTTATCTGTTAAAGCTGTAGCCTTCATCCATTGCACTCTTAAAACTGAACTCAAACTTGAAATTAATTTAGCTTGAAAACCAGACATAACCTCAGCAATTGAAGAGCCAGAATCTACCTAGATTCCCAGTAAATCAACACCAATGCAAGGTTCCAACTTCCCTATGTTAATTCAGGGTAGTTGAACGCCTATTCCAACATTTTGTGAGTAGCAGAAGTGACAATTGCAATAGGCACATGTTAGAGATTTACACCTTTGAGTTGCAGAAAACTCTCTTGCTCTTTTAAAGCAAAGACTGTCAAATTTTCATGTCCTGTTAAAAATTAAATTTTTGCCATAAAAATCAGTAACAAAAGTTTTATTTAAGTTAGACAACTGAAGAATTGGTAGTTACTTCCCTATCTCTGACTGTGGCTGATAGCACTGGCTCCAGATACCTGATAAAAAGAAAATTTGTGCAGTTTTGTTCTCATTCAGTTGCTTAAGCTTCAGTGCCAATGGGATTTATTTCCTCAGTGGTTATAATTACTTTTTGATGCCAGAGGTATCAAAAAGTCCAGTCACTCCTTCCAGTTAGGATTTTCTTACATCTGCTAGGAATAAATTACATTACCTGTCCAACTGCCTATTCATCTAACCTTGTTATTACTTCAGAACGTTTCCAGGCTTCATTATACTTGACTACTCTCAATAATTTAGTGTCAGCTCTAAATTTTTTCTTATCTGAAGTACTTTCTTCAGTTTTCACGTCATATAATAATCCAGAGAAAATTTGACATGGGAAATATCCTAACAACCGCTAGCCTTTAGACAAACTAAAGATGCGATTTACACTCACATTTTCTGGTGTCTGCTTTCCATTTCTCATTTTTAATCAATACCATTAATTTACTTCTCACTATTTGACAGTCCTTCCCAAATAAATTCATGGGAAGAATTAGCTCTGAAACAGTTAAATAATAAGTTATTTGGGATTTTTTTTTTAAATGCAAATACATGGTCATGCTCAAAGGGTTTGTCTTGGCTTGTAAGGCAGGATGTAACCAAAAGTATGTATTCTATCACCATCTGTTAAAAATGAGGCGGGGCAGTGTTCTTTATCTTTCCACAACCCATCCTTCCTCCAGGGAGGTATATTCTGTTAATGGCCATTTAGTCCCACTGCATGATGATAAAATTACATCATCCCATTGGGAGATGCTCCACCCAGGGGAAGGAGCCAAACATTTCCCACCTAGATAAAATCTGAGCTTTGGAACATCACAGCAACCTTTTTCCACTGGATTCCGGTCCGGGTTTTCCAAATTACTGACTCCATTCCGGACTCTGGGAGGAATCCAGTCCGGGTTTTCCAAATTACCGACTCCATTCCGGACTCCGGGAGGAATCCAGTCCGGGTTTTCCAAATTACCGACTCCATTCCGGACTCCGGGAGGAATCCAGTCCGGGTTTTCCAAATTACCGACTCCATTCCGGACTCCGGGCAGAATCCAGTCCGGGTTTTCCAAATTACCGACTCCATTCCGGACTCCAGGCAGAATCCAGTCCGGGTTTTCCAAATTACCGACTCCATTCCGGACTCTGGGAGGAATCCAGTCCGGGTTTTCCAAATTACCGACTCCATTCCGGACTCCGGGAGGAATCCAGTCCGGGTTTTCCAAATTACCGACTCCATTCCGGACTCTGGGAGGAATCCAGTCCGGGTTTTCCAAATTACCGGCCGACTCCATTCCGAACTCCGGGAGAAATCCAGTCCGGGTTTTCCAAATTACCGACTCCATTCCGGACTCCGGGAGGAATCCAGTCCGGGTTTTCCAAATTACCGACTCCATTCCGGACTTCGGGAGGAATCCAGTCCGGGTTTTCCAAATTACCGGCCAACTCCATTCCGGACTCCGGGTGTTTTTTATCCATACATATGCCGCACCTGATTATAAACCGCACATTACAATACGGAGTGTGACAAAAGGTATCTATTCTATCACCATCTGTTGAGGGTGGGGGCAGTGATCCTTATCCCAACGGCAGATATTCTGCTAATGGGCCATCCATTGAAACCAGGCAGGGCATTGTTCTTTATATTTTCACAACCCATCCTTCCTCCAGCCAGTCATTTTCTGCTCATGGCCATTGAGTCCCACTGTGGGACTGACAAAATTACTGCAGCCCATTGGAAGTTGCTCCAGCCAGGGGGAAGAGCCCAGCATTTCTTACCAAGATAAAAACAGAGGTTTTGGGATACTAAGGGAGCCCCTTTCTCCACTGGACTCCAGAGGAAAACCGGATTTCTCCACATCACCACTGGAGCTCCGGAGGGAAACTGCACCTTGTACAGGAACACTGCTCCAACTGAGCCACATCTGTCACTGCAGGAGGATGCAGCCACCATTTAATGGGACTGCTGGCAACACCCTGCCTGACGGGGTGTCAGGTTGTACTCTGACTTTGTCAGGGTTTGCAGTTTGTTTCTTTGTAGTACTGTATTTCTGTTTCAATTTTTCCTAGTAAAGAACTGTCATTCCTATTCCTATATCTTTGCCTGAGAGTCCCTTAATTTCAAAATTATAATAATTTGGAGGGGGAGGGAGTTTACATTCTCCATTTCAAGGGAGACTTCTGCCTTCCTTAGTAGATATCTGTCTCTCAAACTGCAAGAGTTTTAAAGAGTATATCTGTATCTAAACACAAATACAAGGCATATTTGTTATGTTTTAAAAATGATAGCTTTACCTCTTCCTCCTTGGAAGCTGTTCACTCTTCATATGTATGTACAAGTATGCACGTGTAAATACATACAAAAATTCAGCTTTACATGCTTCAGATCAAGCTCACACAGTATCTTTGTTCTTGTGAGATGAATCATGCCAGTCCCATCCTCTCCCAAATTTTTTAAGATGAACCAAAATCCTACTACCCAATGGGAGCCACGAGCATCTCCCATTTGATGTAATATTTTACTTATCCATATTGATATGGACTCAGATATGCCTGTCCAATAATAAACAAGGCAGACTTTATTATTATAGCCATACAGTGGACTGAAACACAAAGTATTGGTGATAATTTAAGAACTACCCTCAGAAACTCAGTACCCATCAAGGTGTTCTATCACCTTGTCAGTCATTTTTGTTTTGTTTTTTTTCCCACTTTTTTCTATTTGGTCTTAATTTTCTTGACTTTCCCTTTATCAAATGTACCACAGCATGATGAAATTTTATGTCTGAATAGTTCCTACTTAAGTTTTCCTGTAATGGAACTACAATTCATGCCCAACCCTTTGCTAAATATTATTTATACAATACTTCTGAAGGAATTTATCTTCTGAAATTTACCATTTAACCACTTAAATATTTATTCTTTCTCAAGTTTTAATCTGTATACTTTTGCTGATGATGGACTTAACCTTCCCAAATCTAAGAATTTCTAGTTTTTACACTTTGTTTTGAAGCTTATTTATTAAGGGTTAGGCTTAACCTATTATTTACTCATTTTTTCTTCTTGAGTATCCAGTGTTGTATTTCTAGGTTGTTTTTATACATATACAGTTTATTCACCAGTAAGAAACTTAATTCTATTGTGGCCATCTCTACTGCTACGAGCAAGTGTTGCTTGAACTTTCATGAGCATTTCTTTGGAATGCTATAAAATTTAGGGAGTTGTTTTCTTATATACCTTGATAAGAAAACAATTTTCTTTTAGTGTGAGCTTCCTATGAATGATAATCAAGTGACATTAAAAGCATTTTTTAATGTTTTTTCAAGTTCCCTATTGATGTTAACCTTCATTTTCTTGAACAAAAGTTTGGTAGGATCCTCTGAGTTCTGAATGTTTTCAAAACTTTGAAAGCTACACAATATGCAGTACAGAAGGGGAAATATTAGAAAATTTGACATATAGTAATCTAGACTGAAGGATTTAAGTCATGCAGGTTTCATGGCAGTGGAAAAGACAAAACTTGAAACACCTAATTTGTTTTTTACTGCTAGTATAATGGCCAAAGTGATGAAATCTTCTCTTTGTTTGCAATCACTTTAAGCCCAGAAAAATGACCAAAAAAAAGGGTTTTTAAAATAAATTTTATAATATGGTTAAGTGAGATTAGAGCCTTGTAGGCTGTCCTACGCTCAGACCTTGACAAGAAGAAGCAGTTTCACACGTGCTAAACCCTGATGGATGTTTGAGCCCACCCAATGTAGTACACACACATTTACACTGTAGGATATGCCACACAAATATCTATAGGTTCCACAGAATTTTGTTCTCATTACAAAAAAGTTCTTTGGACTATTTTACTCTGGCTGCAGTAAGGGAGCACTTCAGAGCCAATTTGAAAATAGCAGGGGTCACAGTACATTAACAAAGATCAGCCCCATGAGGTTATTATCTTTTTTGAACTGCAGCCTAACAGGACATGCACGAAGCTTAGATCCCATTTCATAATGAAATAACAAGGTTGTGTTATAGCTGCTCAGAGGGAACACTTCAAATGTGACCAAACTGCTAATTCTGCTATAACTGTCCAAAGTGCCTAAAGGGCCATTTATTAAAAATAAAAAATAAATTGCTTCTGCCACTGAATAAATCCCCAATTGTACAAGGTCTGAGGGCAGCATTTTGAAGGAGAAATATTTAAATGTTACAAGCAAAGTTTGCTTAATAGGAGACATTGGATTTTCATTTGTTTTTAAAAGAGCTACATGTGCCTGTCTCAAATTATGATCATATGCAGTTGAAGCCAAAAATTAGTATCATAAAAGATAAAGTCCACAGTACATCACAACACAGTACATATACACACTCCATTTGGAAATCACTTTATTTATTACAGCTAGTGATAATCCCAATTGCCAAAGAAAAAAATATGCTTTCTACTGAAAAATTTCATTCTCTCTGTTCCACATTGGCTAAACCATCAGATTATAAGAATCATTCCTTGTAAATTTAAATAAATCCAGTTGGTTCACTTTTTTTAATTGATGTATGGAAAACTGCAAAACCTTCTAGTGGTTATTCCACTGCTGTCGTCTGACAATTTCTTATATTTTAAAAGGTGACCTAGTGCAGGATCTGTAGACCAGACTCTGCTTTGATTTCAAGTTAATGCAATTTTAAAGTACTTCCATGTAATTAATTAAACACACACAATATTTGTGCTAAATAATTGCAGAATTTTATAAATTAATCCCCGTCTTTTTTCTGTAGCTACATTGACATTTATCAAAATATGTAGCATTAATATATTAAAGACAACCTGGTGACAAACATCTTAAAAGTGTTTATAAAGAAAGTAGTAAATAAAAAAGAACATTTTAAACATGGAAGAGTATCAGTATTCTTATGAAATACACACAGGTGTGTTCAGTCCTGCCTCTTATTTGCAGTGTCATAAATACTCTGCAGTGGTATTTTATTATGTTATAGCAGCACCTCTGCTTTTGAGAAAAGACATTATGTGTTGTGAATACATGTGGAAAGACAGCACCCACTCCAAAATAACCTCATGTATTAAAAGCCAACGTTGAAAACTCATTATCCACAGATTCTCAAGTCCCAGTTCAGTCCTCCAGCAAAAATATTTGCCTTTTCTCCCTCCTTAGACTGACTGTTCTAATTATAAAGTTGTTACAAATATGCTCACAAAAAAACAGTCCCAATTATGTTCCCTTCCCAAACAAAAGGAAATGTGATTAAAATGAGAACATAGGGAAGAGGAAAACAGACTAAATCCTCTTGCTGTAGCAGTGCTAGAGTCTGTACACTGCATGCTGAAGAGTTCTATAATTTAAAGTAAGTAAGAAATGCCATTCTATTTCTCAAAGTTTTCTATAAATCACATTTTGCCCTCTCTCAGTTCCTTCCCTTTTACTGCTTCATCCTACAGAAAAAGCATTATGCTGGATTTTTGACATAATTTTCACGACTGCAATGCCACACATAGGATTACAACTTAACCAAAGGATCAGGCAGAAAATAAACTGTGAGGAGAGGCTGTGAGCTTTTCTACTGGATTAAAGAACAAATCTCCAACAGTAGTGCAAAGAACACAGACATCACAAACCAAGAACATTGCTTTTACTGTGAACATTCTCACTCAGACTGGCTCCACTGTGATCCCCATCTAGGAAGACAAAACCAGAAATGCCACAGACAGCCCGACTACACCTATGGGGTTTTTTCCTTGCTACATTTTTTGGACCCATCTGACAAAGGATAGTTTTTGCTCTGCAGGACAAAGAGACTCCTTCACCTGCCAGTTCTTACTTTACCTTGCCATCAATGCACAGTTGGGACCTTCAAAGAGCTCCTATCCTTGTACTTCACTACAGATTAAAATCTGGATTTCAGCACTGGACAGCTAAAAAAGAAACCGTAACAAATTACCTGGATGCCTGTATCATTTGTCAAAAAGTAACAGTCATAGATTTAAATATTTACCTCCTCTTTTTTTTTTAAATAGTCTGAAGTCTTCATTTGAAAGTGAAAGCAAGCTGTGCTCACAGATAAGAATGTTCTATGTTATGAATACCTGTGCAAGTGGTTAGAGAGACTTTACACACCCATTATTCTCTTTCACACAATCAAGAATAGAGGAGCTGTAGGTCCACAGACACTTTTCCAGGCTGTTACAAGTAAGAATAGATGCTGACATTGAAAGCTGGTGCTTCACAAACTGCAGCATTTAGGTTTAGTATGAGTTCCCAGAACCTGCTTTGTTGGTGTCTCAAGCAGAGAGGACAGCACAGCTCCTCTTCTACTGGTATAATCTTCATGTGCAAATGGCTGCTTATCACATTATGAAAGAGCTGTATACTGAGAATTTCAAAGGAGGTGTCCAAAAAGCTGAGGTTTTTTGCCATACAGGATTGCAAGTGCATTGGGATAGAGGAGGCTGAGCAGGGTGATAAAAAGGAGAAAAGAACCTACACAGAAAAATAGAGGTAAAATGCAATGTTAGATTTCATAATACATATCCTGAAGGCTCTACAATGATCCAATCCCAAAATATTTCTGCAATGTCAAGTCAAAGCTGGAAGGCATTTATTTGGGTTTTGAGGGTTTTTTATTAGGTTTAAGAGGGAAAATTTAAGGTAGATGCTTGGTAAAATTCTAAGACTCCAAACCACCCAAAGAAGGTAAGAATATAGCACAAAACTGTCTGGTTTTCACTAAACAGCATTAAACTGCTATGAGAGACTTATTTAGGCAAGTCACCATCACTAGGCAGGGCAGCAGTACTATAACATAAAAACCTTACTTTAAAATTCACCTTTGGAAGAAATTCCAATTCTGAGTTAATAGAGTCAGTTGGAAGTAATCAAAAACTGTGAATTGCTGCAGAGGAGAAGAGTTTTTTGTACCCCTTACCTAGTACCAAGGAAAGTAAGGTCTCCCCAAAGAGATATTCATAGGTTAATACTGTGAAATGAGCCTTATTTGCAAGGAGGTAATCTACTATTAGAGCTCCTAAGGTCATTCTAAAAACCTCAGACAAAAAACTCACAGTCATTTCTAAAGGAACCACCAGCAGAAATACCAAACTCATTTTAAGTATCATGCATTTCATGGGTAAGTAGGAAGGAAAAAATGGAGAAAAAGTACATTATTACCCCTTGAAAATTATAGCAAGCAAAATGCAAAAACTGACCTCTTCTAAAAAGATGCACTGCTTCTAAAAGGGAACAGATATTAAAACAATAATCCTGAGCCTATGCACCTTAGATTTCCAAGAATTTAATATTTTTCTAAAAGAAGAAAAAGCAAACAAACTGCAATAACAAGAAGGCATAAGAATTTAAAATTGTCCTGTGAATAGGAATATGTGCTTTATAGGAGTTTTCAGTTTTGGTTTCAAGGATTTGACTTATTCCCAGATGAGGAGTACATAGCAGCTTTCATCCAGAAAGAACCTCCAGGATGCATTTCTCCTTGTACAGCTATTTAAACTCATGTGCCTCCATTGACTTCAATAGATTTCCTCCAGTCACAGTGGAGCAAGGCATATCTAGGCTGTAGGACTGAATAGAAATGTCAACAAACACAGTCAGGCAGCCAGTATATTATGGAAGAGTGCCCAAGGACAGTGCTCAAAACTGGTCTGCAATGGTTCATTTCATTGTGGAGGAAACTACAGGGCATTCAACTTGCATTAGGTTGAATTTATCTGTCAGATTCAGAAAATTATTCAAAGAAAGATGATGTGCAATTGCTGAAAGACATTGCTTGTAACTCCTGAGAAGCTGTGTGATGCTGATCTCACAATTTATCTGAAAGAAGAATTTGATCTGTAACTTCCATTGATGGTAAGAAAAGCATCACCAGTAGCTATTATATTGCAGCATTTGTTCCCATTAATTCAATGAAACAATTGATTACAACACATCAAATGAAAAATAAATCTAAAAGCCCATATTTTAAACCTTAAATACTTTTAAATAAACTTCAAATTTAATTGATAGGAAGAAATTGTAGGCAGATTTGACTTGCTAGTTAAAGGTAATTCCATACAGACAGCCCTTTGGTACTCACATGCCATTTAAAACACATGCTCTGTAACTTTCAGTAAGACTGGGTTTTGAAACAGAGCACAGGCATTTTGTTTTTCTTGCAATTAACCTTTTATGTAAGTATTTGATTGCAAAGCTCAATATGTTAGAAGAGCTTTGTGTTTAGAACAGGATAAAATAAAATGGAACCAATGTATATTTATATATTTGGAGATCAGTTTGGATGAATCCTACATCAAATCAGTTGAGGAAAGTATTGGATTGCTTTAGGGGCTAATGCAATCAATTCCAGGCAATCATGTCCCATGTTTCATTGCAGAATGAGTTGTTTTTCCATGCTGAGTCTTTGCACAAAGTGGGAGAGATGCTGACACAATCAATAGCCTGTTCCCTACAAAAAATAGTTCAAAGGCTCTATGTAAATAACATTATCCTATTTTAACAGAATCCTTCCTAGCATCAAGTAGTATGGCTGCAGACCAGCAGGTAGCAGAGAAATTATGCACTCTTTCCTGAAACTAAATTGATTAAAGTCAATAATATCAGATAATTTAGGATAACTAAGCCCTAGCTTCTTAGCAATAATTTTTGAAGAGGTCTTCACTCCTAAAAGACCAAGTAACATCCGTCATCACTGATAAAATGAGAAGGAAGGAAAACAGTTTCTTTTTGTTGGTTTTATTGTTTGTTTATGGGTATTACTTGTTTGTTTTCTGATGGTAAAAGAAATCATAAAAAATCATAAAAATAATCTCCTCTGGTCAACTTTATAAAAATGTATGCCCTCACCTTTTCTGTCAATACTTTATATTTAATATTTTATTTTGCTGTAGGTTTTTTCATTACTTTTTTGCTATAATTTTTAATCAGACATGTTGTAGAGCAACTTTTGGTTCTGAAGTCAAGTGGTTGCTGTTATGCCCCTGTGTGTATCTGGATTTAACTGCTTTGTGATTGTACATAGGCTGATATTCCAAGTTAAATAGGTCAATATTTAGTCTAACTCTAAATCTATATGTTCCTTTTAAAGAAAAGGTTTGCCATATTCATTACTAAAGCATGACATGATTTGTCCAATGAAATTTTTTATTGATTTCACTTAAAAAAAGGTCATAAAGAGTTCATCCAAAGTAAGTTTCAAAGCTATTTAAGATATAATACAGTTATTTAGGAAGAAAAAGAAAGAAGCAAATGTCTACCTATGGAAGATTTTATTTTAATTTTTTTCTTTCACTCCAAAATAAATTCGTCATGTTTTCTGTTCAACAGAAACATAAAATTTGACATATAATTTCGTTTTTAGACATAGAAATTATACAACTTTTCACTGCTCCTAGTGATGATTGTCAGCAACAAATGGCAATTATGTCTACAGCTAAAACTATTTTAATGATCATGGGATAGATATCATATTTGGATGTTTAATTTTGTGCACCAGTATGGCTACTCCTTCTGCATTCTTATATTCTTTTAAATAAATAGCAAGGCAACCTGAATAGAGATGCTCATGGGGAAAATATTTCAGAGACCAAATGATTGAGCAGGCTCACATCAAGATTCTTGTACTAACAGGGCCTTGCATGGGACATGAAGAGCTTCTCAGGAATGAAAGGGAATTGGGAACTCTTTGTTGGAGCTTGAAAATCATTGATTTCCTGAAAGCAAGGATCCATTGGGCAGGGGGAAATTATACATAATCCATTACTCCTCAGTTTTCTCTTCCCTAATAGATGAACATTCTCTGTTCAAAAAGGTTAAATAGTCAACCTAGTTTTCTAGTAAATTTTTGTAAGTATTTAGCAAGCCTTTGATCACTGGTAATTCATTTTCCAGGGAACTGGAGACACAACTAGACATATCTTTCTCAGGGTTTTGTCCAACTTTGGTATTAGCAGGAGTTGCAAAGTCACATTGGAAAAAAATCACTAACATTTTAGTAGCTCTTTCCCAACAAAGCCCAGGGTCCCAGGATAGTTTCAAACCTAAAGCAAGCTTTCTCAGTATGTGACATCATGGTTTAGCCCCAGCCAACAAGCAAGCCCCTTCCAGCTGCTCCTTCATTCCTCCCTGGTGGATGGCAGAGAGAATCACAAGAGTTAAAATGACAAAACTTGCATGTTGAGATAAAGACAGCTCAACAGGGAGAGCAAAATCCATGCATGCAAATAAAGGAAAGCAAGGAATTCATTCAACACTTCCCATGGGCAGGCAGGTGTTCAGCCATCCCTGGGAAGACAAATGCATCACTCCCCTGTTTTCCTTGTTTCCCCAGATTTATGACCTGATCACAATGGCAGATGGGCTGGGATATGCCTGGGATCAGCTGGGATCACTGTCCTGGCTGTGTCCCCTCCCACCTCCTTGTGTCCCTTCAGCCCCCTCACTCTGGGATGGGGTGAGAGGCAGAAAAGGCCTTGGCTCTGTGTAAGTGCCCCTCAGTAGAAACAGAAATACCCCTGAATTATCCATGCTGTTTCCATTAACAATCCAAAGCACAGCCCCATATTAGCTGCTGTGAAGAAAATGAACTCAATCCCAGCAAAACCAGCACAGATGATAAGTACTGGAACTAACACGGAGTTAAGAAAAAAAATTTTAAAATCCACCAAAACTCAAGCAAACAACAACAACAAAAAAAGACCAAACTGAGCTAACACTACTTTTCATATCCAAGCTACAAAAGCTGTGTCACTTCACTTTGAAAAACAAAATTACACAAGACAGCTTGAGCCAATCTAACACCTTGTCACTGCTCCCTACTGCATGCTGTCTCTGTTTACCTTGCTTTAGCTGCAACATATATCAGGCCTCTCCATGAGGCAATTTCAGATGGTTTTCTGCTGGGGTAGTGCAATCCATCTTTTGAGCAATGGTCTTGGGTAGAGCCTGGAAAGGAGCAGAATGACACCAAGGGAAGGAGGGAGGAATGCTCCTCCTGAAACCTCCCCATCTGGCAGGGCTGTGGGACCAGCTCAGGGTCTCACCTAATTCCAGCTGGAGAGGAATCAGGTTATAATGGGTTTGGCAACTTCAGTGCTTTGGATTTACAAGCTTGAGAGAGACCTAAATAGGTATAATGATGTTGATATAAATAGTGATATAGTTATAATGGATATAGTGCTCATTTTGATGAATAAATGATGTTGGATTTATCATGTTGCTGGTTGATTCTAGCATCAGACGTCAGGTTTCATTGCCAAAATTTCAAGAACTCCTGAAGACTGCTGCTGGCTAGGAGTAATATGGGACTGCTGATCTCAGAAGTGGAAAACGTTAATTGATATGAGACTGTAGTAAAAATTGTTCAACTCTCAAAGGGCAAGAACCTCCTCTGTTTTGTAGCCATCAGACTCTCTCAGGTGCACCAACACTAGGTTGAAAACTGCATTCTGGCTAAGCCACAGTGTACAACCTCTGTTATCTTCCTACTGTTCTTTACAGAGACCCAGCAATGGAGGAATCCTTGGAGGAATTCAATTAAAAAATGTGCTGGTAAAAAGAAAAAAGCAAATTGAAGAAAGGAGTATCTATCTGTATATATTTATTTCTGGATATGTCTATAACTGCTAAATTGCCAATACTATTTTTAGTATTATCTAGATTTTTCGTAAGTGAAAATGAAAATAATTTATATCATGTTATGTAAATGCTGTATTTGTGATTACTGAAATCACAGTTTTATTAAAGTTCTGTTGGTACAGGGAAGGTGAACTCAATTCATATTCATTATTTAAAAGCTCTTAAAAGATACATGACAGATTTCAGAGCAGTTTAGCTTCAGAATTTTAAAATGTTCTTATAGTATAGAAAAGCTGCTACAAGCAAAGATAGAAGATTATACTGAAATGGATTTCACTGAAGAGGTTAAATCACAGGTTCCCACATTAATTTATTTACCTCATATCAGCACAGCTAAGGGTATACCTCTTTAGATTATGTCAGATCATGCATATCTCAAGAGCAAAGCCTCTTTCATAGACCAAAGGACTGATCTTTTCAAAAATGCAAAATAAAGTACAGTAATTTCACGAATACAAGCCGCACCAATTTGACCAAAATTTTGGTGGAAACCCGGAAGTGCGGCTAATATTCCGGGGCGGCTAATCTATTAACAAAATTCTAAAAGCTGCCAACACGGAAGTGAGAGCCCGCGGCAGCCCCAAGCCAAGCTGGAGCCCGGCCGGCCCCGGCAGAGGTGGGAAAGCCTGGCAGAGGTGGGGCCAGCAGTGTCGGGGGCGGGCGGCAGAGCCTGAGCCAGCAGGGCGGGGGAGCCCGGGAGAACTGGGGCTAGCAGTGCAGGGGAGCATGGCAGAAGCAGGAAGGCCGGCGGGTGGGGCTGCCTGGCAGCGGGGGAAGCCCAGCAGAATCGGGGCCAGCAGCGTGGGGGAGCCCGGCGGTGCGGGGGCCTGCAGTGCCGGCCAGGGCGAGGAAACGCGGCGGCGGTGCAGACGGGAGGGGGCGGCCGGCGAGCGTGGTGGCGGCGGCGGCAGCCCTGCCGGCGGGGCGAGCGAAAGCGGCGCTCGCGAAAGCGCCGCCCGGCGAGCGAAAGCGCCGCCGCTCGCCGCGAACCGCGAGCCGCGAAAGCGCCGCCGCTCGCCGCGAACCGCGAGCCGCGAAAGCGCCGCCGCGAGCCGCGAGCCGCGAGCCGCGAAAGCGCCGCCGCGAGCCGCGAGCCGCGAACCGCGAGCCGCGAACCGCGAGCCGCGAGCCGCGAGCCGCGAACCGCGAGCCGCGAGCCGCAAACCGCGAGCCGCGAACCGCGAGCCGCGAGCCGCGAACCGCGAGCCGCGAACCGCGAGCCGCGAAAGCGCCGCCGCGAACCGCGAGCCGCGAAAGCGCCGCGGGGCGGGCGCGGCGCTCGCGAGGCGCGGCGCGGGGCGAGCGAAAGCGGCAGCGGGGCGGGCGGCGAGCCCGGCGGCGGCAGCCCTGCCAGCCGGGCGAGCGAACGCGGCAGCGGGGCGGTGCTGACGGGAGAGGGGGACCAGCGAGCCCGGCGGCGGCGGCAGCACCACCCGGCCAGCCCCGCCGAGCCGTGGCGCTGAGCTGGGCCACCCGGCCCCGTCGGCAACCATGAGCGGGCCGAGCCTGCCTGGCCCCGCCCCGAGCCAGTAAAGCCCGCTATGCCGCGATCCTCTTACTAATTGGCCAATTTGTGAAAGCTGCGCACGGATTCTCGCGACGAACGAAAGTGCGGCTAATATTCGGGGTGCGGCTTATCTATTGACAAAGACAGCAACATTGTCGAGGCACCGGGGGTGCGGCTTATAATCCGTGCGGCTTGTATTCGTGAAACTACTGTAATGTGAATATGTCTGGGCACAGACTGAGATAAAGAAGGCCAGTAACTGATGATGGAAAAAGTAATTGTAACTATACATTTCATCACTTTCTCAATGGCTCCCTATTAAGATATTTGCATACTGAAAAGAGAGTAATGGGAATAAAGACACTGAAAGACAATCAGATTTTTTAATACATCCTCATTTTCTGAATTTCATTTTTTTTGGGATACATACACAACATTCTAAAAAGAAAAAGCAGCCCAAATACTTGATTTATAGAAAAAAAAAAATCTCATTTTTTCTCATTTTACGTCCCCTGGAGTATAGTGCAGAAATATTTCAAAAGGAAGGTCACCTTTCATATGCGACCCTTGGAGATGCACATAAAAAAGACAGGAAGAAATCTCAAAATCCACTTCTTAATCAACCACTGTGCTTCCCAGGAACAATCATATCTGAAAATCACCATGTCTGTTTCAATCACCAGGTGGATGTGGCAGTTGCCAAAGGCAGAGCCAGTCCTCCTTCCCTCCACGGAACTCCATAACATGCAGCACAGTTTCCTGGCATAAAGCTCCAGAACATTCTGACACAGACATATTTGTAAGAATGAAGTAAACCCCACTTCCCAGCTGGGAAAAACAATCTCAATGTTTTCAGAATTCTGTGAAGGCTTTTTTTCTCATTTTAAGCTGTAAATAGCTAAGTACACATGCATCTTGGCAAGTGGAGGCTTTTGCAATTTTTTAACAGCACCTGCAAAATGAAAGAGAAGAAAGACAATGTAAAGTATGTGTGGGTTGATCACATGTTAGAGGAATGGTTTTACATCCACTATATGATTTTTTAAGAAATGAATTAATTTTGATTTAAAGTGATAAACACTTTTTCTCAAAGAAAACTGTGACAGAAAATATCATTTAGCTTTCCATGTTCTAAAGTTATTTTGCTCTGAACTACTTCTCTGCAAAGTTACTGCAAACAGCATTTTACAGCAACCTAAACTAAAATATTTATTATATGCAACCGATAGTTTGTGACCTATTTCTATATAGGTCTTTACTTTGTTCACCTATCACCTTAAGATATATCAAGAATTTTGTCCTTTTATCTTTCACTGAACATGCCCTAAACCAAAAGGCACTTATATAAATCAGAATGATCAGGAAATGTGTTTGAAGTTCAACATTTTTAGCATCTCTGACATAGTTTGTCCATATTAATATTAAAATGAAACTATCTCAGTGAACTACAGTTCAATTCATGGAATAATTTAACTCCATAAATATTTTAGCAAACACATTATTAGGTCCCATATGTAGCTTATGCATTTGTGTGATGAAAATAATTCTAATGCTCTGGAAAAGTCTGTGTCCTCCTGAATTTAATGATGGGTCCTGCTTAATGCTATATTGTATATTATGAAATTATAATCACCTTATTTTGTCCCTTAAAAGCAAGGTAAGAATTCACTGCTGATATGCATTTGCTTTGCTATTTAGGTAACCAAAATCTGGAACATAAATTGTTCCAGATACTTTGCCTCAAAGTTGCTCTAAATCCAGAGCACAGAGTGTTAAATATTCAGATGGAAAATTTCAGATGTACTAGACTGGGAGTCGAGAAATTCAGGTTCTGCCTGTTTCTGTGTCACTTCAGATGCTTTTCTGACTTTTATTTTGCTTGCCTGACATATCCTCTAAACATATATGGAAAGAGTCATCCTAGCTCATCAGGAAGGAACCCTGATATCATCTATTATTGTTCATTTCAAAATGGGATCCATATCCAGGTGTTATGCAAGCATCTCAAATATATATTTTAAAAAAATAAAATAAAATAAATTCCTGCAAATCTAAATCAAAATGTGATATTTTTCCAGATATCACGTTTTATTTGACATTGTCATATTTACCTTTCTTCCATAACCCAGTAGGCAATCAATAATTGAAGAGATACATAAATCTCTTACAGTATATTCTTGTAAGTGAAGCATTAGCCCATTACCCTTTTTTAAACTTAATTTATTTACCACCACTTGGAAGACCTGCTTCTTTCTTTCACTAACTTCAGGCTCCTGGAAGTGGTTTGTCTTTCTCTTATTAATCTGACACATGAACAAATAGATAGTGTGATAATTACCAGGATGCTCCAAGGAAAGAGCATGAATTCCAGAACAAAACAGCAGGGTATGAACTCCTAAATGTCTGTCCTGCTTAATGTCCTTGGCAAATAAAAAGGAAACATTACAAACCAGAACATTTTGATAATGGGATTTGTTGGTTTTTACACAATGCTTCTGGTTTTACTTGTGTTCCATGGCCTTTCCTAAAGCTATCCTCAACTATTTAACACTTACAAGTGTCACAGGAACATAGAATGGTTTGGGTTGGAAAGAATCTTAGAGATCATCCACTCCCAACCCCGCTGCCATGGGCAGGGACAGCTCCCACTAGACCAGGCTGCTCAGAGCCCCATCCAACCTGGCCTTGAGCACTTCCAGGGATGGAGCAGCCACAGCTTCCCTGGGCAACCTGTTCCAGTGCCTCACTGCTCTCACTGTAAATACCTTTTTATGATATCTAACCTAAACCCTTCTTCTGTTTAAAACCACTCCCCTCTTTCCCTACCACCGCAGGACCCTGTAACAAGTCCCTCTCCAACTCCCTTTTAAGCCCAATCCAGATACTGGAATGCTGCCACAAGGTCTCTGAGCCTTCTCTTCTGCAGGATGAACAGCCCCATGTGTCTCAGCCTTTCCTTACAGGACAGATCCTCAAGCCTTCTGGTCATCTCTGTGTTCCACATCCTTCCTGTTCCAAGGACCTCAGAGCTGGATGCAGTATTCCAGCCAGGCTACTCATGGGAGCAGAGTGGAGGGATGAAGAACTGCTGGTCACTGTCCTTTCAGTGCCATAAAAAAGCCTCTTTGGAACTGCAAAACCTTCAGCAGTGACAATCCCCAGAAATATATCATCTTCAGGTGAAACCTCAAGGGCAGAAGGGAGAGGCAGTTGCTGTTCTACCATTCCTTCAATCATAGTGGAGGCTTCTCTTCACCTAATTTGTAATCATTCCAAACCTCCCTTGACTTATTACCTTTGTGGGGGTTTTTTCAGGGGCTACCTAAGAAAAGTCAGCTCCAGTATCTGACAGCCAGCTGTTCAGCAGCAGAGAACAAATGAGAAGGGCTTAGCTGGCTCTGGAGTGGTTATCCTGGAAGTAAACTAGAAGGGAAGAAAAATGGCTGTAATTGGTGTGCATAAACCACTTCTGCCCATCCCTCCTGAGTGGTGGAAAAGGAGGAAGGGAAACTCTGTCCCTCCTGCCAGGTTCAGTGGTTGTGCCACTTTCTTTGCCCAGCTGAGGAGCATCTCAGAGCTGCCAGAGCAGCCTTGCAGATGGCAAGGGGGATAACAATGCTGGCCACTTCTCCTCCACGTGTTGGATAGTGAACTTAAGCCTAGACATCGAATGTAGCTCCATTTCCTTTGTGTGTAAATGGCATTACACACCTTGCTGCAGCCTCCCTCAGAATGGATTGTAGCCAGAAATGCTGCAGCCACTGCTGCACTCTCACCTTGGAATTATTCATCCTGCTTCATGGCAGTGAGAGGTTTCCCATAGACTCTAACAATTGTTCTCTTTATGTACAGCAGCTGATGGCTCACCTAATCATTTCCCTGTCACACACAGATCTGTGAATGGGATCTTACTTCAAAAGTCACAAGGAAAAAACTCTCTTACTTGGCTTTAAAGTTTCTCTGACAGTAAGGTTTTGCTCTGCATAGTATCTTCAGCACTTGTTACACAAACAGAAAGTCACTGATTGATAAGACTTGACTTATTAATTGTGCAAAGGGACCAATTATAATAGATTATTAGGATGAACCTTTGTCCCTGAAGATGTTGAGACTAGAATCACAGGAAGTCAAATATTATGACAACTATTCTTTTGGGTTTGGATAAGAGCTTGAAAGTTATTGAAATAAAATATCAATGGCTAGACATGCATATAATATAATTAAATGTATTAAAATAATGCAGAAGTTCACAAAATATGACTCATACTTCTGAGCTACCAACAAAAGAAAAGAACTGCTGCTGCTGGAAGGAACAGTTGACAAAAAGAGTCAGTATACAAAAGCAACCCAAATAAACAGATAATCTTCTCAAACAAGAAAGCATGCAGCTGGATTCTTCTATCACTTTATGACTAAGTAGCATAATAGGGATGAGGAATGTGACACATAATTCTTTGGCTTATACTTCAAATTGCTAGGAAGGATTTCCAATACTGAAGAGATGTGTGTTGAGATGAAAGAAGCCCGTGTTCTGTATGATCATAATGCATCAAATAAAAAAGTTATAGGTTATTACAGGTCATAATTAAAGTCAAAACCAATCCCACAGCTCACCTGACACGTGGATAAAATATAAACTGGTATAAACTGACTTCTCCACATGTATATCTTAAGTGTGTGGAACCACAAACCACTGTGGTTCCAGAAAACATGTTCAGTCTGTAACACCATGACCACCTAATGTCAGGCAATATACAAAACATTACTCACAGTATAGTGAAAATTATGAAACAATTTTAGTATAAACAACCCTTGCCAATGTTTGTGTTTCAATAGCTGAATATGCATTTTTCTTGCTTTGTGGCTGCATTGCTTCTACTTAGGTGACACTTCATGGGTACACGAGTCCAAAATGCAGAGATTTTTATCCACAGCTCTGTAATGGACAACAAAAAATGTACTATCTCTGGGTTAAAACAGAAAATGAAAGCTAGAAAGAAATAGTCAGAATGTGGCATAAATTTATTGGACCCTGCCATGTAATTCCTGTCAACAATCTGAACATACATGCCAATGGCATAAATGGTCCAGTAGCAGTATCTGGTTTTAGCTGTTTTACTCAATAGGCACACGAATGCATTTCTGAATAGGAAACTATGATTTTTTTCCTATTATTTTTCTCATATGCAAATAGGTCTGAGAAATAGGTTGCATTCTGAAAATAAAACTTATTTAGTAGCTTGTAAAAATTCTCTATAAAATGTGAAGGAAGAGTCTGATTAATCTTAAGAGGATTTGTGAATATTTTCTTATGTATTTTTCTTTCTCATTGCTAACTGTAAGCTTTAGTGGCCATAAACCATTCATCTTAAAGAAAGACCTTAAAGTTGCATATCCTCAGCTCTACTCTGACTTACAATTTTATCAAAATTGAATTTGAGGATCTCTAAAGAAACTGCATGGACAAATTTAGCACAATCTTTTATTAGAAAATGATAATGGGCGCAGTATAATCTTATCTCATTCATCTTGACGTTCTTGTACCTTTTTTCTGTTCCCATGTATGGGACAATTGCCTTTTGTTGTTGCTGTTGCTGTGGGTAAGACAATAGAGGTCACTGCTGATGGTGTAAGCTGAGAGCTGGCCTGAGGTTCCCTTCTTGAGGAGACACTATCATCCATCCTTTTCAGAAAAAAAGGAAATGCTGACATTTTGTAAACAAAATCAACTGGCTTAGCTGACAGCCCCTGCAGTGCTCTGTATTCAAAGATGCTTAAAAGCTATTATCTGATGAACATTTGTGAAAAAATAAATATTACGATGCGCAGCATTGTTTTACCGTTTTAGTGAGGGTATTTGCATATGGCAGAGACGGGGAGGTTTGTACACAATGTGAAGCTGACATGTTGGCATCGCTGAAAAGATAGGGACTAGTCACTTTTGAAAGGTCATTCTTCAAAGGAAATTATTTTTCTCTGTTATCTCACACAAAATTGTTTAGTTTTCAAACTTTCCAAAGGCATTCAGATTCCAGTATAATCACAATAGTGCATTCCATTAACTATGAAAAAGATTAAGAATGACCTTTCATCAGGCAAAAGACACAGCACAACTGGCAGCTTTATGTATTTATTTTCAATTAGATATAAAAATGCAGCAATGTTCCAATTTTCAGCTACATTCTTGCACAAAGGTGGGCATTTCAGACTATGCAGGTACTAAGAAAGTGTGAACATTGAATGAAAAATAAATGTATATAAAAAAGTGAGGAATATCTAAAGAAATAAATGAAAATTTGTTGTGCCATCAGTGGGACAATATAGTGTATTTAAACAAACAAAGAAAGAAAAAAAGAAAGTAAACATCTGTTCATCCACAGGCAGGGTAGGGAGATTCCTTGATAAAAATAATTTGGGTTAGTTTGCAGCTCTAAGCTTTTCTGGAAGAGACTCTACAGCCATTCAAATATAATAATATTATTAAATAAATCTCAGTGAAGCAGTGGTCAAATTGAATCTTGAGGCACAAAAGGGTGAGGAATGACCCTAAACCTACTGATCTTGTTTGGTTAATGCCCTCTGATGACCACCAGTGGCCTCTGCAAGGGGCTCTGCTCATTGTCTTTGGTTTCATGAAAGGAGTGATGAGCACATTCTGTGACATGGGGAGCCAATGCCAGCTGGGTAGGACTTGTCACACTTTCCTGGGTTCATCTTGCAACAGGCTGAGATGTTCCTTGGGATAGAATCATTCATCTGAAGCCACCATTCTTTATCAAATTCCAAAAAATCAACTGTGATATATTGTATTTTGCATTATTGCAATCATAATGCCAGTTTGGGCAGAACTATAGGATTACAGCTGATTCAAAAAGCAAGAAAAATTCATCTCAGCTTGAGGGACTTGTTTTATAATAACTTCCTTTCTTTTCTGACCGATATCCAACAGAGAGAAATTCAAGTACTTTTTAAAGGATCTCTGTCAAAAATAAACTGATAAAAGCAATACAGAATTAGTCCATTTCCTTGATGACCTAACTTTATTTTTTCTTTTATCAACTCTACCAATTTATAGAGCACTGAAAAGCTGTTCTGACACTGTGGTGGAGTTGGTATTATTAGACACATGCAAAAATATGCGATTTTCTTTGTAAGAACATCCTAACTCTAAGCACTGGAATTCAAGCTGTTTATACAAGACAAAATTCTGAAACTAATTTGGTCACTGGAGTATTATGCCCAATGGCAATATCCTCATTATGTTATCATCTAGCACTAACACAAACTAATTTTGATTTATCAGAAGAAAAACCACAGATATACAACTCCTATATCAGAACTTTGCAAAATTTTTTTTCTACATATAGCTGTACTGGACAAGTTCAGAGCTCGTATTCTAAGAATTTCTACATAAACAAATTCAGTCAGTAGACAAGAATGGCTCAAAAAGAGCACAAACATAAAAAAATTTCCAAGTGTAACTATCCCAGCAGTAGCCAGACAGCTTCCATGTGAAAGGAACGGCTGAAACACATGCTGGCTTTCAGTCTGGCTTTTCACAATTTAAACATGAGAGCTTTACTTCAAGTAAGCTTTTGTTAGAGACTTTTTTTTAAAATTTAGTTAATTTATTTCGTGGAGAAAGAGGGGAAATATTGCTTGAAATTTGCATGCTGAAGTGAGTGACAGTGCTTGCAGTAGCAAGGCCTTATAGAAGGTTTTGTGTTTGCTCCGAAAACAAGTCAGAGTGGATTCATGTAGGGTCCTGGCAGAGTGTGTTCCCTGGCAACTTCTCTTTGACTACAAAATAAATAAAGAAAAGAAAGTGCAGTGAAAGCCTTTATGCTTTTACAAATTTCAAATAGGTTTTAAAGTAAATTTCTTTTGTTGTATTAGTCTGCTTTCTAATATGTCAGCATTATGTGTACTCCTCAGTCAAAATAGTCTATTCCACCATTTTACAAGATCTGGAGAAAACTTTTTTTGTTAAAACTACAGGTAATAATGAATGGACTGTGATGTCCCCTAGAGACAAATTCCTTGCCTTGTGCCAGACCTTTTGTTGTAGCAGTTTGATATTTCCTCCAGGGGCACAAAGCTGGCAGGGCTGGATGGCTCCCTGCCCTGGGCTGTGCATTTTGGGGCACAGTAACCAGGACAGCACAAAGCTCTGCTCTGCCAAGGCAGCCTTGCTGGAGTGAGAAATGCATCCACTGAGGGTCTCAGTGGTCTGGGAGTGTCAATAATAATAATAATAGTAATAAAAATATTAATTACTGCTATATTCTATATGAAAATGCAGTGGAAATGAAGGTGTGACAGCTTCTTCCACATCCACTGGCTCTTCCCAGACAAGAAATTATCTCATGACACAGTTCACAATGTTCAAACATTTTAATGCTTCTTTGTAAAAGTGTAGCATAAAATGCTCTTGCAGCACTGTCTAATCTTGTGTGTATGTGTTAAGGTACAGAGGCTTCTGCCCAGACATCCATCAGTTCTCTCTTCCTGTCTTTCTTTGTCAAGTTGAACAGGAATTTGATGATTCTTTAGGAATCCAACTCCCTGATCAGGATTTTGAAAATATGGCTTATTTCTACCATAACACCAAAATCAATTTTTCTGTGTTCTTGAAATATCCTTTTTCCATTATTATTAGTAATTATTATACTATTACTAATAGTAGGACTCCCAGCAATATTACAACTTTTACCCAGGTAATATTTTAATTTATATTTATGCAATATTGCCATTTCTACTTCTTTACAATTTCCAAACATTCTGAAATCTTTTCCTCTTCTAATCATCGTTTCTTTTCTATTAAAACAGAATTGAAGTGCCAAATTTCCCTCAAAATGCCTATTCTGTTGGCCTTTAATTCAGAGGTCAAATAGTTATGTTCTACACACACATACACAGGATTTAATTACTCACTCCCTTGCACCTAGTTCACATATTTGTGCAAAATAAGTGACACATATGAATGAGTAAAAGTGGCATATACTGATTTTCATACAAATAGATGCACACACACACATAAAAAAAAAGGAGGATCAAACCCACAACACTTACAAAAAATGCAGGGAAATATTACCAAGGACACAACCACCTTATCTACATTGATATGAAAGGACTCATCAGAATTAGCCAACAAACACATTGATAACAGTAATCCTAGTCTAGACAAGGTCTTATAATTTCAAAGAAGATTTTCAGAATCATCTAAGAGCTATTAGTCCTCTAAGTCTCAAGATGGGATCCTAGATGCACCAGTTTCAGGTAAGAGCAGAACATGACAAAGCAGTTTATGGTCAGTTACAGAACAGAAAAAGGGGATAGGATACTTTTAGCTTTATGTGCCAAACTTGAAAACACACAAAAATCCCCATACCCAAGCCAAAACTTGAAAGATTTAAATATCATTAGAAAATTTGATTTTTTAGAAAATCCTTGATATGTGTAAAAACTTACACCTGTATTGCAGACATTTGAAAACAAAAACCCACAAAATTCTTATAGGAGATTTATTTTCCTAAAATAGATTAAAGCCAAAATCCACCTGTATAAATCAAGACTAAAGAAATTATGAGAGACAATTTTTTTCCTGTAAATAAGTTGTCAGTGCCTGACAGCTTTCCTATTGATTTTTATTCTAGAAACTGCTTAGTTCCCCTCTAGCAGTCACAGGTAGAGAAATCTTATTCTCAGGATGTTTCCTAGATGCTTTTTACTTCTACAGTACTTTTTAAAAAGGGAAATATATCAAGGAAAGCAATTCTTATAGGCTGATGTCCACAGTTAAAAGAAAATCTGCATTCTTGCTAAAGTAAATTACACCATCAGAGACTTCTGTTTCTGGCAACACCAAGAGAGATAAAAATTACTTTATTTAAAAAGACCCTACTCACATTAGATGGACATAGAAGATGATTCAATCTTCCCTCTACAAATGCATCCCCAGACACACTTGATTTAAATCTTACAGAGGATGAAAGAGTTATTGAAAGTTGTATTAACCATGAGGTTTTCTTCAACACCTGGGCTAAAATGCTTTAGTGCAAAGCACTGATGAGTTTCAGAAAATCTGGAAATGTTAATGCTAACTGAGACTAAAAAATTCTGTGGTTAAGGATGGGTAAAACAATGTGCAGAAAGAAGGAACCACAGAGTGTGGTCACAGTTTGCATCTCATCTTTTTGCTGCTCTCATGAAAAATGAGCATACTAGACCATTTTTTTCTGTCAGAAGTTTCTTGCTGCCACCTTGCTTTATAAAAGTACATTTATTTAGTCAGGCAGCTGACCTCAGGAGAAAGAGAAAAGACTTGTATAAATCTAAGTGTGAGGCAAATATTCCTTCACTTATATTCCACAAAACGTTTTCAATGAAATATTAAGTGGATGAACTTACCCTCAAATTATATTTTGGATAACACACTAATGTCATTGTGGTGCCCTTCACATTCCATCAGTTTATGCTATGTTGGATAGTAAAACATTAGGCACAGGTCATTTATTTCAACAATAATCATCTGTGTAACGTTGAACAGAATGTTACTTCTCTAACAATAGCAACAGGATGACACATCCCACTTCCCTTTCATTTGGATACTGAATTGTTGCACTGCACTAAAAGGATTAAGCATTGCATAATAATCACAATATCAAGATAAATGTGGCTAAGGCAAAGCACATTAAGGCCATTTCAAGGCACAATTTCTCATTTGAGCTTTGTACAGAGACTCAGGAGCTCGGCTCTTGAAACACAAACAAAACTGGGAAAATGTTTGGTACACTTAATAAAAAATACAAATGTAAAATTTGCATTATTGCGTGTTAATTCCGGACACGCAAACAACCTAAAAATTATTTTTGAAAAAGAAAAGAAGTATTAATAATAATAAAAAAATGTATCTATCTGGCACTATGTATAATTTTAATATACCACCTAAATTGATAGAACTGGAGTATTATTGCAAACTTTTTGATCAGTATTCAGTCCCTAGAGATAAGCACTAGCAAAGTCAGAGGCTTAGATATTCCCCAACTTTTGGATCTAGAATAACCTGTTTCACAAAACACTTTCCACTGGCTATTTTTTCTCAAAAAGCAGGCCCTTAAATTTTAATTAAGTTCTTCTTTGAGCCTCTGAGATTTTCAGTAGGGTCAATATAATGATTATATCACTGAAATGTTATTGCATTTCGTTTCCAATACCTTTTCAACTAAAAAATCCAAAATTTTTCGTATTGGCCCAATAGATACATGATGCATTGTTAAAAAAATTGATCGTGATGTTTTTGTGACAGAAAACTCCACTTTTTTCTTGAAATCACATAATGAGAATAGAAAACCCAAAAGTGAGGAACCTGTTGAATCACATTTTTACAACTGGGTAGAAGAGGTTTGATTCAAATTTTCTTTAATTAAAATGTCTGTAACCTTAGCCTATGTAAACCAGTATATCCTTTGACAAAAAGTATGACCCACAAATGTAGTAAAATTGTCAAATGAATTATGTATTAATGGGAGAATACTAACAAGATGACAGCCTTGTAAAAATCGCAATCGGTGTAATTCTGAACGTTTTTAAAAAAATATTTATTTAAAATTCTAGATTAACACTTTTAAAATCTACCACATAGGAGTACGACATACAGGAATGTTTGTCTTTTTCTACCTGTTAACTATTTAATTGTATACACTCCTTAATATTCTTTTTTGTTCTTTTTTTTTCTTGTGAATAGGGAGAATTCTTCAGGAGCTGGGGTGCTTCATTGGTGTAAAATTACAAATTTGGTATGACTGTGGAACTATGGTAAAATCCAATAGAGACCAATACTCTTATAGCTAGGAGCTCTGAATGTTTGATATTGTTTTCAGGTCTTGGAAAAATATATTTCTCTAAGATCAAAAATCCCTCTTCCTGTAAATTTTTAAGGCAATGGAGCTGAATATTTTCACTTAAAAGGTTTGTCAGTTGCTTCAAACATAGCCATGAGCCTTTTGTTTTCAATACCTCTGCAATACCAAAACCTTACACAGTCAACGCTGCATAATTTATTTCCATGTGAGTTCTAAGGAAAAGATTTTTATAGCAAACATCTTAAGTCACCTATAGGAATTTTAGGGGGCTTTGAGGAGTTGTGGTGTGGAGAACTCGAGAGTCAGAGGACAAAGACAGCCCCTGATAAGAAGACCCACTTAAGTGTATGGCCAATTTTAAATTTGAAATCTTACTTATTTTTATAGGAACAGCTGACTTCCTGATTTTAAAAGCTCTTTGGTCTTCCTCGGGGATCCAGGACATCTAATTCTGTTCATGTCAAAACAGGGACAAATTTCCCATTTCACTAGGCTGCGTGTTTGACAATTTTTGGAGTTTTCTTTCTATAATATTTTAGCCTTACTTTCTATTTTGTCAAGGAGACTATCTCCTTTATAATATAAATCCAGGAAGCAAAATACTCTTAAGTTATTTGCCAAGACTTTCAGAAAACTGCTCTAATGGTACAAGATGGCACAGAGATATTCTTCTGTTAATTATTAACTAAATTCTTTGGGGAGGTGGGAGGGAAGATACCCATATTAACTATATCCATCTATGAAATTTAAATAGATAAGCTGAATTTGGGCTAGACCTTTACTTGGTGTGATCAGCATAAACTTTCTGACTTCCCCCCAACCCATGCAACACGTAGAAATTGATTGGCTTGTTCATTCAGCAAGTTCTCTTTTCCATGATTACCTCTGCCAAGGACAGACTCCAACCACAGCCCCAAGCACTCCGTGCTGGGTTATTACCCATTCTCCACGACTGGCCATGTAAACTTCTAAGCTTATATAGCCATCAATTTTGATGAGAAGTCATACAGGCATAGGGGTCCATGCGCCCAAATGGCCTTTCTTGAGCTGGAAGAGATTATATGTTTATTGTTTTCAAAGTCAATACTTATCAAACTCTACAGTTTGGGAGTATTTTGTTTTTCGGAGCAGCCCTTGTCACATTCGTCAAAGTAACTGACTACTTCTTCACTCTTCCATTCATCTTTTTCTGTTTTCCAGACTTTTCATTCCATTGTAGCAGTTGCAGTGGATCAGAGCCATATGGCTCTGACTTTTAACTGCTGCAGCAAGCTGCTCTACCACCTGGCAAAGGAGTGATACAGATTCTGCTCCTTATTTCCAGAAATTCCGTGTCTCCTTTCACAGTGACTAGGCTTTTCACAAAGCAGTGAGAGGAAAGAATTAATCTGAACCCACTTAACAGACAACATACAATTTTTTATACTGATATTTATTGAAAATATGTATCTTTGAAGACTGCATGCAGTACAGGAATTAATTTCTTTTTAACGTCTTAACAGTGCAAAAGTCAAGGATGAATGTAATGATGACCAGAATGTGCTTTGTAGATTTTTCAAGTAATCTTGCATCCAAAAGCAGATGTGGTATTTGATCTTCAAATAACACGTATTTCAAAAGATTAACGGCAACCTCTTAAAAAAAAAAAAAAAAAAAGGAAAAAAAAAGAAAAAAAAAAAAGAAAGCCCTCTTGATTTTCTTTTATTTCTAAGACAGTATAATAGAACCAGTATTTATCCCTTCACCTTAGCTACTTTTCCATATAACATGCAGAGGTTCGACCATGTGGTCTATCTGAAAATACTCAGTAATGTTTACACATTTTTCCCTGTAAAATTTTTAAGTGAATTCCATGTGTCATTAACATTTGTGCTGTAACTGAGGAGCAGCTTGAAGATCCAAATGAAAAAGGAAAACCACCAAAAACCACCACAAGAGCACTTAAAAAAGAGAGGAATTAAATATAGGCTCAGTGTCCTTACTTGAGAGTGCACTTTGCTGCACACAGAGCTGTGGTAAGCTTCATAAATAGGTTAAAATATATAAAGTTTGTTGACATGTATTGTGTTGCCCAAGCTTCACATTCATCAACACCAGAATTTTGAGGAATTGCATTTTCATACTTGGAAAATCTGGCTTATCCTTGATTTTATATTATGCTGATTCCTTGGGGTTTATTTTGTCTGCAATTCATTGGTCATAACCTAAAGTAAGTGAGTAACGATCTTGCTGATTGACATGCATGCCAGATGAAGAGGAAATATTTGTTTGTTCTCAAAGACTCAACAAAACTGTCATTTCTTGAGAGTAAGAGAATTCTTGGTGAGGTCACCTTCAGGAAGTCAGAGTTGAAGGTGAGGGTGGAAGGGTTCAATGAGATATTTCCTCACATTAGACCATAAATCACTGGCTGCATATGTTTTATAAAAAGCCATTTGGGAAAAGAAGAAAAAAAGAAAGAAGAAACATGGAAAGACAGAAAAAGCACTATGGAACAGAAGGAGTGTGAGGATAAATAAGGAAGGCAGGAAGGAAAGGCTACAGTTTCAAGAAATGGAGAGCATTGGCTTGCCTGTGAGAAAGGGAACTTTATGTTCTAGAGTCTTGGTGAAGGAGCAGAATACAGAGTGTGGTATGAGCAGTTTCATATAACCACACAAAAATGACATTACAATTACTTCTGATATCTCCAAAAAAACTGGAGGTGCATTGAAGAAAACCTCATAAGACTGGAGGAGAGATGCAGGGAAGTTAAACTTCTAAGAAAATTACGAGCCGTGATGATTCTGGTTAACAACTCATTTTTCATTACTGCTCTGTCATGTGCTGCTAAAGGCACTTTTAAAATCTTAGCTCACTAGATTGCTGCCGAGTTATAGCATGTTTTAAAGGGAATTTTGGCTTCAGTGAAGCCAAACAAACAGAAATGTAGAACCTTCGCTAAGGAGCAGGGGAGTTACACTACGTGCTGCTGTGCAGTGAATTTCATCAGCTCCTCACAATGTGCTGTGAAAGGACACAAAAAGAACTCAGGGTCCTTTTATCCTCTGGAATCCAAGCTAAAATCCAGTATCTTTGTGACACCAAACAGAAATAATTCAGTAGCACTTAGGAAGGGGATACTTTTATCTACTGTTCTGACACCTTCTGGTCATAAGTAGCCTTGGCTTTCAGTCCTTGTTGATTTGAAGGGGTTAGATACTGTCCATTTCTGCTGTGACAGAGGATGAGTTTAGTGTTCAGAGGATGGTTTTAGTGTTCAGCACTGAAAAATGCCTATTTTAATGATGTCCCGATGGAATGGACTAAGCAATTAAAAGTTTTTTGCTGAAAATCCTGCTATTAAATTATTAACACGTGGAATTCACATGGAACAGGGTTATAGATCACCCTGTCCAGCACCTGTCATTGAATTCACATGCACAACAAGTTGTACTGTATCATTCTTGACTCTGATGCTTTCATTGTTAAGGAAGATGACTCACAAAACAAGGATCTCCCTCTTTTGCTCCACTTCCAATTTCTTCCTTCCTACCATCCTGCTCCCCTTTCCAGAAGCATCAGATTGATGCAGTGTGCAAATGCAACACACAAACGATGAAGAGAGCCCAGGAGCACAGACTGAATGCCTGACTCATTTACTCATTAGCTATTTAATTGGCAATTTAAGAACTGTTTAGCTAATTTCAGTATTTGTGATTTCTGTTGTGAACCAAATCATTGTCATGGTTACCATACAGTTGATACACTACACACACAGTTTTTTACAGATTTTTTACCACATCTGGGAAAGATTATCAACAATAATGGATTGTTGTTCCAATCCAAAATACAGAAAATTCCCCAATACAGAAATGTTTCTCAGGTGGATTATCTTCTAAAATCTGGTAACCACCCCACTTGCCATATTCAGTAAACAAATTATACATAACAGATGCTTTTTCAAAGCATGAAATAGGTTCCTCCAAGTGTTTAGGCCACAGAGACTTTTGAAAATAATGGGGAAACAATGCAGTATGTTCAAGCAACAGAAGAGGTTATTTGTTAATTAAAAGGCTAGAATAAAGTATTTATGTGAAGCTAATGAAAGTTCTGCCATAACTGGGCAAAAGTGGGCAATGATAAACTAAGGGTTTTTTTGTAAAAGCTTGACATTATTATCAAAGGGAGGAAAAAGTTGCAGTACCATAAGTTAAGGATGCATGATGGTCACTGAACTCTAATTACATTGTGCTTTTTTTCCCCTCCTTTTTTCCCTATTTTAGGCAGAGAAATGCACATTGCAAAGTGAGAAGAATATATATTTAGAGAATAGAAGTTACAAAATGCATGTCTACATTTGCAGATGCAGGCAAAATATTAGGTGCTCATGCACCTCTCTGTGGCATAAGAGTTTGGGTTGGATTTTGAGAACAGATTAGTGTTAAGTATTTTAAGGGAGATATATATTATTTACTCTATTCATCTGCAGCTTTAAATTGTAGAACATGAAAGCCAAATGATTTTTTAACATCTTGATGTCACTGCAGCACTGACTTATGGTGGCAAACTGACAGATGAAAAATACACACACTTGCCTGAGTCAGTGAAATAAGGATATGATAAATATTAAAAACTGTAGCAACTTCACACAGGCATGGGTTTATCCCTTGATCAGAAGGGAGGAGATGAAGTAAAATCACCCATTTGATTATTAATATAATGTTTCTATAACAATACACATTTTGAAACATAAAAGGAATAAAACCTCCACCTTCAGAGATGGTTTCAAAGTGAACCTTATTCTTGTGCATCCAATAAAAAGTAGATGCAATATAATTTAAAAACATAAGCTTTTGGTCTTGCATTATTATCATAAGCAACTGCCTTAAGAGACTGTAAGGGGTTTTAATCATGCAACAGAAAACAAATTGTCTGCTTTATTTTCTTGTTGATCAGTGCTTTTCCTTCCACTGTCACTACCTCATATGTTTTAATCCCTTCTTCCTATTGCTTAGATTAGTGCACCAAACAAAAAAAGATACTGTCCCTCTCTGAGATGCTTTCCACTGGTTTATGAGTCCTAGGTTCATACTTTGGTGTAAGGAAAAGCTTGACTGTTAATTTCTGGAGTTATCCCACTCTTTTCTCCTGGTATCATTGTTGAGCTGCAAATGCAGTTAAAGAACATTTTTTTACCTTCCCTCCTCAGATAGCAAAAATTTACTTCAGTACGCGGTTGGTGTCTTGTTCTCTTTTCTGAATTTTTCTGCATTTCCTCATACTACATTGTGTCTAAGCTATGGTTTAGTTTTGTGGCCTCTGTTCTCATAGCAGTGGAGCTCTGAACTGGAACTCTGGGAAGGTTCATAGGTGGGAGATATTCCTGTCTTCTCAGATAACTTCTATATCCTTCCTTCATGTCCACAAAGATCCCAACACTATTTTATTGAATGGTCATATCCCCAATCTTCTTTTTTCTTCCCTTAAATTTTCTGAATGTTTTCAATTCTCTTTTTCCATGGTCTTTGCTAAGTTACCTCTCAAAAATCCTGAGGCAGACTTTTGCAAAAGAATCCATTGGGCACCTTTGTCAACAATGTACTTCTTTCTCCAGTCTTTTTTTTGAATCTACTGATTACTCAGGAATTAAAAGTTCCAAAACATCTCCATTTTTGAGAAAACAACTACTGGCTTGTCACACTCAACATGAGACAGGTCTTTGCAATAATATCTACTTTATGTCACATAGCTCTGCTTTGGTGAAGAGTAGAAGACGGACCTGAGGACCACATGGAGATTGATCTCATCTTTATTTTAAGGATGTATGAAGAAAAATTAGTCTGGTTTATGGTCTGGAATACAGTTTTCTGAATACCATGGCATTCAGCACTAAAATGTCTACATGGAGATGAAGAAATTCTATGAACAACTTTAAAAAAAAAATCTTTTTAAACAAAGATGATGTTAAAAATTCTCATAGACAATTTTTATCTTGAATATACATCATCTATCAATAGAAATACCTTCTGAATGTAGGATGGGACAAAGTTTTTGGTGAAAACGGTTTTGTATGCGCATATTTAGTATGTCACCACAACTCCATTCTCTCTTACCACCAATTAGTAGCGTGACAGTTTGAAGAATGTCAAACATATTTAGAGAAGAGGGAATTTGCCAGCTTTACAAAAGTGTAAGCTTGTTTTGGCAAAGGTCCACAAAAATGGGCATGAATTTACCAGCTTTGTTAAAAAAAAAGAAAAAAGACACCTAATGGATCAGATGGGAGGACATCAATGGTTCTTCCCACTTTGATAAAAGTCCAAGCTGCTGCCTGTGCCAGGCTGGCTCCCACCTAAGCAATCTGCCACCTAGGGCTAGGAAGGGGATGCAAGTGAGAGGGTAAGGAGGATCCTGCTTTGGAGTCATAAAATTATGTTTTCTTCACAAGCAAAAGACTTTTAAAAGGTGAAATACAATACAACAACTGCAATGTGCATTGAAAGAGAGCTGATGGACAGCATGCAACAATTCCTGCAGTAACCTACTGCAGATTATATGTGAATGTAACCAACTCTTTATTATATTGTTCATCCTTCATTAAAACAGCTGTACAATAATTTGATATGTATTACAATTTGAATATTACCCCATCAATCTTACTTATCTCTCTGATATCTAGCTGTTGTGATCTGCACAATGCAGAAGCTGAGCTATTGCTTGAACAAGAACAGGTCTGGTTTGGAAGACATCCTACAGTGACATCTTTCCACATTTTCCAACTTCTCTTCATTGCAAGAGTACTTACATAAATCATAGAATCCTGTGACCAGCTCATGGACTATATCAAGAATACATTTTAAATATGGTCAGCTAAAATCCAGTTCTGTCCTGTCTGTCAAGGCTTTTCCTTTCAGAATGTAAAGCACTCACATGTGTTGGAACACCTGCTTGTCTTTCATCACTTAATTTGATGGGAACTTTTTCCAATCCTGTTTAGTATCCACAGAAAAGTCATGTCTCTTCTCCCTCCACTTCTCAACCCAAGTATGAACAGTATGACAGACAGATAGACCAGGATTTAGTCTACATCTAGAATAAAATACAGCACCTACAAATTATTGCTGCTAAAAGTGTGTTGATTACACTAAACCTCCTCAATGCTTAAAGCAATAAGCAGACATCTTTTCCTCCAGTCTAGAGGGATATCTTAGCAAGCTGATCTGTCTGCACAACCTCATGGACCATGCTCAGCTTCCAAAACAGATACCTAAGATACTGACAACACACACACAAATCCTAATCTAAATTTGCCTCTTAACAATAATCATGTTAAAGAGCACTTTCTGTAAATAACCTAGTTAGACGCTCAACTGCTCCAGTCAATACTACCTGATAGAACAGTCCTTTTAAGACACATGGGGAAGTAATCATTTGAGCCAAACAAATTAAAGGGAATTAGACATCTTAGAAATCGGTAGGAATTAGTGCTCGTTCCATTACTGTTTTGGGTTTGCTTTTTTTTTTCCTTTCAAGCGTTCTACATTCAGTGGAAAAGGGGATTTATTTGTCAGCCTATAACATCAAGGTTCCTCAGCCTGTGAATATCTAACAGAAGATTGATTGTAGCTGGATGTACAGGCTCATTACAGAGGGATGTTTAAAGAACATCGTGATGAAAAAAGTCACTCAGAACAAACAGTAAAGCCAGGGAAAGAAGGATGTTAACAAGATAACACACAGAATGTAATTAAATGGGCATAAAAATTAGAGGATCACAAATACAAAAATTACTTCCGTGTGCTGGAACTCTTTTAAACACTAGTCAAATTAATCCTTAATTTCCAGCTAACATTGGAGCTTGTTGACACCAGCTGACTTTGTGTAAGTACAGGTGCTTTTGCCTGGCCAAACAGAGGTATAATATCCTGATGCTGAAACTCCTACATGCACAGGCAGGCTTCTAAAATAATATTAAAGAAATTATGCAGAAAACCTGAGTTAAAAAAAAAAATAGAAATAAAAAGCAATCAGCATTTTCAATACATTAAGAACACTAAATTTCATTAGATGATGACCAGAAAAGCTAAAGTAGGGGATTTTAAAAAGTCACTCAGGATTTGAATGCCTTGCATGTTCTGCATCTCTGCCACTGTTTAAAGGCTGAAAAGTACCAAGGGCATCATACAGTTATTTTCCCTACTTAGCAGAGTTAATTATTTATGTCTGATACCCTTTGTCTTAGCATCATATTCTGGAAGTAATACTTTGAATTCATAAGACCTCTCTGGTACAAGGTCTCTCTCAGTAGGAGTATGTCAAAAACCAGCCCTTACTTAATCAACATTGAATTACTAAAGCTTTATTCTGTATTGAAAACTGCCATTTCTGCAATCAGGAGAATAGACAATGAAGGAAGGGACACTGGGTGTCTCAGAAAAACTAGCCTTTGTCATGACCAATTTTTCAAAGCAGATAATAAATGCAAGCTTTGGCAAGACTGAATGTCATTAAGCTTTCATAAACCAAGGATTTATGAAGATGGGCCAGTGTAAAAGTTTGTACTTATGCAGATAAAACCTGGATCACAACTAAGCAAATCTTATAATGAAGGAGTATTTGTTAATTTGTGGTGTTCGGTCTTTCTTGCAAATACAGAAATTTCATAGTGGTTTTTAGGTAAGGTGTCCAAAATAATTTGCATATCATGGCTGCCTGTATTATCCAGGAACCTGAACTTGAAAATACAGAAGATTTCCTTCTGCCATAAAGTCCTTGGTAAAATACTGTAGAATCCCTGCCTTTACTGTGTCTATTATGACTGTCTGTTTAAAACAACGTCAATATAACTGTACTCATTTGGAGAACTGCAGGAGACCAAGTTTTACTGACTGTCCTTTATTTACACATTCTGAGAAGCTAATTGTAGCCAAACTTCATAGTAGAACTACCTCACATTCCCCACTTTAAGGTAGAAGGGTTAAGAACATACATATGGGTGTGCCAACAACTATAAACATATGTAAAACAGTTTCTTCTCAAAGGTAAATCAGATAACAGCTCTTAGAAAAATGCATGTTTTCACTCTGTAGGTATTAAACAATTGTGAGCCATTGTCTTGTACAGCAAGACACGTGGTCAGCTGTGTACTATAAAGAATTGCTGGGAGCTCACTCTGGCACAATTATCCAGGATTACCCCCATATCCATCAGTGGATTATTTGAGAATATATTTAAGTCCAGATCTTCACCCCTCACTGCCATAAAAGAGCACTGTAACTTTTTATTCCATGTCTTTTGATCTGATAAATCTTTCCTGTTCTTCTGCTAACCAAAATAACTTAGCAGGTGACAACAGAATTTGTCCTGCTCCTCTGTCCTGTGCAGACACGAAACAAAATATAAACTAGTGATTAGATCTTGCCTAAAAAGAAAAACAAAATTGAGTTTGGACACTACATTTTCTGGAGAGACTAAACTTTTGCACTATGGGTTGTCTATTCTGTCTAGGTGAGACCTCTAGCAGGATTCAGAGGGGCAAACATCTCTTTTCAGAAGAAAATTTAACTACTATGTAGCTCAGCACTAAAAAGCTCAGTTCTAGGTCTGAAATTAAACTCTGCCTAAATCCCATTTTATGTAAAAAAGGTAGATTATGTATCTGTCTATCTTATCTCCCCATTTTTAATCTGTGCAATGCACATTTTGCCAGAAGAAAGACATTGGGTAGGATGCCTCAAGAATAAGAATCACATTTATCTCAGGTATAAATTCACTCATTTATATTTGGCTTCATACGGTTTGTCTCAACAGTTTTTTAAAGAACCACTCCACTATCTTCCATTTTCCCAAAGAAAAGCATCATTTTGTGAGCAGGGGGTAGCTTGCTTCCACATGGAAAAAATAGTGAAGCCTCTCAAAATTGCTGATTCACAAATTGTCGTGATTGAAAGTTAATCTCAATTATAGTACTAAGGTGTATTGTCACAGTGTGATAATGGTATTTGCTGCCTTAAGTGGATTTTGATTCAAACACCAGCTTCAAATAAAGAAAAGAGAAAAAAAAAGGAGAACTAAACATTTACTATATGCTCACTGCAAACCTAGTAGAGGCTTTTATATTTACAGAAGGTACAAGGACACCTGCACAGAGAGAAGGAACTTTTTAAATTTTTCAAGGTATTTTCTTAAACAGCAACTTTAAATATTTTTAAGAAGGGGATGTTGCTAACTTGAAACTAGTTCATATTCGTATAGGAGCTACATCTCTGTTAATTATTTGAAGAAATAGAAAATAATCTACTGATAGCTTGACTGATGTTTACAGGGGTCATATAGAGGAAATAAAAATAAAAACAAGACAATGCCCTTAACTAGATATAGTTTCTAACTCTAACAGAAAAAGTTTTAAAATGGAGAAATCCCAGGAGAAGTTCAGTAGTATTTCCCTGCAAAATAACTGTTAAAATAATCAAATAAGTGTTGAAAAGGATCAATTTGGAAATAATGCTGTACTATAAAGTTTACTACAATAGGAAATATAGAAAATATTGCTGCACTCCAGATACAGTACCCAATTCACAAATCCTCAGAGTAAATGGCCACATAACCTACTACAAAGGACAAGGATTCCCCCATTTCTGGCTTTTTTCCCAGAGATTTTCTTTTACAGTCACTGTCAGAGAAATAGCATGGTTCTTGACACATCTGTGGTTAAAATAATTATTTTACTGGAAATTTTAAACTGAGCATGAATCAAGTGTAACTTTCCTTTTTGACATCCATTAGAGCACATTATCCTATTCATCTTCAGCACTGCCAGCAGAGCCCCCTCCTGTCTTCCAAAGCATCCCTGTCTTTTCACCTTCTGACTGAATTTTTCCTCCTCACAAACAGATATTTGGTACTTTTGAACCCAGTCCCAGACAGTGACAAGATAACTTGCTTAGACCCACAGTATCTCTCTGCAGCACTTCTGCCTCCATCAATGCTCTCATACATTATCAGGTTTAAAAGGGGAGCACACTGTAACTGAATTAGTCCAAATTTCAAAATATGGATTTGTCTTCAGATGAGCAGCCAGCACACAAAACGCACTCTGAATTTCTCTGCAAATATGAGTTAAGCAAGAGAATGGAAAAAGAACGTTTTCAACCAGATTAATTCTGCTGGATGCTGAAGTAGCTCCCAGCAATCCATCAAATGAGGCTTCGTTTCACCACATGAGGATCCATCCGCACGAATACAAATTTAAGGTACTTTAAATGTTACAACAAGGAGAATAAATTTGCAAAGGACAGAAGGGCAAATCATGGTCCAGAGAGAGAAGTGAGCCAGCTGTTTGAATTCCTGCAAAGGAGGCCTAATTATCCAGAGCAAGGAGCTTGTCTTAAATGTCAGCATTCATAAACCTGGAAAGTCTGTGACTGAGGAACTCTTCAGAAGCTCTGCAGCTGAAATGTATCCAGAGAAATGTGTCTGGAGAACTAGATGTCATTCTAAACAGAACTATAAAGTTGGGTGGTGGGGTGGGGGGAAATGCTGTTTATAGGAAATTAAATGCTAGAAATTTTATCTCTAATGTGTTTTTTGGTCTGTTTTTTATTTGTTCATTTTAATATCATTTTTCTATTTTTAAGGAATAGCAAACAAAATAGTAAGTCACTAAACTCCATTGTTCTTAACAGAGAAAGATATAGAATTTATATTCCTCAGTGAGTTGAAAATATTGCAGCTGATTATCACTGTCAGGCTGAAATTTCCATTGTTGTTATAAGGGGATATATGTTACCTTACCACCTTCACAGAAATTGAAGATAAAGAAATCCTATTTTACAAATTATTTCTATAAAGAAGCATAAGAGTCTAATATAGAAGGTGTAACAAAAATCAGAATTAAATACAGTGATGCAGCCTTCAGTTTCTCTGCTTTGCAAAGCCATGACGTTGTTGGGAAGTGAGTCACATTCACAGCTGGAGTCAACACAGGCAAGGTCAGAGATACGAAATTTTCATGCAGAAAGGCAATGGAATTGCTTGGAGAAGTCCTGACATTTCAGAATCCTGCTCCTTTTCTTGTCTTTTTCATGGATAATTTCATCACACTTTACCAGTGAAATAGGGCAGCACTAGGCTGGATCTTCCCAATTCCTTAACTGTAATTATAAGACTAGCACAAGGCCATTTTCTTAACCAAGAGGATGTTTGGACAGCAGCTAGAGGGACAGAATGCCCTTTCTGAATATTTAGCTGTGCACAGACTGCATAGAAACCTAGGGGAGTTTGGCAGAATTTTCTCTGAATCTGGCCTGTACCAAAGCCTTGGGTACTGGAGCAGCTTTAGTGAGGATACAGTGCTCAAAAATATCTTATCAGCCCCTGATGATGCTCTACTGAGCACATGTTAATTCTGATTTTCAGAGGTTTATAACCCAGCCAATTTGAAAGGAATTTTCTTAGAGATAGCAAAAGTCTCTTTGGCCAAATGACTATTCTCCTGCCAAATTTTGGGTACCTACTGCAAAGCCAAAGAACCACACCTCAAAGAAATGCTTTTACAAAAATCTGATACTGGCAAAAGGGTTTGCTTGGCTTAAGCTGGTGAGAAAAGTACAGTTGTAAATTATAATGAGATAAGGTGGGCACACATTTCTACATCAGTTAAAGATTCACTGAAAATGGAAAGTTTTAAGGTACAAAACCATCTGCAATTTTATGTTCACCTTCCCCCTCAAAAAAAAGGGTGGGGGAAAAATTAAACTCCAGTAATTTTTTTTTAGTATTTCCTTTTCCCTTTCGATTGATAGCTTTCCATTCTCATTTTGGGAATGCTTAAAGTATGTCTATGTTTAAATCTAACTTTACAAGTACTTTGAAGAATATTAAATCACACCAACATGAAATTAAATAGTTTCTTCTTAGTTGTATTAAAAAACAATAATTTTTTAATTTCCAAAAAGAAAAAATACTTCAATTATCTTTTACTATTTTTTTTTTTTCTCTTTTCCTTCTACAGTTTCCTTTTCCTTATTCAGGTTACCAAGGAAGCTCACAATCTACTTTCCTGACACCTGTACTACTGCCTTGGAACATAATTTCACCAGACAGTGAAAAACACCTTCTCTCAAAACTGCCAAAAATTTGAGATCCTTTCCCTGTTCTTAAATACTTTTTTTATCTTATGCTGGCTCTGGTCTTTCCCAGATTGCTGCACTACTCCATTCACTTCACTAAAATGGCATTGGAAATGGGGAGGGGTGGTGAAAAAAGTGGATTCCTATTCATTTAGTGTGTAAAATAAACCATCACAACTGCTGAGCATGTAAGTTTAATTTTTTTTCACATTTTTTCTGAACTAATTAAATTGTAAGTCACCTTATATACACTCACTTGTAGATAAGTAAATTTATAGAACTAAATATGAAATTTCTGGTAAAAACAGGGTTATGTTTTCCAAAAAACGTTTTCCAGAAAAACCTGAAGCAAGTACTTATTTCTACAATTTGCCAGAAAATGTTTTCATATCTACTTAAAACATGCATGTTACACATTGGGGTAAATCACAGCTCCTAAGAAATTTTACATTTCTCACCTTGCAAATTCTCCCAAACCGAAGTGTGGCAAGCCTTTTTACTTCAGTAGATCATAGTGTCAGACACTTTGTTTGCAGTGATGAGTCTGAAGGATTTGAATTTGACTTGAATATCAGGCAATGGATGCAAACAATCAGATCTGCATCAGCCTGAACCAACAGCAGCAGGCACTGTGCTGTGGATTTACCCATTTCTGCAGTCTCAAATGAAAGATCTGTGTGCTGAACTTGGGATTATTCACTGTGAGAACCACTGGGGATGATGAATGCTCAAGTGAGCACTTGCTATTGGCCTTGGACTGTGAAGCTGCAAGAAACACTGATATGAACAAAGTTAATGCAATTTCTGCTACTTTAGGAGCATTCAGCTGTCTACTGATGTGAGCAGAGAGTTGATGGACACAACAATCTCTGGCTACTTGCTCCCAAGAGGCAAATAAACTTTACTTGCAGTTCTTTATTGTCCTAAATTTTTAATCTGAGAATAGTGGTGTAGTCTAAGAAATCCCTGGAGGATAATGATTGAAAGTAAAAAAGTACAGCAAGTTTATTAATTGCTCAGCTGAGCTGGGATGGTTTTTGTTGTAACTGTTTTCTTACATCAAGAGTTTCCAATGAATAGAGAAGTGACAGATGTTTAGAGGAGCAGAACAGCACCTCTTGCAATAGCTTAAAATTAAAGAATTCATCATGAAGTTGCTCTCACCTGAAGTACAGCAGCATTCTTTGTGTCTTTACTTATGGATCCTAATCCTGGCAACTAGAGGTTCAAGGTTTGGAGGATTAGTCCCCTGTCAAAATCTTAAGGGAGTTTGCTGCTTTCAGCAGCATTAGAGAATCTGAGGAAGTCCAAAGCCTAATTGCATTTAGGACCACAGCATCATTATGTTCTTTCTCAGGAAAGAATAGCTGTCTCAGGCTCCCACAGGTGAGTCACTAACAACAGTCCCACAGACAGCAGTCACCAGGCTGCAGCACAAAATCCATCCTGCAAAATGCACAGAAACCATTCAGGCTGTCCCTTCCAGAAGGCAGCCCTGAGGAGCCAAGTTTTCACAGTTCTAGCACCAGCAGAGCCTGGCTTACCCTTTTTACAGCCTCCCAGCAGTCTTCATTTGTTACAGGAATGGTTTGTGAAAGCAATTTGAATGCAGAAATAGATTCACCTCCACATGACTGAAAACTGTACATCCATCATTAGAAACATTTTTGAAAATATCAGTTCTTCCTCAGTTACAGTTTGGTATGTGCATGGGTGTGTTGCTAGTGCCCAACAGATGTGAGTGAGCAACTGATAAATAAATTATTTGGTTTTGCCATTTTCCTCTATAGAAAGTCCGTCTTGGACTGTGCTGATTTTTAGCCATTGAACAGACTTGTGGGGGTTTATTTCTTCACAGGGTTTAATTATTGTTCACAAATTACAGGTATGAGCCATGGACCAATGTAGTCAAAAGATGACAATGCCTTTTTAATGAAAGAGGAGATTAATTAGTACTTGATGACTGCTCATGTAGCTATATCAAAGTCCAATTATTTTTAGGATTTCAGAAGAGGATTTTGTGTGCGTTGGAGATTTTTATCCAACCAAACTATGAGCACTGAGATCTTGCTATTTTACCATTTTTCATTTGTTTATTTTCCCAATATTTCTTTCTTTGTTAATTAGATGTGTGGTATTGAAGCTGGAAGGACACAAGGCAAACATAAAGACACAATAAATTGCAAAGTGACCAAAACAGAGTGAAAAAAGACCATCTGCAAGCAAGGAAAAAATTGGCCTTAGTAAGTGTAAAACATACTGAGAGAAAATAAATAGCAGAGATATAGAATGAAAGGATATGAAAAAGCTGCAGGAACAAGTGGATTTTTGTTTACTTTCTTTGCTTAATTCTGTTTTAGTAATGCTTTTTCATGTCACCAAACACTACAAATCACAGGTAAAAGAAGTTGGTGTTCATAAAAAGTTTTTTTTTTCTTTACTTTCTGTGAGAAGAAAATACATAAATAACAGAAGAGTTCACAGATTTTAGTACTGGTTGAGACTAGAAATTCATTCTTAATCCTGCAATATTATTTGTAGAAAACCAAAGTGCACATTTTGGCCACTTTTATCAATGTGTTATTTTTTTAGATATGAATACTTTCAGAAATAAACTGAATTTGTGCAAGTATTCAGAAGTTACACATAAAAGCTGGTTAGACATTTCCAACATGATTCCATCTGCACATCCCAGGTCAGCAGGAAGAGTGTTCAGCCACCAAGTTCATCAATTTTGTGCCCATTATACGTCCTTGACAACTTTTCTGCGATTTCTGTGGTGCTGTGATAAAATGAATATACTTCCAGTAGGCAATATATTTATCTCAAATTTATTTACTGCATGGAGACTGGCAAACAGCTTTCTGATGATAGCAACATTTTATTCAATATAGCCTTGTGAAAAAGGTTAACAGCCTCCAGATAACTCAATGGCATTACTGCAGCAGATCTTGCATCCCAGGGGTTTATGAGTGAATTTAGTAGGTTTAAACTAGTCCTTTTTCCTGGCCTTTCCAGTATGCACCTTATCACACAGATGCTTTTCCTAGATGTCCTCACTTACATGCCCCTAGTCATTTAGGCTCTGCATTGTAGTCCCTGGAAGTAAAGACCCTAAGTAGCCTGATAGTGGTTTCTCTTAATGCCATTTTACACCCTCTAATAGCTACAGAACCATAAAATTAATGTAAATATAAATTACCCCCGTTTCACTGCCTCTTTGTGCTATCAGAGTGATGTGAAGTGCCCCTCTTACAAATGAGAGGGAGCCCTGGGAGCCCGAATTGATGCAACTCTCATGATGGGTGGAATGATGGGGACAAAGCAGGCAAATTTAAATCACTCAGTCTTGCTCAGGGCTGGTTTAATGGGCACTACTTGTGCTTTCCTTTGGCTCCTTGGGCAGTACCTCAGATGCCCTCATGCAGGATGAGGAGTGTGGCAGCCTGGGACTGAGTCCTTCCCTTAAACATAGCTGTGATATCTTCCCTGCCAGAGGTGCCAAGAGAAAATATCTTTGGTGAAAAGTGCATTATAACAATACCAAAGGATGGCTGAGTGCCTATGGAGCTGTAAATAGAAAAATGCAAGTATTTTACCTAATTAAGGATTTTATTTCATTTAAAGCTTCCCATTCCAAATACAAGTTGCTATTAAATGTTTATTAAAGGCAGCAAACTTTGATACTTCCGTAAGTAGCAAAACTTGCATCTTTTTAATCCAAGTCCCACAAAATTCCAAAGTGTGGTACTTGTGTTGGTGAAATATCAACGTGTATTTTGATTACCAAATCCACTTGTGCAGTGTAAATGTACATAATTTATTACATATTAGTATTAGCCATCATTATAATCCCTTAGGAGATAAAAGCCCAGATAAATCAGGTCTGGCAAAGCAACGAACAGATACCATCACTTTTTCTGTTCAAACAGAATAAAGAATTATATCACTGCAGTCTAATACTAGAGAAATGTTGTTTCCTCTCACAATCATCCTTTGAAACTCTTTATTTAGTAGCAATGCCCAATGGTGTCACCACAATCTGCCTGGCTTCCAGAGAGCAGCTCAGGAATCACTGAACTTCTGTGTTTTTACCAGATCCCACAACTTTTACACAACAACTTCAATAGTGCAAATTAAACTTGGCCTGTTTAAGTATTGTAGCTGAAAAATTTGGTTTCATACCATTAAATAACTATTATTTTACCCCTCTTCTTTTAAGCAGTCACAAATCAAGCAACAACTATTCCAGAACATTATTTGGGAAAAGAAGAGCTTCTATCTAAAAACTGTTGGTCTGAGTTCAGTAATTTTAAAACATTGTTTCCATAAATCGAAAGTTATCTTTTATTTTTAAAAAAATTACTTTTACTGGACAGTACTGAAAGTTAACTTTTTAAAAAATTATTTTCCAGGAGGCTGCAATTCTACCATTGTATCATGCAAAATATGCTGGAGTTAAATGGAGTCAGAGTTCCTAAGGGTAGGTGAGTGTTTAATTAAACCTAGACATGAAGTACAATGCTGCAGTTTGCAATGCTGTGCCTGGTAGACATGCTAGGAATGCAGTGCTCATTTTATTTGACTGTTTAGGCAGAATTCTAATATAACTACATTTATCCCTATTAACAGTGGTATCCTAACATTATCAGATTCATGGTAGGGGAGCAGCAGTATTTCCTGTACTCAATAAAAAATTAGAGCAGACTTGGGTTGGTCTCATTTTTCCCTATTGTGTTCAGTGTCTGATAAACCTGTAAAATTTGCTTTTTTTTTGTATCTTTGCAAAGAGCAGGAAAGAAAGGCCACATTTCTCTTTTGTGACTGTTGGCTCTCTGATCCACAGAATAATGATGAACTTTTGGACTACTGTAAGAGGTATTTTTATAATAAAAAGTAAAATTCAATATAAATCAAACATATTCTGAGATTCTAAGTTGTCTGTGTCTCTAAAATGCCTTGAGCATGAAATGTTTCACCTTCAGTTTTGAAGATAGAATGTAAAATATTTGGGATGCAAAATGAAGACTAATTCTGGTTGCTAACTCTGGTAGTTGACTATTATCTGATGCCAGATTTTAATTGGTTTCTAGATATATCAGCCTGTATTATGATATGGTAAAAACAGGAAAGTGTCAAACATAGAGAGCTCATCCGGAGATATTCAGGTCTAGGGCCTAATGCAAACTTGTGCATTAGTAATTTATGGATCTTTGAAGCTCCTCTTTGGCATCAAGGCCAACTGGAATGGAGTGAACACTGCAGCACATTTCAGATTCTCACCCTCCACAGCAGCCTGGATGCCTGCAAAGGGACATTGGAGAGCATCCCCTGGCCCAGGCTGGTGCCTGAGATCACTCACTGCTGCATGGACAGGACCAAAACCTTGTTGGGGACAGGTTACAAATAGCATTGGCAGCTGAGATTCCCATGCTCAAGAAGGTTCCCTGGTATTTTTTAAACTGCTCATATAATAATATATAAATTTGTGCCAACAGCTTTACTTAAAGCCTCAGAGAGAAAAAAGAAGGTACATTTTATGTGAATATGTCTGAATCAATTGTTTAATAAAATTGCCATTTAACTTCTCTTTCATAAAATATGTAAATTATATTCCTTGGTTCTTTCATTTTAAGATACATTTTCCACTTCTATAATCATTGTCTTAGCTTTTTTTGAAATTTCCTCAGGCTACAGGCTACTGACTTCTTTTATTTTTTTTTTTTTCAACAAGAATCAATGAGAAATAAAAAATTATTCCTGAAGACTTACTTCAGTGCCAAACACAAACAAATAACGAGAAAAAAAATCACAATAAACAAACAAACAAATAGAAAAAATAAAGATGGCTTTCATACAATGTGATATCTCTTTCAGACTTCTAAGTAATGACATTGCACTGGGAGCTTGAGTTCAACTCATTATTTATCAAAAATGCAATTTTTTGCAGATTTTTCACCCTCCAAATATGGTTATATTTTTTAGTCTTAAAGATACCGTTTTGCACTTTGGCATACTAAAAAAATTCATTGCTCCTTTGCAGCCATTTTACTAACAATGGCACATCTTTCCTTTTCCGTGCTAGTCCTCTGACCCTTGTCCCAGAGATTTTATTAAGAATTATATTTTCTTCTAATTTAGTTGTTCAAATTTTTAATTGTGTAAAGAAATGAACCCACTCTTTTGAGTCTTCAGTAGAAGTATGCCTGGAAATTTTTTAAAAAATGTTAAAAACCCAAGGATATAATCTAATGTTTCTGGATAGACATGACCTTGGATACAACTGTTTATTTCCTTGTGACAGAAACTATTTGTTGAAGATGGAAAAGTTATATGTATTAAAATATATGCAAAAAATGTTTACATACAAAAACTTTATGTAAAACCTCTCTATCTTCAGTTTCTACATCTTGAAGCAATAGTATTGATATCAGCTAGAAAGCTCACAAGAAAATTGTGGGTTATGTTTTACATAGTTAGTAATGGAGTAAGTTCAATCTTGTATTCAACCTAATTTCCATATGCAGAATAAATTGAGGACATTTTTCAGATTACTTTCAAAGAGGAAAAAAACATAAAATCTATACTGAAATCTGATATTTATTTTAATAGCGTGTTGCTAAGAAAATTACCTGCTGGCATTATTTTCATGAGATATTATGGAAAATAAATTGTAGTTAGGTGTTTGGGGTTTTTTTGTGCAAATTGTGAAGCAAAACTAAGAAAACCACAGGTTTTGGATGTGTGAATAAGGGCTGTAATTTCAGCACGGGTGCCACACCAGCTGCTCCATAGGGAATGGCAGCCAGGGGACAATTGGGATAGGAGTGTGAGTAACCAGGGCCAGCCAAGGGATTGGTGTGGGTCAGACAAGCCCATGGGGATGAGGAAGAGCTCAAGGCAAGGCAGAAATGGACACAGGGAGGAAGGGGCACATCTCTTCCACCCAATACTGACCCCAGGATGAGGATCCATGTGCCAGCCCTGGCCTGGAGCAGGCAGCAGTGGAGCTGACGTGACCTTGACTGGGGCAGCAGAGCCCTTGGGCTGTTTCAGGATCTCCACAGGCACTGGAGACAAGACAACCTCCTGCTTTAGGAGGGAAAAAGGCCGTGGGCATGCAAGCTGTGTCATGCCACTTGCCCTCGGGTGCAGCAATTGGTCATGTGTTGCTTACTGGCATAGACAGAGCCTCCAGTTGTTTGCTGGAAGACTTGTACAGCAGAGCTCGTGCTTAGCCTGTGTCACAAAAAGTACAACCTGCCAACTAAAACAGGGTCTGTCCAGCCACTTGCTACAATTTCAGTATGCAGAACACCTCTCTGATCCTTTAGCAGATTTAATTCTAGCACACAGTCAGGAGAAAACCTGCATGAAGATGAGGTAATCATTACATGGATTTCCTGCAGTTTGTTGCTCATGGGATTCTTTTAAAGAAATGCCTTCCAAACGGAGCGCCTTGCTATCCAGATGGACACGACTGCACTGTTCATTTCATACACACTTGGCAGCTTACCTGAGGTGAAAATAGGTATCTCAAGATATCTCACACACCTCAAGAGATGGATGTGTTGACAAAGAGAAGATGCTGAAAGGTACAATACCTTTTCATACCTCCACAGTCTGTGATTTTGTCTCTGGTTTTGATCTGCATTGTCATGTACCATATTGAGCAAGAAGATCAGCAAAGAGCAAGTGTGTGTGGTTTCATCAGCACATGCCTGCAATTTGTCAGTGTTAGCATTTCAGGACTCATCTCTCCTCAGGGTTAATCTGATTAGACTCTGTGTCAAAGCTGCCTGTAAGTCAGCTTGCTGCTAATAGAGTCCTGCCAAGGAGGACTTCGTTCCTGCAAAATGTTCTGCTGCTCTTTCATCTGGAGTTTCAGTGTGTCATCATTGACATCAGATCAGTGTTTTTCTGCTCTGGATAAAAGTCAATAATGTGCATAAATAATCAGATAAAACTTGCCAGTTTCCAAAGCAGAGTTTCAGTTTCAGACAAAACTTGGAATGGTTTTGAGCACACAATTCTTTGAACATTTCCACGCTTTATGTTTTTTCTGTTATACAGCTGTTGTGATTGGTTTGGGGCAGATTGAGTGACCTGTGCAGCAGCCAGCTGAATGAGAGCAGAGGTTTAAAAGTCACTCCCATGGGTGATGAGCAGGCACAGCACAGACCTGCCCAATGCCCCTTTGTCTTGGCTGTTGGAACATGGTGCTGGTGGTGCTGGGTCACAGCTCACAGGGGAGATGATGAGGCACACACCTCTGCCATCAGCACAATCTGCTCCTTATCTGCTCACAAGGCAGGAGGCCCTGTTCCCCATATGCCCACTTGGGTCTACCAGAATGAGAAACTCCTCAGATATGAAGACATCCAGCTCTTGTTATATAGACTTTCTCTTTTCTCTTCCAGGACTAACATACTGCATAAATTGCACTCAAATTTAGGAGGCACCTTGCCAAAAAAAAAAAAAAAAAATCATCTGCATTTAATGATGGTTTATACCTCAACATATTTTTTTATGGTGAAGTTTTGCTTCCACTAATTAATTTTATTCCATTTTTAAAAGCCAGACATGGGAAGATTATATTCTTTAGAAGTGATTACCCCCACAACAATTGCATGCTTATTCAACAAGTTAATTTTCCATCAGTACAGTAATGTTTATTGCACTTGAAGTTTGCTGTTTGCCAGGGAGATAGAGAGATACAGCTGGCTTTGGACTAACCAATACTCCTTAGGCATTCTAAGTCAAGCCAGTTACTTCTTCTGGTCACCTTTAAAAGATCTTATATTTGGTTAAATCACATCTTTATGTACATAGTGCACTATCCTCTTATAATACATTCTTTCTAAATTAAGCTTACAATTCCTTTTAACTCTTAATGCTATACATGAAATCCTGAAAGTACCTAAAGGAAAAATAACACTTTGTAGAATTATTTCATTTCATTGTTTTAAAAAATATAGTGTGTGATAGATATAGAAAAATTAAGAAATCACTTTGAAATGTAAGATAGAATACTAGAAAATATTGTTAATTTTTGGCAAATAATTGTTAAATTTATACCAAATTATAAAGCAAACAGTGATTACTTTCCTGCATTAACTATTGTCTATGTATGTGTGTCATTTTTCCCAGTGTGAGGCTGATCTCATTCTCCAGATCAATAGTAATTTTTCAGCTTCATTCAATGGGTGTTAGATAAGCTTTTCTGGGAAATGTACCTTCCACAAACCTGTTGAAAATGAAGACATTTTTCATGTAAAAAGACATCTACATAATTATCCATTAAAGTAACAATGCAATTCTTATGCCACAGGTCACAGTTCTAAGGACTTGCTCCCAAAGTAGCTGCATTGTCATGAGACAAACCCTCTGGTTTTTGCAATGTTATTTTCTAACATTTCCTTGGCCTAAATGTACAAAAAATTTAGCAGCAGGAGTCAAAGTCCTAGAAGTGTAGTGAACACGTTGTAGGGTTTTAATGGTAAAGTACCATTTTGCTTCTCAGTGGAGAAGCCACTTCAGTATGATCCATTATTAATTTTAAAATTATTTCAGATCAAGACATCTTCTCTGAAGGACTCTTAGTCAAAGCTATAAATTGGGGGCTTGTTACATCTGTTAAAAAATTTCACTTCACTTGCATCAATTGGATCTTTCATAAAGAATATTTTTAGACTTTAAGAAAGTGAAGGGAACTTATCTTTATGTATCAGTCATCTCATAGCAGAATGTCTAGTACATGGATTTCTAAAGCAGCATTTATCATAGAGTCATGGAATGGTTTGAGTTGGAAGGGACCTTAAAAATCACCCAGTTCCAAGCCCCTACCCTGGACAGGGACACCTTCCAGACCAGGTTTCTCAGAGCCTCATCCAACCTGGTTTTCAGAACTTCCAGAGATGGAGTATTCACAACTTCTCTGGGGAACCCCAAACCTTTCAGCCCGTCAAGTTCTTCCATTTACCTTTGTACCGTGCTAATATCCAACCACAGACCCACGTTATCTGCTGACTATCACTAACTTGGTGAACTTGAACAAGGCTTTGGTAAGGTCACTGCCTTAAAATGAAGATATAAGAGTCAAGAGACTGCCAGATCCTCCTTGATGCTCATGCAACAACATTTATAGTTGGATTTAACCAAAATATAATCCCAGTCTCTGATGCTTAAGCCTCAGGAAGTTTTTTATCCAATACCAGGTAGGTGATCTGGTTTTGTTTCCTCTGATTTTAAAATTAAAGCACTCTAGTGTCTCTCTCCATATGTAGAGGGATAAATGGAGGGTGATAAAATGACTTTTGCAGGCACCTGGTGTCCAGGTAAGGTCACCTCACCACATTCCTTTTAAATTGGAAGGGTGTTTGGGACAGTCTGTCCAAATTTCTCTAGGTCCTAAACACTCCCCTGAGCCCATCCTGATCTGAGCTACAAGTCTGAGCAAAGTTATTCTTGGATTACTGTACCACTGTTTATCCAAACAGTTTATCAATACAGTTTTCTCTAAGTGTCTGAAGTCACATTTTCAACTCGATTCAGTAACCCTGAAGCTTCAATTCAATTTTCTCATTAGCACCCTGACTCAGAGGAGTAGGTTCAGTTGTTAGATCAGAAAACTGTGAAACCAAGGATTATAGCTTTGTTTATGGATTAAGTACTCCTGTATTTAGGGTGACATGAAAAAAGCCTTTGTGAAGTTAATGATTCATCCAGTGATTTCTGAATCACAGAGTACCACTGATAAGCACCTAAGAAACGACAGTTCCAGAGAATGAGGGAGTATTCATTGTGTGAGAAAAAGCAGAGTAAAGTGAAGTTTGGGGGTTGTGTGGTGATATTCCTGTTGATTCCGCCTCTTCAGTGCTGAAATCCAGCTCCATAATCTATAGCTCCTTGAGGAAGCACTTTTTAATTTGGCATTTCAGTTTTACATTCAATTAACAGCAGTTTTACCCTGAAAGCCAGACAAAGCCAAGGCAGTGTCACTGGAACCTGCAGGTTTTGATGTGATGTATTTGATCTGACCTCCATTCCCCGAGCAGCATTATCCTTCTGAAAACAAAACAATCCAAAATCACGTACATGACAGAGAGACATTTTCCTCTTATAATAAAGTGCACATCTTAAAGCTTGCTGAGATGCTATTTGGCATTGTGGAAAAAACCCAATGCTGCAGCACAGTAGGCATCTCAAAGAGAAAAGGGACACTGAAGGGAAGAGAAAACTGTCTACAAAATCAATGAGACAAAAAGATAAACACTCCACCGAAGAACTGAATGTTCAGTGTGTCTTATACAATTCTTCTAATATAAAAACAGAAACTGACATTTGATTTAACTGAGGAATTAGATAATTCTGACTTCAAAGGAGGAGAAGAAGATTGAACTGACAGATGAAATCAGCTACAAAAGGGTGTTCTTTACCCACCATCAGTAGAAAAAGAGCTAAGGATTGAAGTCCCTACCCAGAGATCACTGATGGCCAGAAAAAAACCAGTTTATTAGGAACATTCTGATTTTGAAAGTGCCCTAGAGTAATGGCTAATCTCATTTAAAATATTATTTTATTTTTTTTTTTCTTTTTTTCTAAATTAGGACTGACAACCCCAGAGTTCTTGTCTGGTTCTAATGCAATCTCCCTGTTCATTTCTCTAATTTTCCAAAAAGCATTCAGCACCTTGCAGGTATCTACTACAAGCTTTCTTTACCTGTCTCTGAAAACTGAAGAGTCTTGAAATTCATGAAGGCAATTCAGTGAGCTCTTACATTATGAGAATAATTATAAGAAAGTCAGCATAAGAATCAAATTTCTTCTGTGCATGGCAGAAGTAAGGAAAACTTAAATTCCCTGAGACATTTGATTTGCTGCAGCTGTAATGATTCTTAGGTAGGAAAAAAAAAAAAAGGACAGGATTTTTCTGTTTGGCAGCTACTTAGAAAACAATAATGCTAGTCTATTTATTTTTTTTTAATATTATTGAATTTCCAAGTTCTATATGAGTAGAAACAGGCAGGGGGAAAGACAGATAAAAACTTTTTCTTTATTCTGACTTGTGGGTTTATTGATTTTACTTTTATCTAAACACACGTAGTTTCTTTTGATGCTAAAAAAACCTTCCACACAATCTTGGGAAGTGATGCAGTTTTTCAAAATGAGCCGTATTTTAAAACATGCAAGAAATAATTATACCTTATTTTTTTCAGAAATGATGGTGAGTTGGCTTATATTTTCTATTTTCATAGCAAGCACAGAATGTTTTTCTCCACATTTTCACTGACATCTGCTTCGTATGCATCACATCCATGTATCTTTTTGATGTGTCATCTTTCTCCCCTTTGTCAGAGGTGAATAAAGGGCCTAACCATAAACTTAACCTTACTATTAAATATTTTTGCCAAGAATCCCTACTCTGATTTCTTCCCAGGCTGTAGAGTGTCAAGGCTGTTTGCCTGCCTGACATTAAACAGCAGTTATGTTTTCTACTACTTTTATTAAAAATTAATGAGATCAGAAGGAACTAAAAAGCTTTGTTGCTCTAAATTGCTTCTAAAATACTTCCAGAACATGCTATGTGAGAAAGCCTTTTAGCTGCAGAAATATTGCCATTTGAGAATCTAGAACCCACTTTCCAGAGCTGGTAATGACATTTCCCAGAAGAAAGAGAGAAAATGTTTGAGGAAATTTTCCTAATTAGATGATAGAAGATGTGTCCAAATCATCGGGAGATAATTTGTGCAGGAAAGGGAATGAAAGAGGAGAGAACAATCCAGAGTAAGTACAGAACAATGCAGATGAAGGATTTCCTCCAAAAGCTCTCAGAAGTTAGAATCTGAGATCTTGTATCATCTATGGGATGCAGGAGGCTGCCCACAGCTCTTTCTCAAGAGTTGGGGAGGATTTGATATCTCCTCTTATAAAGAGAGGATTACTTCTTGGGGTGAATTTTGGCCACTAGAAAAAAATACAGTGCTTAATTTACTGATTAGAAACAGATTTCTTAGTTACACTTAGAATTATTTTCAGCTGCCTTTACAAAAAATATCCAATATAGAAGATAAATGTTAAACTGGAGGTGCATATGTTCTGTAATAAAAATCCTACATGTGATAATAATCCAGATTTCTTTAACCCTTAATTTCACACAAAATAGATGAGAGGATTTCTTTATTTGGCACTGAGTAGTTTTACCAACAGCAGCAATACAGACAGTTCAGAATTTTCTTTGTGTTAACATACTGTCAAATCAAAACAACTCTGGTCCATCACCAGCTCTAATTCATCCAGTGAAATCAATATACAATATTTACTCACAGCAGTTCTGAATTTTCTATATTAATTTTAATTAGAAAATAAAATGTGAAGACAGGATCTTAGTGATGTAATGGAAACTGACCACAGTAATTAAGAAAACTGACATTTACAAGTCACAGAGGATCACAGAGAGAAATCCTCCTTAAAATAAAACTGACAGAAGATGCTCTAAGAACATGTAAGAAAGATCTAGGAAATGAAAATGAAAAGAACACTGTGCATCCTTCCCAACAGGAAGAAGCTGATTCCTGCAGATCTTCAATTATATCTCAAAACACAGTTCTTCAAGAAGAAGTACGCTTTGAAAGATCCATGGAGGATGTTTCTGGGAGAAAGGATATCGAAGATCAAAGTTTTCATAAGTGAGTCTAAGGACACAGATAAGAATCCACAGGCAGAACACACGATTAGAAACAAACCTGAAGGTAAAGCAAGCCACTGTATTTGGTTATGGGTGTTACTCCAGCCATTCATGACACAGGAACCGGGATGCCTTTCAAATATTTGCAGATAAAAACCAAATATCATGTTTTGCTGCTCACTTTCTGGTCATCCTGAAAGTCTGATGGAGTTGGAAAAATCTAAACCATCTGGATCCATGCTGAAGCAAACAAACTCCTGGTTAAAAATATGCAGATAGATAGATAGATAGATAGATAGATAGATAGACAGATAGATAAATAGATAGA